>NC_061501.1:3129015-3448624 GCF_022539355.2 Hippoglossus stenolepis
GTGCTGCCACTTCCTCTCCAGGTTAGCCAGCTACGAAATAGAGCACAGACACAAAGGGAGATTAGCATGTGCAGAGCATCACACGTTTGTAATAACATCAAATGTTGAAGTGCTTTGCTCAAGGGCACCTCAACAGTGCCCATCGGCTCACTACTGTATTAACACAAACCCTCACACTCATGTTGTAGTCAGAATGAGTTCATGTGATCTTCACAGAGAAAAGAAAGGACTGGAAAGAGGAGGTGTCAGTGCCTTATTACAGTTTCTGTCCATTGCTCAGGTTCACTGTTAGGGCACAGTCACACGTATGCAGATTATGTATCAGGCAGGTTGTAGCAGGCAGCAGGAACATGTGACAATGACGCCAAGTGGTGGTCAATCACACACACACACCAAAGCCTGGTTGAGGCTGTGATGTCTCCAGTCAAAGTTCACCGAGGTTGAACTCCACGCTGCGGATTCGCAGGATCGCTGCTGTGGCCACATCGTGAGTGTGGATCATGATCTTAATGGATTGTGATCTGACAGCACCTCTATCATTACAGCTGTCTTTACTGCTCTCTTCATCTCATTTCGTCTTCTCTCAACAATGTTGTAAATATAGTTATTTTATTGATGTGCGCTGCCACTCGCAGCATCTATTGCACTTCTGTCTGTCCTGGGAGAGGGATCCCTCACTAAGGCTCTCTCTGAGGTTTCTTTGCTACACAAATAAAATGTGATTGATAGATAGCAAAGGAAGCCAATGTTTTATTAGCCCCCTAGCTTGCTCAGAATGGAAGTGAACGGGAGGCGAGGGTTGATCTAATGTTCTCAAAAACCTTTAGTGAATCAAGAAAATCACTAACTGACATCGTAAAAAGACAAAACATGACAAAAACATGAGAAGACATAAAAAGTTCACAGAGAAAATGTTAAGTGTAAAATGTAACCTGAGCGTGAGTCTCGTTTTCTTGCAGTTTGGTTTTCAGAGCTTCATATTTCTGGTTCATCTCGTCCAGCAGCTGTTTGAATGAATCTCGACGCTGAGTCAGTGAAACTCGGTCGTCCTGCAGCCTCTGCAACACACGAACAAACACATGGTTGTCCTTAAGTTTAATGTCTGAACTGGAAACAGATTATAGGGCTGTTCTTGATCAATCTGATGAAGCTCATACCTCCAACTACAAACAGATACAGCCATAAGTATACCTGCAGTTCATTGTGTACAATGTGTACAACAGATTTGCGAAGCTCTGTCTATTTCTAAATGTGTACTCTATGATTATCCAGGTCTCCAGCATGACCCGTGTCACCTTCTTCTTGTCCTCTGCTGTGTGTCTCAGGGTGTCCAGGTCTCGGTAGGTGTGCAGCTCCGTCTCCATGGTGCCGACGCGCTCCTTCAGGCTGCTGAGCTCTCCTGTGATCTTCCCCTCCAGCTGCTGCACCTTCTCCAGGTCCTGCTGCAGACGCTGCGACTCTGGGGGGTGGAAGGGAAAGTTAAACAGGAACAATTTGCTTGTTTTGTATGTATTTCATTGTAGGTATCGTCAGTGTGTGTGTGTTTGTGCGCATATTACCTGTTGTCAGTCCCTTGGCGGTGCTCGCTGATTGGACCACCTCAGTCTCCTTGCTGACCAGCACCTCCTGCATGCTCCTCAGCTCACTGGCCGTCACTGTATCCACCTGACGCAGCCGCAACATGTTCTACACACGCACAAACACAATCATAGGCTTTCCATCACTTTTCTGTCTCACTCGCTTCTTTCTTACTACCCTTTGCCTTCTGTCCACACTCTACTTTACCACCTCCCCCTCCTCCTCACCCTGCTGCTGTGCTCCAGGAGGGAGACAGTGTCCTCCTGGCTCTGTGTCATCTTCTCCTGCACCTGAGACCTGGACTCCTCAAATGATTCCAGGAAGCCTGAAACAAAGGAAGGAAATTACTGCCACTTACGACTGGCTGCATGTTATTATACAGTGAGGTCCGAAAGGTTGAGAGATATTCTGACTCTGGCGACTCCTGGTGGCTTCCTCCAAAAAGTGCAGTGCATTCTTACATAATTTTAGATACATGGAGTAGTTCATCAAACAACTTTTTTTTACAGACAACAGAAGATCCAAGGAGCCCAGAATTCAAACATGATGACACATAACTGATCATACAAACGGTGCATCATCAGCTACAATGCAATAATAGAATAGCAGACGTGTATTAATATAATTCAGTACATAATATGACATTTGATATTGTCTAGTTCTCCTCAAAATGTTTACTTACGGTCAATTTCCTCCTCTTTCCTCTTCAGCTCCTTGTATTTCTGTTGAACCTCTCCTGATGAAAAAAGCATGATAAGAGATGTCATATTATTATTATATCACATTCATACTTTATATGGAAACATTAATGCATCCTTTGACTGTAGGAGCTGCTGTAAATGTCAAAGTGAAGATGAAATGAAAATGTCTGAAGGGATTCAGTCTTTGACACAATTTACAATTAAAAAGTTTTACAAAGGAAACACCGACTGATGCCCTTAAAGAAGTTCGACCAAAGGTGGTCCCTCTGGAGTTCCAGTGTGAACATCAAGCATACTACATTTTTGTGGTTCAAATCCTCCATCAAACATCATTTGGATTAAAAAAGGTACGAGAACTTCACGAACTGGAACTAATCACATCGTCTCGTACAGAGCACGTTTATAAAGAGATTGAGTCTGTTAATGCAATAAGGGCACTTAATCTAAAATAATATCAAAAGTGGAAAAATGTCACCGTAGCCGTGAAATATATCAAGAAAAAACTATGAATTAAATGTAAAGTTGTATCAATTGAAAATAGAATATGAATTCAAATTTTTGTGATTTACCCTGAGCTTCCTCTGAGTCCTGCTCCAGCTGTTGGATCTGCTCTGTGATTTGTGTGGTCCGGTCTCTGGTCTCTGTGAGCCTGGACACACACACACACACACACACACACACACACACACACACACACACACACACACACACACACACACACACACACACACACACACACACACACACACACACACACACACACACACACACACACACACACACACACACACACACACACACACACACACACGTCACTACAAGGACCCCAAACAAATTTCAAATCTACAAGGAACTGATTACATGAAAACTCACTGTCTCTCCATGCTGGCAATTTCCTGGTTGTCTTCCTTCACCTGGAAATCAGAAAATCTTTATTGAGTCACTATGTTGAGTTGACCTCAATTAAAACTAGTTCAACCCACAGCTCATGGTCCTAATGGAGGATTGTGAGCTGCAGTAGAAAGCTCTAGAAAAAGCCAGTGATTGTACCTTGAGGTCAATATAAAATAGGACTATATAAATATCACTGTTGAATTAAAGGTTATTTGGTGTTTATTTTTTGCTTCATGTCGGATTTTGCTGACTTGTTTCTTTTGTGGAGCCGACCTGTTTGAACAGCTTCTCTCTCTCCTCCTGGGGGGAACCCAGGCTCTTGTGCTCAGCCTCCATGGCGTCACGCTTCGCCTCCAGCGTTGACAGAGTCTCATGAAGACGCACCACTTCCTGTTTTATTTGCGAGTGGGCCAGCTCCTGCACACAATAAAATTCCACATTTAACATATGTTTCAGACCTTATGTAAAATTCATGCTGATATCATTTATTTTTGTTCTAATCTTCATCTGGGTTCAGGTTGTGTTTAATGAGTAACTTTTGTTATTATCAGGAATGTTGGGAAGTAATGACAGAAACATATTTCACTGTAGATTTTATCATCCATGCTGGGTTTACTGATATCTTTTGCATATTTGCTGGTATGACTGTGTAGCAGGTATGTTAATGCGTTCTATACAGTATGAAAATGTCCAAACAATGTCTTGGATTTAACTTGAACCCAGCAGGAACCTGTCTGCTGTCCTTCACCCCCCCTCCCGCTCTTAGACCCAACTCACTGCTTCATAGTCCTCCTTCCTGGTCACCAGAAGGTCCAGCTCCTCCTGCAGAACAGTGAGCTCCTGCAAAACACACAAAACACGGAGGCACTGAGAACAGAGGCAAGATGGTCAATAGGATAAGGACATAAAGATGGTGACAGTGTTAAACTACAGTATGAGTCTCCCTCTAGTTAAAATCAAGTTTCTAAACATGTTGCCCTTGTTCCTCTTACATGATGAAAGAAATATTTTTGAGTGAAATAAGCAGTCCAGTATTTCCACCTTAACACTGGAGTAAAGAAGTGACAGTCTGAAAAAAACAGCCAGGGTTTATGATGATGAAACTTAAGAAACCAATCCTGTCAACTGGTGGGTGGGGCTCAGTAGCTAGAAAAGGCTCCTCAGCTGCAGGAGCCGCTTTGAGGGTGGGGAGACTGGGAGCAGGGGCGGGGCCATATTAGCTTATTCATAGGTCTCAGTCACGGAATAAGGACGGAAGGTGAAGAGTTACATTTTAGCCCTTTTAAGGTTGTGATGGGAATTTTTTCATAACAAACCTTTGGAATTTGTAAGTTTGAGGAACAAAGAAGAGTTTAAGGGGAAGTACTAAGCTCCTGGACTGTAACTTTAAGTATTGTCATTACAGTGCCATGGATATACTACAATAGCATCCAGGCAGTATGCCTGTTATACTAATACAAGCTTAAGAGCAGTATTATATTCCTTATTCTCTATATAAACTACATTCATACCTGTAACAGTTCCTCATTGGCTGAAGCCATAGTGAAATACTTCTCTTGTTTTGCAGCAGACATTGATTGGACGACTTCATCAGCGACCTGCCTCTCCCTCCTGATCTCCTCCTCAATCCCCCTGATCGCCTCCTCTCGTCTGGGGAGCAAACGCACAACAGGGAAGGATACAAGGGTCAAAGGGTGGAAGGGATAAAGTGAGGAAACGTGTCTAAAGACTTACAGATGCCTTCCTTTCCTTCTCTTTTTCATTTCCTTCCATCTAAAACTCATCTGCTTCTTTTCTCTTCTCTTCTCTCCAAATTGTCCTATCTTCTTTCCCCCATTCCTCCTCCTCTCATTTCCTCCACCTAACTCAAACATGCTTTGGACCTCCCTCTCACCTCCCTACCATTACTGTAAAATTCTTACCCCTTGCTTTCTTTACTCCCTCCCCTCGGTCTTCAACTACTTTCTCCCTGGAAGTACAGGCTATTGTCATTAATCCCATGTATTTATGTCCTGTATTATCTACACTTTAAATAAAAGGTATTTCCAACAAAAAGCTTAAAGATACTTCTAACCAAAGTAAGACAGACAGGAAGTGAGGACAGACATTTCACCAGTCATAAATCGTTAGCTAACAGGAACAGGGTATGTCAGCCTTTGTGTTTTACAAGGAACAAAGGTTGTTTGCTGTGCTGGCTGCGTCAGGGTGACAGGTGAATAAAGCTTTATCTTGGTGCCAGTAGACGTGCAGGTAAGTGTCTTCAGTTACTGTAAATGAATATATAATAGGGACAGATATACGCTGAAACACATGAACTGATTTGACGATCCATTGTACAGTATTTTGTGTTAATATTTCAGCGTGGAAACAAATATGCATCACGGTTAACATGATTATTCAGATTAAGGTTAATCAGTTGATAAAGAAGTGGTTCTGTGTATTTTCCATTCAAACCTTTAACACACTAGGTTTTATAGCAAGTTAGTGTCCAAGTAATGCAAGGCAGTTCACAGTTCATAGTACATGTACAAGAACACTGTATCCTAAAGCTCACTACTTACAGTGATCATTGTGTAATAATAAAGTAGTTTAACAGATGGTATACGTTGTACTTCAATTAAACCATCAAGTGATCACCAGAATATGAATCTGCAATTATTTTGATAATCATTCAACTCTAGCATTTTTCATTATGTTCTGCTATATTACAGACAAAACTATTGTTTCCTGCTGCCCTAAAAGGAGAAAAAAGGACACAAGAAATTACATTACTTATAATATTTGTTTAAAGTTACGAGAATGTCTTTTTGCACACCAATAAATAATATAATCGACTTGAACCAACTTGACAATTAATGTGCACACCGATATTAATCAGAGAGAACCTGTGGTGTAGCAAAGCAGTTTAACCCATTAAGCGCAAATCAAAGTGAAATGGAGGAAAACCCTGCATCACCTGCAAAGATAAAGCTACAGAAGAGTCTGTTTGAATGAGAGACTGAGAGTCAGAGCTCAAAACTGACCAGCGGGGAAAACAAAGCTCTTGTTGTGTGTTTTCTCAGTTAAATCATATTAGTCTATTTTCTGTGTGAAGCATTAGTTACCAACTGTGTTTCCTATTTGTTAGCATGATGCAGAGGTGCCGGCAACCTCTCCTGCTGCTGGGTTTGACTGCAGCGCTGGTCTTGAATATCCTGGGGAAAGTTGCTGAGGCTGCAGGAGAGGATGCTCTGGTATGAAAAGTTCTTTAACATTTTATTACTGTTTTTTTAAAACGTTTTTTACGTTTCCTCTTCTGTGACTGTACGTGTTCATTCAGATTGTTAGTAATAACTATCCATTCGTCCATCAGGATGTGAAGAACTTGACCAGCAAGGGTCTGCAGGTCATTCCTCATAATGACAACAGCTCCAACGTTACTAAACTGCTGGTCCAGGGGAACCAGATCACTCTAAATGAGACGGACCAACAAGCCCTGGCCTCTTATCCCACACTGGCAGAACTCCACTTGGATGGTAACCGGGTGACTGCTGTACCAGCCAAGTACTTCTCTGTGGTTCCACACCTCAGAGTGCTATCTCTGTCCAGGAACCGTATCCAATGGTGAATAAGAAGGCACATCAAAATGTTAGCCTTTGTCTAAATCTGTATTGGATAGTATTAAATACTAACTTGAATAGATCTTAGGTATGTTGTGTGAACACAGTGACATGTCAAAATAATGTACTCTTAAAAATCTAAGGATGTACACGTAGTTATTTGTTCAAATGTAATCTTTGTGGAAACTATTTTCCTATTTGATGATGCACCTTAGAAGTGTTACAGACTTGTAAGTAAAGTATTACTTACAGTGATCACTACAACTGATTAGAATTGTGGCTGTTGTTATAGCCTGGATCCTGAGGCTTTCTTTGGCCTGCATGTCCTGACAGAGCTGGACCTGTCCAACAATCAGCTGACAAGCCTCCCCACACAGCTACTCAGAGGGATAAACAAACTACAGGTACAATGCAACAACAATCTAGGAAGATATTCTAGTAAATCCTACGACACAAGCAATATTTCAAGTGTGTATCATCTAGCGTTTTAACAATTTACACACAGTTCAGATTAATTTTAGTGACACTGGAAATTAGTCAATTTAATCATATTGATGATTTAACCGTTCATCGACTTGAGAGTTAACACATGAGATTGTGAAATTTGTATTCTCCCAAGTTGGGAAGTCATAGCTTACTGATAAAAGATGGTGTATTTCAGTGAAAGTTTGTCCCTCATCACTGTGCCAGGGACTTTTCATTCAAAAGAAACACAATACAACACATACTGTAATCCCTTCATCAGAACTCTACTTACAGTATGTTAACCAGGGTATTATTTTGACTGACAAATGCCTGATCTTATCTGGTCCCATTAGAAGCTGAACCTACAGGGAAACCCCTGGAATTGTTCCTGTCCACTGCTGAGCATCATTGGAGAGATCACAGCAGCAAACATTATCATTGGTAAAAATATGTATCATACACTTATCCAAGTATATCAAAATAATAGTTGATATACTTTAAGGTATTTTAGTGCTAAATCATCAGCTTTCTTGTAGTCCTCATACATTTCATCAATTTCTCTTCAATCAACTAATCAAAATCATATTTTATTTGGATCACAATTTGTCTCATAGAGGTTAACAAGTTGCGACAACCTCTGCCCTGAACCTTCAACAAGAGGCAAACAAACAAGAAGCATTTATTTCTCAGACCCTCAACATTACAAAATATATTTTTTCCTCTAGCCTTCAGTTCCATTGGTGCATGGGAGTATGAACTCTGAGTGGAAATAGCTTGGAAATATGGGAGCTTATTTATTGAAAATCAATGAGCTGTGATGTCTACAGCTGGTCCTGTGGTCTTGAGTTTGAATCTAACATATTTATTGTTTGCAATGAATACGTCGACCTATTAGACCTTTTTTAAAAACCATGGGCTTGACCTAGGGGACTCGGGGACTTTTAACTACTCAAGTGAATGTTCGTTAATTGAATGACTTTCTATGTGAAATGTCTCCACAGGGCCACCTGGAGTCACCTGTGCTTCTCCAGATATACAGGCTGGAAAAGATCTTTTAGAGGCTGCAGCTGTGTGTTACCCATCACCATTACTCGCAAATAATGCTGACCCACAAAAACCAACAACACCGGTCACCTCTCAACAGTCCCGGGCTTCAACCACTACACCGAAGACCACACTGTCATCAAGCCAGAACCACAGCTTAAACAATGGTAGGAGAAAGACAGGAATAGATATAAATCTTCTTATATATGTCGATGAACAAAAAGAACATGACAAGCTTAACGGTCCCTCCTCTCTGTCCTCTCCCTCCAACCTCCACCAGACCAGACTCCTGTGCTCGGCAACACATGGAAGTTCACAGCATGTGTCGTAGCCCTGGCACTAACCACCTCCATGCTCATTTTATGTGCCATCAAGGGGCCTTCCTGGTACAAGCTCTTCCACAACTACCGTCATCGGCGGCTAGACCCACAGGAGGATGACGACGACAACTTTGCCTCAACGGTCTTCTCGGAGATGGGAAGATACCACAACCAGCACACCTTCACCTTTGAGACACAGAACGGGCGAGGACATCAGGAGGAGGACGAGGATGGGTATTTTGAGGATCCATACATCAAGAGGGAGGAGTGACTTGCTGAAGAGGGGGATTCGTCAGAACCATGAAGGAACACAGAGCAGCTTTAGGGCCCGGTCACACATACGTGAATGTAGCAGTGGTGAATCTTCACTTCCCATTCACTTCCTATCTGTGCCAGCAAGGGGGCAAATAAAACAATTGCTTACTGTGACGTAGCAAATCGCAGCGTGGCTTCGCATGCAGTTCAACTTTGGTGAACTTTTACCCGCGGTATTCGCTTCGGATTCACGTATGTGTGACCGTGCCCTTAAAAGGAGCCAATCACCTTCTTACACAGATGGGTGTTTAACACATCAGGATATTTTTTTTCTAGATGTCATATCAAAAACAAAATAGATACAATTATTTCACCTACTTATTTATTAGCACTGCTAAATACTATCAGTCTGACAGTTACTGGCTGTTACTGTGAGTTTGTTGTACTGTTGGTGATACAAGCCATTTCTGCTTTTTGTATCGATTTTGTGTTACCCTGTGACATCACAAAGATAATGCAAAAACATACAGATGTGAACATTAAAGCTCTTTCTAACCGAAGTCTTCCCTATTCCTAACTAACAAATCAAACCTAATATACACGATCCAGTCCCATTGAGACGTGAACACCACACAAAGGTATGTAATAATTCGGTACCACATTCCAGTGGCCCACACCCTAGTACATGATCTCCTGCAAGATGCACACTTGAGGTTGTATACAAACAATCCAGTAGTCAAGAAGAATGTATTTTAAATTCTCAGAATAAAACTCAGCTGTAGACAGACACGAATAGATGTAGAATGTAATTTACTTGAAGGATCATTATTAGTATCAATATGATCTACAGTGTATGGTAGGATATAGTATGTACTACAGCACCAGTGAAGGTAGTTTAGCAGTCTATAGAGAATGGAGATATCTGCATGCTTTGTCAGGGAAAAGTGTAAAACACATTCTATTTTTGCTGACTTGCAAGATTATGCGTTCAGGTTAATTACACAGTCAGGTTTGCCCCGGTCATTTTAGCTTCTTAGTCTTGTTTAGAAGTTGCGAAATGCCTTGAATAACGATTAAAGCAGTAATTGAACTTTGACTTAATACTTACTCCCTCCTCTCGGTGAAGATGCTGTCGATGCTTTCTGCCCCGTTGTCGTTCTGGGCTTTCAACTGGGAAGAAAGGACGGAACGTGGAAGCAATGAGAGGGAATTCTCATCACATTATAACTTTCAGGGTTTCAGTCAGAAAGGTTAGTACTTACAGTGTTGTAATCATTCATCATTTCTTCCATCTCTGTGTTGGTGTTGAGCTTGTCCACAAGCTGGAATTACAAGAGTTTACACAAACTTAAAAAAAACCCTGTATAATAATATATATACCAGACAATTTTTCCACATTCTTAAATATACTTCTGATTCTTAATTGAGGTTTGGTCATTGCTTTCAGCCATAGTCAAACATTTACCATCATATATTGCCAATGATCTGCTGGATTTCCTTCACTACCTGTGATTTGTTTCACTTAATCAGCTGATGTTTACAGACTTGAGATCTACAGTCACTGGGAGTCATTATGGATAACTGCATCAGCCAATTACCTATAATGTAAAATGTGCTTTTACAATCTCTTGTTTGTAAGTTCCAGGATGTAGCAGGTATAACAACTTTTGAGCAGCAACTCACAGAAAATAGTTATTGACTATGGTTAAAATCTACAAAGTTTCCAGCTGTTTACCATATTGTAGTCAGCAAGCTGGCCTTGTAGATCCTTAATCTCTGCAGCCAGACCTTCAGCTCTGAGGAAGAAAGAAAACCCCAAAGTTTAGGTCATTTGGGATCTTTTTTAAACTGTTATTCAAGTATAATTGATACAGTGTGGACACAAGCTTGTAAAAATACCACTGACCTCTTCTCGTAGGAGAGGTAGACAGAGTTCTCCTGGTTGTAGTTGTCAATCTCTTTGTGCAGTTTGCTCGTCTCTGTGGTCAACTCATTGATCTTACTCCTGTAGCAAAGCAATAATATTCACTTTGGACAATTATGTACCAACAGGGAGGTTAAGAATTAGTCCTGACTTTTCTCTCTTTGTGGTAACCAACAGCAACATAGCCTTTCAGTGGTGAAAATGTTAATGTACCCTACTATGTTCTCTAATACTGCTGCTGCATTTACAGTATAACACAGTAGTATAGTTCTATTGGATCTGTAATCCCCATATGTATTTGTGCCGTATATTTATTGTACAGTTCGAATGTGTTACCTGAGAAGGCCCAGGTAGTAGGACTTATCCAGAATCTGTCTCTGAGGTCCTGTTGGGGATTGAAGAAGGAAAGACGTTGTCAAGAAAAAGAGAAGTGAGAATTATAATGATGTAATATCTGTTTTGACATAATTCACAGTAGCCATACATGTTGAGCTAATACATGAAACTAATGGGGAAATGGTACGATGATGTCCCTTCATACCTTTCATGCCCGTCTTCATCCCACTGAGCCCCTGTTGGGTGACCGGCCTGTCAGTCACTTTGATCTGTGCTGACAGGACTCCAGCAGTGGCACTTGGGATCCCGCCCCTCATACCAGGATGACCGCTTGTACCTGGAACCATCTGTATTGACAAAGAAAGGAAAAAAGATAGGACACTGGAGTTTAACAAAGTTACCCAGTCTATAATGAGAGCTGCCTTTTAACCCCAACCTAACCCCGCCTCAAAGGTTGTATTAATCCAAACTGCAGTGGACTTACCCCAGTTGCAACACGTATAGCTGTTGGAGGAGGTCGGACAGCTGTTGGGGGTCTTCCAGCACCAGGGGCCACAGACCCAGTGCGACTCATTGGACGACCCATGCTGGAGGGAGGACGCTGGCTCGTCATGATGCCTGAAGCACAGCAACAATATGGACAGATTGACTGATGGACTGATTTTGTCACGGCCATGCAAATCCAATGTAATGAAAATTGTTTGCACACCGACAAACAGGAACGGAGCAATGTTCCCTACACGTGGGACTGTTGATCTAGCTTCAATAACCTGATTTAAACATTTTTAGTGTAGTTTTTTTGGTGTAACACATAGAGGACAGTTTTAAGGACTTTTAAATCCACACTTGTTGACATGAAAGCTGTCTCAGTATAACTGAACGATGCCTGATGTGTGAGACTATAATTCATGCATCACTTATACTTGCATCACTTGTCTTAGAACCTTTACAACATCTCTATTAGCGTGATCAGAGGCAGTGTCTTGTTTTCTTGTCCAGTAAAGCTCACAGAGGATTTGAGCTGTCACTCATTAGCAAAAAGCACGAACTTTGAGGAATCAACGCAAACAATAATAATAACATATCCGGTAAAAGACTTTAGCTTGACGACCATGTAGCTTTAAGTGTCCAGAAAACATTTATAGCCCAATATGCTATGGAAATGCTTGTTCTTTCATTGCTGTAGAAACTTTATGTTAGCTAACAGCGCTAGTCTTGTCTATACAGCGTTAGGTTAGGTCTGTAATAAACCCAGTCTGGTTAACTACAGCTGAACTCGACTGTTTTGACTTGGCTAACACTCGAGCTAACACTCTTAACCCGTGTTAAAGAGACGTGTTAGCCGTCCAGCTTGGTTTACCACTAGCTACCGTTAGCTTGGATGAGCTAGCGAGTGTTTCGTATATCAAACTGAACTCGGGCCATGTCTACAGTCAGACAGTAAACACCTCTACACGTTTTCCAACAGAGGTGGTGGTTTAGTTATTTTACCTGAATGAACAAAACGCCAGCGAACGGTGACACGGTCAACGCAGCAACTTCAGATGTTGACGGTAACTAAGTAACAGCCTTCTTCTTCTGACATCAAGTAGAGCGAGATGTTAAAAAGGCGCACTACTGCCCCCATCCACCAACAGAGGGTATTACATGCAAAGTCATCGTTGGTCTTTCTCTGGTGTAATTCCACATGTGCAGATGGACATCTGAGTTATTTTTTCAAGTCGAGAAGCACATGTCACTACTCTTTGACCCAAACAGTTAATTAACAGACAATTCTGTCAGTCCATCTTTCAGGAAGTGGTTCCCGGTGCTCCTCTTCATTGGATTTGTATATTTCTGTCTAGGAGTGGGTCAGTCAAGCACAGATTCTTCAGCAGCCGTCTGTTCGTATGACTGCAGGGCCAGTTCAATGTAGCCCGACCTCTGGGACTCCATCTGGGCATAGATCTTAAGCAGATACATGAGATGTGAGAATGAGCACAAGGGAAAGGGAACATCCCTGTTTTACACCTTCTGGTGAGGTCACACTCTCTAATGCTAAACAAACTGCCTTCACCTCCAGATGTTTGGTGTCTCTATCTGGAGTCTTACTTCTCACACTATGACGTTTTGGTTCCAGTAATTCAGCAGAATACAGGATCTAAAGATTTCTTGATTTCTCCAAGAAATACATGGTGATGACTTCACCCTTGTGTTATACCCAGGTTACAATGAAGACCTGAAATGTATAAAATCAAATAAATATAATTATCAAGGCAGACATGTTGACATGCGACAGGAGGAACTACACACAGGTAAACAATAAAATAAATGAAGGTGGAATCCCATTCAGCCACTTTTATCTTAGGGTTCCGGATATTTTGTATAGATGGTTCTCTCTCATACTGAACACAGCCACCATCAGTGTTGTCTGTAAGACTTGTGTATTTTCCAACTGTAGCATGTTTAACATCTGTGGAGCCTGAATGTACGTGTTATACCGCCTTTAGGATTAATGTGCTGGTTCAGAGTGGACTGGCTTCCTTATTAAAAAAATTATTGTGACATTTAAATCACACAGTCTGGCCTAAATCATATTCATACCATAGGTTAATGTTTGGTCAAATGTTAAATAACACACATGTAGTCTACAAAATGATGGCAGTATTTATTTTCTTTCTGCCTCCACTAGAGGTCAGTGCCTGTCTTAGTTTCTACACATCACTCACTAATGAATTCAGACTTAGACTCTTGGTTTGTGCTTTTATAAAAGTCACACCCAGTTAACTTCAGTGAGAAATTGCATCATGAGGAATGCATTGCAGTGTTTATCTTTAAATCCTGCAACCACAGTTTAAAAACAGCACAAGCAGAAAACAATAAAGTCTGAAAAGTGACTCACAGACTTCACCCCAGCTGGATCTCAGACTGAGCTTGGAGGGTTTTCAGTGGCCTTTTCATTTTCCTCTAATTTCTGCTCCCTTAAACGCACACAGTGTTTTAACTGATTAATTCTGACTCCTTATATTAAGCCATAAGATGTGGCTGATGTTTTTTTTTTAATTCACTTAATTTTATTCTCTATTATAACTCTATTAAACACATAAAAACATAAATACCACAACTTCAACAACATATTCCACGGAGGAACAGACAAATAGGGAGAGAAGAAGAGAACCAAAGACAAGAAGGCTCTGTATGTCAAATATGTAATCAAAGCTACTTGGGTACTTGGGACCACATGGCCTACATGGACCACACTTTTCTCCAAAGCACATTCTCTCTTATACAATTCCCAGCTAGGGCGGCACGGTGGTTAAGTGGTTTGCACTGCTGCGTCACAGCAAGAAGGTCCCATGTCCGGTCAGGGTCTGTCTGGGTGTAGTTTGGATTTTCTCCCCGGGTTTGCATTGGTTTTCTCTGGCTTCCTCCGGCAGTCCGAAGTAATATGTTTGTGATAGTGAGAAGGTTAATTGGAGACTGTAAATTGAACGTAGGTGTGAGTGTGAGTGTGAATGGTTGTTTGTCTCTGCGTGTTGGCCTTGTGATGGACCTGCGATGGACTAATTTCATCTAGGATTGGCTCCAGTCCCTTCCTTATTAAAAGGATCAGTAGTATAGATAATGAATGGATGGGATACCAAACTGGGAGAGCATATCTTTTAGGTAATAAAACTGGAAATTTTCTATCGTTCAGCAAAAAACAACTAACACAGCAGTGTTTGATATATGTGAGGAATTGGCCATGGGGCATCAACAACCCTCAGCAGCATAACTCCAGAAGGAATTGTATAAAAATAAACTGCATATTTCCTAATATTCCTTAGTATAAGTATTGGTTGCACCTACAGTTCTAGTCAAGTTGACCAACAAGGATATTTTTGAACTAGTTCTTAAAGAAAGAAAAAAACGTACTTTTGCAGCGAATGTGTTAAATTCTGTTCAGAAAACTATCTGTGCAGACGAGGCCTTAATATCATCACATTCGTTTGGATTAAAAATTTACACTTTTATCCTTTCTCATTCTTTCAGAAAACAATATGGAGCCCACAGAAAACACAATAAATCAAACACGAATGAGAGTTTTAGTTCATTTTATTTAATGTTTATTAATCACATCACTAATTAACAAGTAATCACAATAAACACTTTTTTTCCAAACCAAAAAAAAAAAAATTCAAATTAATGAAAAAAAAGAAAGAAAAAACACAAAAAAACATGAGGAGGTTCCGCAAATGTCATAGTAAGTCTACCTAACACATCCCATTGTTTGTCAGCATGCTCTGCAGGTGTAGTAGGTGTTTATTAGCGAATGTTACACTTGTCTGGTACGAGTACATGTAGCAGTACATGAAGTTCTACGTGGCTCCTTGGATCGATTATTACTGCGGAGCACTTATCACACAAGCCAAACCCAGAAGCTACAATTAGTCGCCTAAATCTCAAAGGAGGATGTGTTAGGGTCTCGGTGTGTGCGACTCTTCAGGGCAGGTGGCTGCTCGAGTGCAACGTGTAGAAGCCAATATGTATTGATATGCATTACTCCCAAATTACAGGCTTTTTCACTGACCTCTAAACTCAGTGCTTTGTGTACTAAGTTAAACAATATCATGTGATTCCGGTGCGTTAGCTTCAGTCGCATTCATCTTTTTTCAAACGAACCTATACAGAGGTCACTGTATCTTTAAAGCGAGAATTTTGAGCTAATCATCTCTTAAGACTGAGTTTGTGGACATCATTTATTAGTGTGTGTTCATAAATGTGCACTACAAATATTGTTAAATGCCTCTTGTAATAATTAGGCTCTATGTTTCTAAATCAAGCTGCTCTTACAGCATCTTCAATAAAAATCTGGCTCTATGAGATTTTCTGCGTTTGTTGTATTTGGGTTCAGATCTCTCGTCCCTAAAGGAAGTCCGCGGCGTCGTTTGTGAAACTGGCTGTCACAAATCAAAAGTATAACCCCTTCATCCGCGAGTGCACAACCGTCACGAGGCTACACAAACACAACGATAAATACATATACAAAAGCGTTGCGTCTTTAGTACAATATATCTCAAAAGACATTCTTTCACTTCAGTGGCCCATTTCCAGAGAAAAAGGCAGACCTTTTCAATTTGTCATACTAATAATGAGAATAATAGTCATAATAGTCATAAACGCATACTCCCCGTAAAACCTTTAAAGGTACATGGACATAAAAGCTTTTCTGAACAGCCTCGAAACTCCCACCCACCAACCCCCCGGTGATGTTCTTGTTTTTTAGGGCCGTAAAGAGGGCATGGATAAAATATCTTCTTACATCCGCGTGCGACCTCACAAGGAGTGGTGAGTAAAAACTCTGGGGTAAAAGCAAAGCTAAAATGTGGTTGTGGACAGGCACAAGGAAAACTTCAGCTTGGTGACAGGCGTGGCACAAATTCAACTGGTACCGCTCAGCTGGCAGAAAAGCCCTCAAACATCTGCACTTCAAACATTTCCCTGGTTCAGAAGACTTTAATCAACATTTATTGCCTATTACTGTTTAAAAAAAAACTTGATCTTTGCTTGTTAGCTTTTCACTTTTTAAGGCATTCCAATGTAGAACGAAATAATGACTGAATCGTTTTTTTTAATGATTGAGTAGGAAAGGTGAGGGCGGTGTACGTCAGTTTATTGCTCATTTGCTTTAATTAGGGGTCAATTTAATTACTTGTTCAAAGAGGAGTCATTTAACTGTTAATTAAACATCATTACTGCAGCACAATGACCTCTTTGATACATTTAATAATTAAGGTGTAATTTAGTTTTGTCAAAGCGTTTTATGAATCTTTATTAAAGTGACAATTTTTGTAGTCGGATATCATCTCTCTGGGACAGCTGTGTAGCTATGTCCTAGAAAAGGCCTTTTCTAGTATTAACATTCATTTTTGTGAAATTCTGTTAATTTTTATTCATAGTCAAATAATATATGGATATATAATATAACAAGTGCTGGGTATCAAACTTCATCTAACTCACTGAAATGTGTCCGCAGCTTTAAGTAGGAATCTGTCAGTTCATGAGTTCAAATTTCCTGTTGGATGCGTAAATATTTGATCAGATGGTTCTAGAATTACATGAAAATCATTCTATAAAATCCATTTATTTACTGAAAGATTAATTTTACTGAAAAACATACACATTCCTATAAATTGAAGTTGTATTTTTTTTCATAGAATTTGTCATCAAGAGTTGTTCTGGTATCAATTATAGCTCTTGAATTGAAAACGACACCCAGCCCTTGTTATAGCACTATACCTAAATGGATGAAGTATTAGTGGACAATGAGCAGAATGTCATTGATGTATCAGAGATACCTGTAATAATGTTAAAAATCCCATGAGTATTTCATTTCTGTCTGTTTGAGCCATTGAATCGCTGGATACAAATCTGCACCTGGAACTACATCATGTCTCAAAAAGATGAAACTGCAACCATCATAAAGTTCGCCCTGTTCACCACCATATAAAAATCACCATGTGAGTAGCAGCACATTGACCGTCTAAGATTATTTCCCCAGAGATACACATATGGTACCAAACCACAACACTTTGAGTCATAATGCACACAGGCTTTCAGCTCCGGGGGGGATATTATAGAATCTGGCCATGCATTTGAAAGGCAATTTGAGGCAACAGTTGAAATACATTGCTACAGGAGAAGAGAATAAAGCCGCATCATGTTCCGCTGCCAGTACTTCCACCGAGGACACACACACTATTAGAGATGTTTCGTGCCTAACAACATGCTACTATTACCCTCATGGAGACACCTGAACTTGTGACTACACACAGCTACCAGGAACGCTTGGTTAACACAATTTCCTTCAAACAGCTGATACCAGGTTGTTTCTTATGTTTTATCAACTATGATATTCTGTCATTATCATCCTTGTCATTAACTTTAGTTTTCAGGTATGAAGGTCAGGAGGCACAAACGAGACACACATCTCCTTTAACGCCAGAGACGTTTGCTATCCGACAACATCTTCCTCATCTCCCGCTGGACTGTACGCTCACATACGGCTTCTCGAATTTCAAAAACTTACAGGTTTCTTATTTTGCCATTCATGTAAAGCATACCTCAAATGCTTCGTTTCTGCACCTTTCTAGGAACACCTCCCTCCTCACTTTCTTCCTCCCTCCACATGTCGCCTCTTTCCTCACTGAGTCGTGGTTTGAGAAAAATCCTGTGCGTGTTTCCAAGATGTTGGGAGTACTATCAGGAAAATAACGAACACCGTATTGCTTATATAGGAAGAAACGTACAATAAATAAATGAAAACTTGTTTTTAAAATCAAAACCTAAGAGGAAAGACAGAAATAAGAACCGAACAGAACACCAAAGCTCATTTTTACACAACTTTTGTCACTCAAACACATTATCACAAACACAGAGAATAAAGAGTTAAACAGCCTAAAATGTTCATACAGCCTACTTGTTGTCTAGCTTTTTTTTGTTTCTCAGCTTGTTTATGGTAAGTGACGATGACGAGAGGGAGTGATGATGAAGATGAACAATGGATTACTGTGGACGTTATTGAAGCAGAGAGTAAGTGGTTACTGGGAACAAACAGCCCCTACAGTCACGAGGGAAAGCAAAGCTATTGTACGTGTGTGATAGAAGCCGTAGGTGAGTCTGAAAGGGTTTCCATGCTGCTCGGGAGACAAGTAAACTGCTGTCTGAGGTGTGCAGGAGAGGTGATGCAGGGTCAGAGTCCACCACCAGGATGTGGGTAAAGAGGATCCAAGTGAAACTCAATGATTCCTATAATAAGGTGCAGCCACAAATGTACGGAAACCTTGCAGTCCCCTAATTTCCCTTCACGTAGATTCCCAACGAGGCTCAAGCTTAGTCTATACAGTCACTTCAGCCAAATGCAGGAGGGTGGAAAGGTTTGAAACGATGAGGGGTGACGGCGCATAATGAAGAGCTCAGATGTGAGAGAAGAGGCATGAAGCAGAACTATTAGATAAGTCAAAAGTTTGCAACAACAGATTTAAGATGAGGGAGGTTTTCAGAGCTTTATGGGGGCAAAGAAAAGGTCAAGATCTCATTGAGGAGCTGCTGCCGTCCCCCTTGACCTCCACCTGGAGATGCAGCAAGGAGGGGGCGGAGGGGGAGCCGTCGCAGCACGCGGTGGCGCCCAACGACTCAAAGAAGGAGACGCTGCGGCAAGTCTGGGGGGGGGTTTGGTGGTGGTGGTGGTGGTGGTGTAGAGAATAGAAGGAGCCGTGTGGGTGGGGTCCGCTGTTGTCCTGGGGGGCTGGCCAGGTGACGATGTCGGCGCCGTGGTCCGTGCGAGAGCGAGCATTCTCGCGGAAGTTGAGCTTGAAAGACTCAATCTGCAGCAGAGAGGTTGGAAAGGAGAGAGAGAGAGACCGAGAGCGAGAGAGAGAGAGAGAGAGAGAGAGAGAGAGAGAGAGAGAGAGAGAGAGAGAGAGAGAGAGAGAGAGAGAGAGAGAGAGAGAGAGGACGGGGATAAAGGATTAAAAAAAAATTACAGTGGGGAGTGGGAGGAGATGATGTTGTGGGGGGGTTGAGATGAGGAGGGCAGAAGGATAGCAGAGTTAGATGCCTGTAAGATAAGAAGTCAAAAGATGGGGGTGTGATCAGGGGCTTGGGAGTGCAGACAAGATGAACTTAAGCACAAACAGAGACAGTTTTACACTGCAGCCACAAAGACATGAGGATGAAAAGTGCTTTGATTATATCACGTGATGTCTCTGACGTTGACTGGCAACATGATATCACTGGCCGGTGCATCTCCTCCTGAAAAACAAACCCTAAACTGACAGTGGATGAGGCACAAACATGAACTTACTTGTCTCTGGGATGCTCGAGTCCAGGGCCTGGGGCTCCCGGAGACTCTCGCTCTCACATGGAGCCCCGTCCTTTAGCCCGTTCTCGTGGGCAGCGAGGTCCCCAGCCTCCCCCGGCTCAAAGCTTGGGGCTGGGGCCTGGGTGCCACTCAGGGGGGTCCCATTCCCCTCAGTTGTCTCCTTGCCCCCCTCAGCCTAGAAACACACAGCAGGCCATGTCAATTGGTGGGGATGGGACAACCTGGCTCCAAATCTATATAACCATGATTATAGCTCTTCATGAACGGAATTACAAACGATAGAAGAGCAGTTTAGTTTGTGCTTACAAGACTAAAGCACATGTCTGCTACAACCTTAAAAGATCTGGAGCCAGGCTCAGGTGGGGAAAGATGGAATTACAAAAAAGTAATAACACATGAATGCAGTGATAGAAAAGAAAGTCAAGCACATCAAATAGAAACGAGACAGATGTGCAGTCAACATGTGTAGAAATGATTTTCCTGAGCTGCAAACTCTTCGGTATGATATCATATAGCAATAAAATTGCTTGAAATCTGTTATTCTAGATTGGAGTGAATGAAGAATAAATGACAACATGTTAAACGGCAAATGCCAAAACATATCATAGCAAAGCCCTGGTGAAGCCGGGTAAATACACATTTCAGTAAAGAAATCACAAATTTCCTTTCTTAACCAGCTCCGAAAAAAGTGAGCCAATGCAGTTTGTAGGAAATGTTACTCAACCGCGAGGAAGTAATACCTTTGTAGTGGACTAATTTCAGTTGTGGATTAATCCACATTTGCTGCTCTAGAAAGTATAGTTCTTTTAGCTGGACGGTGTTTATGAGATTGAGTTATAATAAACTACCGTCTCTGTGTTCTTGGTAACGAATGAACATGTTACACATGGTTCTGTGTTGTGTTATTAACAGTGTATGGACAGGAATAAGCTACATTAAGTACTAGGATACAGTCATCGTTTGGTTTTAGACCATTGTTATCATTTAAAAATAAAAAGTAGCACTGCTTTACATATATCAACATCAATCTTTGTTTCTTTTCTTTCAGGCTTCGAATATAAATAAGTATGCAAGATAAGCACTGCATCTTCCTAACACAATGCAGCAAAAGCAAGAGTGGACAAATTACAGACTTTGTTGTTGGTATGAAGAGCTTCAAAGTTGTGTAAATCATTTTTAAAAATAGACTTCAGTTAACACAAGGTCTCTATTATCTGACTGCTATTTTTAGTTTGTTCCTGTGATTATGAATCTTCACTGAGTTGGAGGGTGCAGATGAGGACTGGGCGTGTCAAACAGTGTGTGAGGATGAGGGGGAGAGTGAAGGTTGTGATGATGAAACACAGATGGACTGCAGTAGGCTGAGGGGACAGGTGACATCATGTCTAGTAGTCGTTTTTTTTTTTGCAAGTTCACAAGCGCGACCCACAAAATAACCCATAAACCTCTACATGAGTTGGACAGGGCACACTGTTTGAATGAAAGGTATCAACAGCATCTCACGGTTGCTGTGTTAAATCTCAACACACATCAACACAGTCTTGTGCATTGAACACTTTGTAAACAACAATACCTTAGGGATGTTTCTTTAATTTAATAATAGCTCAATTAGTCATGAATGTTTAATGTCATAATAATCTAATAATAATGAAGGCGTGTGATGCAATGCATAGTTTGTTGCCAGCAGGACTACATCAAGTAGTCGCCACTATCAGACAACTGCAGGTAGAGATGGAAACAAATCTTGAACACTTTGTAATGCACTCCATAACGACTATTTCGAAGAAGTATATCTGAATTCTCATTTGCAAATGTACGGTTCAAACTGCATTTTCATTGTGTGGGCTAGCTCATAAAAAGATGTCCAAGAAATTCGAAACATCTCCGCATGTGTCAGTTTCCGAGATTGACCTGCTGTAACAGTAGGTTAAAAACAAGGTTGTGTTCATGTGTGATGATCTCACCTTAATGTTCCCTCCACCAGGTGAATGGCTCAGATTGTCAATGGAGCCCACTTTGGACTGAGCCTTTTCCCTAAAGTTCACCTTCTGGGAGCCGATCTTCACGTCCCCGCCACCTGCAGCACACACGAGTATCATCAGTGTGACGAACACACACACACGCTCACACTTAAAGCAGGACGTGGAAAGCGATGAGGTTTCTACTGTTGTTCTTCATAATCAAGAAAATAAATAGAAACGATTTTCTTACATATCACTGTAAATGTTGTAGCTGGACTTCTGAAACCAGCTATACTGCTATGTTAACTCATATATGGTTACTGTAAGCAGCAGTGATGTTTCCCATTCCCTCAAGGTTTTTAAGACCATGGATGTGTAAGATATTAAATTAAAAAAATTAAAAAAGTCTGATTCAGTAACTTTGAATTCCAATGTGTCAGGGTCACTACAACATTTGAGGTGGGTTGCACACATTTAATAATTACTATACATATGGATCTATCAATCCTCCTGAAACCAATGTGGCCTATTACAACATTTATCATTGATATATTAATGGACACGTCAGTAAAACAACACAATTCAACAGCACAACAAACTGCACCATCCACAATGATCTGAAGCTGTAGCAACATGTCTCTAGAACAGTGTCAGTTGAAAGTAGTGCATTTTATTGAGGTAGGATCTACTGGGTGTCCAGACACACTATAATAACTATTACAGCAGAGTCATAACAACATCTTCCAGCTCACCAGGCTTGTACTTCATGTTGTCCTTGGAGCCGCACTTTGACGTCACCTTACTCAAATCCACCTTCTTGTTGAGTATCTGCACCTGTTAAATGTCACACAAGCTTTTCTTTATCAACAGTGATAACAAACAGGCCGGGTGGAAGGTCATAAGAGATACTATCCTCTTCAGTTTCAGATCACTTTTTTGCACCACAAAGTATGACGGACACTTTCAGGGAAACAAATCTGAGATTTCAAGAATGAACTAGTAATATTATGAGAATTAAGTCGTAATGTTACTAGAATAAAGTTGTAATTTTAAGAGATTAAAATTGTCCTGTACATCTGCATGCTATTCAAAAGGGTTTCGTAGTATTTAAAAAAACAATGAGATTGGTGATCGAGATTTTGGATCCAGAAGGAGCAGAACTCCAGTGAGCATGGGTTCTCCTTTGCTGCTTATTTCATAAACTTTTTTTTCTTTATTCTCAAAATCTCAGAATATTTTCTACTTCAATATGGCCCTAATACTGTAATTTTTGAATATATATATATATACTGTATATTATCAAAGTTCTATTTACACCTTTAATTATCACCATCATAGGACAAGCAGTGATCACAGTATCACCTCCTCCATACTGAGGCAAAAATCAACTGACAAAGACAAACACAAAGAAATCAGATCGTAACTTCACGATCACATTTCTAAGAAAAAAAAAGCTGAGCTTTGGGATTTCAGACAGGGTCCTGGCAAAACACATTCCTCAGGCTCACCATCATTGAAATGAACACTCTCATCAAAATCACATTATAATACCTCATCGATTGGTACACTTGCTGTAAAGATGGCAGGTAAAAAAATGTCAGGCAACATAAGAAGAAGCTGAGGACAGGACAGAAAAGCCAGAAATCCCACATTCGCATCTGTGTGGCGACACCACCGTCGTCTCAGAACAGGGACAGAGCCAATCAGAGGGCAGCGGTGTTTGTTTGCTTGACTGGTGTTTAGTGAGTTAGTGGCAGGGCAGGACAACACAAGAAGAGATAAAGGGAGCAGGGGGCTGTGAAGCAGGTTGTGGGCAAGGGGCTGGTACTTTAGGCTTGCTTGCATGCGGTCCTGTAAAAACCCGAATTCTGTGGCCGTGTGTGGCTTGACTTTGAGGGAATGCCTCGACTCTGCTAAAGGCTGAAAAGCCGGTACCAAGGACTGTTGACCCTTTTTAGGAGCAACAAGGGGATGGAAATACAAGATTTCTTTGATTCTGCCGTTCTTCCCATCTGCTTAACTGAGTCGAATTGTTGGACTAATTAGTCGCTGGTTGTGGGCCAGACAGTACTTACATTCCCTCCACCAGGAACATACTTCATATTGTCCTTGGAGCCCAAGCGTGAGGTGACGTGGCTGAAGTCCAGCTTTTTGGAGACTACCTGAACCTATATGGACACAGCATAGCAGCAAGAGGGAAGAGGAGCAGAGCAGAGGAAGAGGATGATAGGAGAGGACGTGACAGGAGAGGAAAAGAGAGGTGATAAGACAAAAAGAGAAGAAAGGAGGATAAAAAGAAGAGTGTAGAGGAGAAATCACCGTCACAGGTCGAAAAGAAAGGACAGGGGAAGCGAGCAAGGTTCACCTGGACAATATGGCTGCAGATATTTAAACTATTTCATATAACATCGCTATCAACTGCTGGGCTGATAAGATGTCTGACACGATAAATAATAAGAACTGGGAATAATCCAAATATTGTTTTATCCAAATCTGGAGAAAACGAAGACAAGAGCCAGTGAAGGCCTCACAGAATCGATTCTATGAAGCACACACATGCACCACACGTAACACAACATGCAAACATGTGTCCTTGTTGAGGAGAATACAGTGAAGTCTCAGAACATGTGTTTGATGGAGACACAGGACAATGTGTTTAGCACATTTAAACAAACACATGACGGAAACTTTATTTGGGTTATGACATGCAGGTTAGACTCATATTGCTATCAGACAAAACCTTTACGCCCAAGTGAATTGTTCCTAACATGGTGAAAAGAAAAATTCAACATTTTAAAATTCAATAAAACACTGTCTCTCACACAGCCTGCTTTACACAGGACCATCAACCAGCAGGATTCATTACAGCAGGGACAAAAGCATGATCCCTCACCAGGTTCCCACACTGCCTGTTCTATTTGACGGAGGTCGAGCCATGAAGGACTGAACCAGTGTCTCTGCAGCAGTGGGACGATCCACCAACCAGGTACCCTCTCTGACTGACATCACAGTCAAACACTGTTCAACACCTCGCAGGACAACACTATGTTAACAACAATTTGCAAAAAGGATATCCTGTCATAGAAATGTCTGGAATCAAAAGGACTAAAGTACGATGCAGAACATCCTTATCAAACTTTCCAATCAGCCATTTACTGTTAAAGCTGTATTTGTTGCAATTGTAAATGGAGAATCTCTTTGCAGTGACTGCTGTAAAATATCTGGATGGCTCGAGGGTAACAACACCATGAAAGAACACCACAGATATCTATTTTATATGAAGAAGAAGCCATTTCCAGTCACTATTGGTGTTCCACATGGTTCTGTCCTGGGGTCCCTTCTATTTATCATCCATTTACTTCCTCTTGGCCATATCTCCCATAGATTTAACATTCATTTCCATTGCAACGCAGATGACACCCAGCTCTACCTGTCCACCAAACCTAACTCCATCTTCCTGCCTACCCCTTTCTCTGATTGCCTACAGGAAATTAAATCCTGGTTCTCCTGCAATTCTCTCAAACTCAACAGTGATAAAACAGTTTATCCTTATTGGCAACCAATCCACCTTCACAAAATCAGAGAGTTTTTTCTTCACTATTGATAATTCCTTAGTTTCTCCGTCCCCTCAGGTTAAGGGTCTGGGTGACATCCTTGACAGCACACTATCTTTCCAAGCTCAGATCCATAATGTTACTGGGTCCACATACTTCCATGTTACTCCCTTCTTTTTGGTCTCCCTCACAAATTCCTTCATAAACCTCAACAAGTCCAGAACTCCCCCATTAATCACATCACTCCTTTCCTTCACCAGTTTCATTCAGCCGCTCTGCTCCCCGCCTCTGGAACTTCCTCCCACCAGAAATCTGTAACATTGACTCTCTCTCTCTTTCAAATCCCGTCTCAAAATCCCATCCCATCCTATCTTTTTAAACCAGCTTATTCAGTCTGATTGATTTCCATTTGGCCCACCTACATAATGTTTTATTCACTGTTCATTTTATAATTTTTTTTATCTCTGCCTTGTAAGGTGACCTTGAGTGCTGTGAAAGGCACCTACAGTATAAATAAAATGTTTATCAGAGGAACTCTATACATTTCATATGTGAGCCGCACATGGACGCAGCGCAGCTACATGTTGCTACAGCTGAAACCACATCCCCCAAAAAACCATTCAATTCAACCATTAACTTTAAGATGAATCAGTCATGAGAAGAGGTTTCCTCATCATAGTCTGTTCAGTTAGTTTTCAAATTATCTTTCATATGAGACATTATATTCAGTCTGTTGTCATTGCGATTAAACTGTGTTCAAGTTGCCGGCTAGAAAAACCACATCATTCAAAACAATGTAGCAAAATAAAATGTAATTAAAACTCTAAATTTCCCACAGACATAAGTGTTTATGTTTGAGAATACAGTGTGACAGTACATGATACTAAAGGTATTTTTACTACTAAAATCACCTTAAAACAATTATCAAACTGGCTTTTCCCCTTAGTGGTTCAATTTAATAAAATAAAATAAAAATGTGAAAAGCTGTTAAAAGAAAATTTCAAAAATATGTATGAATAATAAAATAAAGTAAAGTAATAAGTGAGAGGGAAGAGGAGGAAGATGTGATGATGGTGGTGGGGATAGAGAGGGGAACTCACTTTGCCCTGGCTGGTGTCTTTGGAGGCAACAGCCCTGATCTGAGAGGCAGATGACACCTGGGGAGACAAGCCCACCCTGGGTCAACAACAACAACAACAACAACAACAACAACACACCGTAACAACACACAAGGAGAGGAGGAGGGGGAGTAATATTATGACCACAAGGCAAAAATGGTTATGGGATTAAGGTTCAGGTTAAGAAAAAGAAGGGTAGAAGCAAAACTAAAAGATGAGATAAGGGAGAAAATTGGGAAGAACAAACGGACATGGAGAGATGAGAGTAGAGAGGATGCAAGAAAGAAAAGAAGAGAAGGTTGCAAATACAGAAGAAGAACTTTAAGGATAATTCCACTAAAACTTGGGTCTGAGGCCATTATTTTCACAGAACTTCTTATAAATGTGAGTGGAGAGGTGTGTAACTGTAGCTATTTCAATCTGTGTTAGCGATATTAGATTGTAAATACATCTCTGAATATGTATTGATATTTGGAAGTGCATTTTACTGATATACATATAGATAGACCCTGTGTGTGAACCTAAAGTTGGGACCCTGCTTTGAACTCAAATAATTCAACAGGATTTGCTCTTATAGTCTTTTTCCAAGATGGAGAACAAGCACACCAATCAAAACGTTGCAGGTGGGATTCACAATGGGGGATGGTATCATCTCTTGTTGTCTGCCCACCAGTTGTTGCTCCCACAAACCTTTTCAGGTAACGTTTCAGGCACAGGCCCTTCTTCAGACTGAACCTATTGAACCTGAACCTTCTGAATGTTACCTGGGAGGTAATTAAAACGTTTGTGCGAGCTTTAACTGGTGTGCGGACTAAACTTGAAATATATAGTATATGTAATATATACATAAATATATGTAACAGTCTAAAAGCTACAAGTATGGATGAGAAATGCAAATGTACAGATTGTTGCAAGTCAACATATAAGAAATAAGTCTTAAATCAATGTATCATGAAAATAAGACCAAAGTTTTATGAATTGGAATTATCCTTAAAGAAATAAGAGAAGACACAGAGAAAGACCAGGGAACTATTCCAAGACACAAGCTTCCTCTGCCATTTTTTTCCCAACTTATGCCTCAAATGTTCCAACAAAGATCCTGTGAGGGTTTAAAGCTTGAGGAATGGGTGAAATGGTAGAAAATGAACATGGACTGAGACGGATTTGCCAAAACAACAGAGCCAAATATTTAAGGAGGTGAGAAGTGTAGCTGTTGATGAGAATGTAGTAACCAGGTTGTGTTTCATGCTCACACACTGAAAAGTCCCAGAGTAACATGTTAGGTCTTACAGTCACAAAGCATGTTAGTTGAATGATAGTCAGAAAGTACAAGCTATTAAAAACATAGAGAGCAGTCTAGAGGACTGACAGCTGCAGGTGACCAGTGGACCTACCTTCCCTCCTCCAGGCTGGTGCTTCATGTTGTCTGTAGAACCGATCTTGGAGCGGACGTTGCGGGTGTCAGCGGCTGGCGCTGTGCCGGGACGAGTCGCAGTCTTAGAGGCGGCGGTAGCTGTGGTAGAGAAAGCGGCCCGGGGGGCGCGGGGCACCGTGGGCTTCTTCTCTGGCACGGTGCTGGAGGATGGTGTGGCCGGTTTGGCTGCAGTAATTCGAGTGCGAGAGGCAGCAGTGGTGGTGGTGGTTGTGGCACCAGCGCTGCGGGTGGTGGTCTTGGGCTTGGTCGAGTCAGCTGAAAGAGAGAAAGCAAGTGTGATTTAGAGTTATATGTGTTTCATAGTGGGAGAAAGCTTACCTGACTCTCTCTACATTAAATACAACTTAACCTGTATATATATATACAGTGTCCAATGCAACACAATGATATGAAAGTAGGAAAGTTGGGACACGGACACTGGTTCATTAAGAAAAAACTCTCTCTCGCTCTCTCTCACACACACAGAAACACAGAAACACACACACACACACACACACACACACAGTAAACCAAGGCCGAACCACAGAGGACCACTGTCTGTTTGACACTGGCTGTCACCCCTGACAGATAAATGGTGTGAGTGCCAGAAAAGACAGTAAACACACAAAAAAAGGAAGTGAAGAAAAACAGTGAATCGGTGAACTGTGAATCAGGAAAGCAAAGCAGACGGAGACAGAGAGGAAAAACATCCGGGCACTGAGGGATCATCGTCTTTCATTCAGACCTATTTTAAAGTTGAACTTTAAGATCTCCCTGACAGCTGCTGTCCTGCTTTTGTAAATCAGAGAGAATATATCACTGAACAAAACGTGTATGTCCATGAGTTTTCTGTACTATTTATAGCTGCTGAAGAAAACAATCATTAATTCATAATGCCACACATTACCAATGGAATATTGGTTTACCTTTCCATAATTAATAGTCAATAATGAATAGAATTACACCGTCCTTATTCTGTAACTTGGTAAAAGAAAATTGGAGTGCAGCAAAAGTCCATGTTTAAATCTCCTCCTGTGTGAGTGAATGCAATTTAGCATCCTTTACTTCAGCACAGAGGCCCAGCAACATTCTCACACATGTAGTGATACGTCTTTCTTTGCTGAAATGCTGAGGCATGCTGAGCCACATGTCCTGCTGTTGATCCTCCCTGAGAGCCTTCAGTACATCTCCTGCTCATATAAGATGTGTTTAATTGAAGGAAACCTCCCGCTTGCCTCCGTGTTTCTAAAGAGTAATTTGACTTGCCACACGAGCCCTTGCAGATTAGACCTCCCCGGGCTGCATCAGCAGGAGCCGCTAACTCCTGTCAACAGCGAGGGGACAGTAATCCATAAACTGCTGCCGTGAAGGTTTTTAACTCTCCAGGCCCTTTCAGCAATAAAGCCTCGCTCTGTACGAGCCAGCCCAGCATTGTGCTGGACGGCCAGTGTGTGTTGCACTGTCACACTCCTGCTGACAGCTGTCATGATGCCAAAATATAAACTAATCTGTTGACAGGAAGAGGGAACCTGGAACTGTGTGGGAAGAGAAAGGGAGGGAACAGTGCGCAGAAAGCAAAAGTACAGGGTCTGACACTAGCAGGAAATAATGGCACTATGGGTTTTTTATATCTTTATTCGAGAGCATGGTCTTTCAGTTTGAGAATATACCCTGTGCTTGCACTCAAGTATACTCTGCCTGTGCTTAGATTTCCTGCTTCAGCTCTTCTCGTCGCACTTACACTGCTTCTGTGCGCATGTGAAAGGTCGGCTCTCTGAGTCTTTCTTCTGCTCTTAGATTTCTTTTTGCAAAAAGTTGTCTGATTCTTTTTTATATATAATAACATTGAAAACCTGAACTTTTAAGAAACACATCAGCTGGGTCTACTATATTTGTAATTATATTAGGTAGTTTCATCTTATGTCAGGTTGCTTTATTAAATCTGGCTACTAGGGACTATTTACAGTATTTTGTCTGTTGCTTAATGAGAACTGTCCCTATCAAATAAATGAACACTCATAAACTGAAATTCTTTTTTTTATTTTCCTAAATTAAAGCAACTGTTCATTGTAGATATTTCTATTACTTTTCTGGGAGTTTTTCTAAATGTACTAAAAACTGAATAAGATGATTGTTACTACAACAACACAAAGCTCAGTACATTTTTGATGGCACAGCCAGATGTACCCACTAAGGGCTCTAGTGACACATCACAACATTACTCAACAGTAACACTGGGTGTCCACGGAAAAATACTCATCCAACGTTTTGTCTTTCACCTGCACCATGTGTTCGATTATCATTTGGCTGATTGTATTTGACCCTTCCTGCAGGTATGTGCTTGTATAGGGGGGGGGAACTACAAACAGATTTAAAGTGTATCTTCTGTTTCTGCTCATAATAACAAGTGAGTGTTGCTCTGATACCTGCAGAAGTCTTCAGAGTGCTGGGCTTCTTCTCTTCTCCTGGTTTGCTGTTTGTCTTCGGAACTAAAACACACACAGTTTATAGCCGTTAGGACATAATGTGTGTGAATAAATGTGAATAAAGCTCAGGGAAATACATTTAAACTCTCAATCATTTGGAATGAATCTACTGTTATTCATCAGAGGAGAAACACCAGCTAATCGATTTAGTAGTAATACACGATGGATTCATGTTGAAGAAAAATGAATTCAGAGACTTCCAGGATAAAGTCATAATATCACGAGATTATGAGACAAAAATGGACATTTGGATCAAACAGTGATTTCCTTCAAGTCTGTGTGTTTCTTTCTTAGGAATAGACAGCTTCTTACACAATGTTTTAAAGTCCTGGTAATGGTGATGAGAAGAAGTATCTTGTTATATGTGAAACTTTTACTAAAACAACTAAACGAGCTGCTGCATATTTCTCATTTTAACACAGGGAACAGGCTGATCTTTTAATATACCCCCTCTGAAAGGAGACAGCATGAATGTTCGACTTTATTCTAATAAATTTTCGACTTTATTCTCATAAAATGTTAACTCTATTCTCATAAAATCACATTATTCCCTTAATAAAACAAATTTTTCACAAACTATCATTTCTGGAACATGGACTTAATACTCCATTATAATGATACAAATCAATCCAAGACAAAAAAAGTTATATGCGTGTGTGTGTGTGTGCACATGTGAGCACGTCTGCCATACCCAGAGGCTTTTTGGCTGCAGTGGTGGGGGTGGTGCGAGTAGTCAGTGACGTGCGCACTGATGTGGTGGTTTTACTGGCTGCTGTGGTAGCCATTCCATTTTTGGTGGCAGCGGTGGGGCCTGTTTGATTTGAGGTGGCAGTGCTCGCCTTTGGCACGAGGGGACGCCTCTCAATGGTCGCCTAAGTAGAGGGAGAAACACAAAAGGCAGATGTTAACAGAGAAAGAGAGGGACAGGAGGACATGATGAAATAAAGGGTAACATTTTTATATATAACAGAAATCAATGAAAAACTGGGCACTTTGTATTATCTGCTGCTCTTAATGTTTGTTGTGAAGTTTTAGGTCAAATATTTTTGCTCCAGTGCTCTTACTATGTAGATCGAGTGCATGATGCTTCATGAGGATCGCACATTTCATTCAGCAGCATATTTCACTCCCATCAGCCCATATGATGATGCCATGCTCCACATACAGCTGAGCCTCCCTGCAACAAGCTGGCTACACTGAGCTGAGTCACACAGCACCCCTGGGCGCTCAGAAGCTAAACAGTGGCTGCTTACTCTGTGGTGGTGTAACACTAAGTTACACACAGAGGGAGAGAGGGCTGACGGGGCTTAAGGCCCAAAGCATGGTGCAGGCCAGTGAATGGATCAAAAGACAATTTTAGCTCAGATGTCCAGTTTTAGAAATCAGTCTTTGAGTTGACACAGATCTTATCATTAGTATTCAAACTGCATCATGAATAATTTTTCGACTGATGACTTCTTTTTGCTAATTTTAACCTTGTTTACACAGACAAGAAACGTAGGAGGAGAGGAACATAAAAAGACGTCCAGCAGGAATAGAAGAACTACAAGTGAGAGCACTGCAGTAATTTCATAAAGGTGAACAATTTACAAATATGTGCTTTATAATATTTCTGAGTATTGCTTTCTAATGAGGCCCCAGAGGTTGTATGGATGTAAAAGCTTCAAGGATTTCTAATGCATGTAGGTTGAAAGGTTTACAGTGAAAGCTCAATCACGAACTTCATCTCATGCACCACACATCCCATTCAAGTTGCTGTTGTGGAGCTTTAATGCCTAATTTAAGAAACATTTAAACCAACGTGGAAAAAGAAAAACTATCAGGACAAATGGTCAAGATAGGATGTTTCACCACATTTTCCTTGATTTCTCAAAGAATAATGTGTGGATGTTGATGAAATAAATCAGCCATGTTTATGGGAATGATGTTCATGAGTGTGTGAAATTTGGTGCATATCCAAATAAAACTCTGGATCTAGTGAATTTAAATGTGGTTTCATTAGGGGACTGGAGGGTCTTGGCAGAGGTATGTGCTCTTTGATTGCCCTTCTAGTTAACTATTAACAAAAGGCAGTAAGAATGTGTAAACCCATTCCACAGGAACCTTGTTTGTAGGCGGTACATGTTTCTGCAGAGCTGATCATTGTCTGTACATATATGACAGTAAACCCAGCTCCTGTTCTGACTCTTTATTACAGTAACTGCACTGTTGTACGTCTCACGTCTGGTAACCTTACCCGGGACAACAGCTTTTGTTTTCTTATATCCGAGCTTGGACTCACTGAATATAAAGCTTGGCAGCCCTGAAGCTGTACTCCTCAGTACTATGAGCCTGTGCATGCTAACACACACACAGAGCAGATGGCCAAATTCTCCAACTAGGAGGAAACCGATTTTTACGAGGGAAAAAAAAGCAACAGAGCTAAACATTTTAGATTTTGAATACCATTACAATAAACTCAGATCCTTTTAATAGTAAGATATTTTTTGACCTGATCCAAAACCATCAGGTGTCTTCTCTTATATAACCAGCTGAGTCAATGTGACCTTATCATTTCTGGTTTACGGTGAGAGGTTAAAACTATTAACAGCACTTAGAGGAGACTTGTATAAACCTGTCACTGTGCTGTTGGGTGTAAATCCTTTGTGCATCCAGGTGCGCTGTTCCATGTAACTGAGCAATCTGCAGCCTCTGACAGACGCTCTGACAGCCGACACTCACCTTGGGTTTGACATCACGTGTGGCGGTGGTTGTGGCTGATGACAAGGGCCGGCTGGCAGGGCCGGTAGAGGGCCGCTTTAGGCCTGCGGTGGCTGTGGATGCTGCCCTTGCTGTGGTTGCTTTTTTGTCTGAGCTGGAGGTGGTGGAGGTGGGTGTGGGGCGCTTAGTAGGGGCTGCGAGCGAACCACTGCTAGCAGCTGCGGAGCTTGGCCGCATTTTGACAGCGGCGCTCGGTTTGGTCAACCCGGCACCAGGCTGTGATGCAGGAACAGGCCATACAGGATGGATGGACAGGCAAAATAAGGAGGGAAAGCAAAGAGGACATGGAAAAATAAAAATAAGGATAATGGAGGATAACGGCAGCAGGCAGGCAGCAGTTCAACCGTAAATAATATAATCAAAAATGACATGCTAAAAATAATAATGAGAATCACTTCTGTTATAAACACAAGAGTGTGCCTTAAATTAGCTCTGTACATAAACATAGGGATAAAACAAATGGGTGGCAGAAGCATTAGCAGCATGCATGATGAACTTTCTGTTACTTAAACTCTTTACTTTAGCAGGATTATGTAAAAACCATTGGAGAGATTACCACGAAACTTGGTGCAAGGATGGGGAATGGGTCAGAGACAAACTCATAAAAATGTGGTGTGGATCCGGATCAGGGGGCGGATCCAGTATTTTTATTTATTATGAAATAGGGCTTGATGAAAAAAGGGGACTGATATTTAGGGATTTACTGAATTTAAATGAGATTTAATAAGGTGACTGTTGGGCCTTGGAGGAGGTATAAACTTTACTGAGTTCCCTAAACGTTTTCTGCTATCTTGCTCCCATCGACTTTCCAAAATAAATGTAAAATACCATAAATACAAGGGCTCTTTATACAAATGCATCCTTGAGGTATGAGAAAAACATACATACTTTAATCTATTTATTATTATAACAAATCCTACCTTGGTCTTCTTGTCTGCACCTGCCAGGTCTTTGTTGGGTGTCGTGCTGCTTCCATTGGCTAGAGGTTTCAATTTCTTGGCCTTCTCTCCTCCGTCTGCCTTTACTGCCTTGTCCTTCTTGTCATCCTTTTTCTCTACAGTCTTGTTTTCGGCCTGTGTTTGGTCCTGCTTCTCTTGCTTTTCGCTCTTCTGCTCTGGTTGTTCTGCCGGCTTGTCGGACGGTTTCTCCGGCTCGCCCTCTTTCTCCATCTTCTGGGCTTTGTCCACATCAGCCTTCTCTTTCTTGGCTTCCTCCACCACTACCGTCGCCTTTGTCTCTCTGTCAGCCTCCTTCTCCAGTTTGTCATAACTAGTATCGAACATGACGGCTGTCGACTGTCGCTCTGGGGTCTTCTCTACCTTGTCGATGTGCTCTTTGTCGTCCTTCATCGCTGTCTTCTCAAGCGTCTCAATATTTTTGTTCTCGGATTTTTCTTCCACTTTAACCTTTTCACTTTTATCAATTTTTTCCACATTCTCCATTTTCTCAGCTTTGTTCTCTACCTTTTCTGCTATCTCTACCTTTTCTGCTATCTCAACCTTTTCTACTTTCTCTATCTTCACAGATTTTTCCGGTGATTCTTCAGCCTTGGTCATTTTATCCTCTTTCTGCTGCATTGACTCCACTTTCTCTGTCTCTTTTTCTTTTCCCTTTTCTGTCTCCTTCTTCACCTCCTCCACCTTTTCTGCCTGCTTGTCAGCTGCCTTCACTTTTTCTTCCTCTGTTACTTTCACCTTTTCGTCCTCCTTCTCAATTTTCACCTCCTTCTCTTTCTCGGTGTCTTTCGGCATTTCCTTCTCCGTTTCTTTATCCACCTTCGCTGGAGTCTCGGTGCTTGCGTATTCAACCTTCACACCCCGTTGGTCAGCTTTGTTCAGAGGTTCAAAGTGGCCCATCTTCTTTACACTATCCTCCAGATTCTCCTCCTTCTTCTCTGACATCTTGTCTGACTTCACTGGAGAGAACATAGAAAATAAAGGTTTTAATTTGAAATCAGGACAATAATAGGTCTCTTATCAAATAACAACACACAAAAGCAGTCTTTTAGTGCCATTACAGCAACATCCAGTTCAATTAATCCAAAACCATGGAACTCATCAATGACTTATAACCATCATGGACTAAATATAATTTCTCTACACACACATAAAATATTGAAACTGAATATTAAATCAGACCAGATCTCTGAAAAAATGAATGTACAAAGCAAAATAATATAGAATATATTCAAGGTAAAGTATATATATATATGTATATTATTGTTATATATCCATTCATCTTCTTCTTCATCATCTTCTTAAAGTGCTTCACACACACACACACACACACACACACACACACACACACACACACACACACACACACACACACACACACACACACACACACACACACACACACACACACACACACACACACACACAGCTCGATAAGCCATCAGGCGCAATTTTCAGTCGAGTATTTCGCTCAAGGACATTGAAGACGGGGAAGCTGGGGATCGAATGACCGGCCTTCTAATTAGTGGACTCCCCACTCTCCCCTCTGAACCACAGCTGCCTCCAAAAGGTGACCTGTGATTCAGATTCTTTTTTTTTTTTACAACAGCCTATTAGCTCTCACACAGATTTCAGCTGCTTCACTTGCCATGTAACTGTATTGTGTAGGAACATAATAGATCCGAGTCAGTATGGGAACACAAACAACAGTAACAAGGTAAACAGAAACAGAGGATCAGATAAGGCGGAGATGATATACGGTGAATCTGCGGTTACTGGGGTCGATCTTTATCTTTCAACCACACACGTACAGAATAATATCGGACAGGAAAGGTTGTTGTCTTCTCCCTCACAGTCTTATGTCCCCTGGCTGCCTCCCCTCTCTGCCCTTGACAGATCATCCCTCTGCTGTACAAAATCTTGTTGTTGTGTTCTCCATCAATTCCTGCAGCCTCTCCCCTTCTTACCGCTCCATCATCTACACCTCCAGAACCCTGAGCTGTTACTTCCACCTGTGTTGTGTTTCTATTATAAGCCTTTTGCTATTTTAATATTTCCTCCTAGATGACCCACATTTAAAAGCACTGCTGGTTTTTTAGATGCAACAGACTGATGCAGCTGAAATTCACCAGCCCTTTATGTCATCCTCTATCTCAGTCATCTCTTCTACCTCTCCCCATCTGTCTGGACCAATCTCTACAGTCTCATGTCATCTGATAAGGCAGACATTGCTGATGATGAAAACGGATGTCTTCCTGGTATGCAGCTCAGGCAATCAAGTGAAGATGCAGTTTGGAGAGAAAGGCAGAAAATAGAGAACTAGGATACAAATACAGCTCTGAAATATCTGTCAAAATAAACTTCACCTGAAACCTTCATCAATGAAAAGAACAATTTGGTTTTGGAAGTATAAATAGTTATGCACTTGCTGACATTTTCCAAAACCAAACTGACATCCCAAGGTGTCTGCAGATGGGATCAATATAATACAGAGCAAATGATATGAATGAAGCCAACTTAGTAAATGTAGGATATTTCACTACTGTTGTTCTGAAGACCATGCTCTGTGAATCAGGGTGACGCTGCTGACCCACTAAACCAAAACATCACGCAATAAAAACAAGCCAAACGAAAACATTTCCCTTCTGTTGAGTCACTGAATGAAAAAATGTGCATCATCTGACCCCGGGAGATGGTAACCTAAAAAACAGGGTGAGCTGCACACAGACGCAGCTACTTGCTCTTGTCAGGCCATGTTCCACGTTAGAGGCCGGATCCTCGGATGTCCACATGTTTAAAATGAATATGACATAATGGATTCTGTTCTGTCTTTAAGGAGACACTGATTCTGTTCTACAGATTTTGGAGGATAGACGCTGCATACCGTGTGTAGCCTTCACAATCCATTGTGTGGTAAAATATGGGTTTGCTTTCAGGTGAAGGAGGAGTATACGGTCAACAAAGACAAGATTTGATCTCTCCCACTTTGTCTCTCTTCTTTTGGAGGATAGTCATGCTTCAATTCTGAAAGCAACGATGCTCTGGGGGCTTTGGGGATGTAAACAGGAAGTATCATGTTGCTGTGATTTCAGTGAGTTATGCTGTGGGCTACAACCTGAGCTCTGTGTTCTGTTTTGACTTATCTGTTTACATAGGGTCACCATTAAAAAGGCTGAATCAGCATTATTGGATGTCTTTGATACTGAGGAACTAAATGATAAAATCACATGATTCTCGTGCAACTTCTGGAGCCCGTATTTTGTAAGATCTCAAAATGAATTTGCTTATTTTTCATTAATCTGCTATCGTCTGATGATGAATTCACCTCTGGGGGAAACATACAATATTTTGGGCCTTCAGCCGAGATCCAGGCCACACTCCATCTTCTGTTTCACACGATTTACTCTCCGACTAGTTTATTTTATCACAGAGGCCAAAAGTCTCTCCACACAATGACAAATCTAACAGTTATCTGCATACGAATGGAAAAAAGCAGAAGCATTTCAGTCAATGTGTTCCGCCTCTTTTACCCTCCCCCCAGGCTGTTTAACCGTGGCAGCCAAAGCCTGCTCAAATGTGATTGGTCAATCTATAAACACAAACCAGTAGCCCTCTGGCCCCAAAACCTCGCCCACAGATTCTGCAAATGTGTATGAAGAATCTATTTATAATGATTCATTTGATGAGATGATGACACCCTCAGGAAGTATTTTAAAGGTGTCATCATGTCTCTGTGTTCAGAAATGACATGAATAAGACATGTATGTATGACAGGAGGGAGATATCTCCTTATGTTGTTTATCACATAAATGGTTAAATCACTGCCCAGTGTACAATAATCAACTTCCTGCAGTTTTGTGGAACAATAACATATTTTTGGTCAAAGCAAGAACGTCTATAAACTGTGAGGGACGTTAGGATACAGTTAGGTTACAGATTTATAACAATTTAAATGACAAAATTATGAATTATTTATGAATATGAATTACGGCTCTGGACCACGCCCACTAATCACGCAGTACAGTCCACACCTTCATGTGTAGATCATAAGGTGAAAAGTTTATGTAAATCGAATTAAAGTTGTAAAACAAGGCTTACTTTCACCCAGGGTGAGGTGCGATTTGATCTTCAGTTCCCATCTGCATGCCGAAGTGTCCTTGGGCAAGATACTGAACCCCTAAATGGCCCCTCGTAGAGGATGAATGCACTAATTGTAAGTCGCTTTGGATAAAAGTGTCAGCTAAATGTAATGATGTACAAGTGTTATTCTTTCAGCGTAACATATTCAGAGTAATCACCTGAACAACTTAACTCAACAGTGCAGTAAATCGAGGAAAAGACCATAATGGCACAAGAGATGAATGACCAACAGCTGATACATTTTCCGCTGTACCTTGCAGAGCTGCAGAAGATGAAAGAAATATTCATCATGTACGATGACTATCAGGAGCCCAGTGACGAAGTGGCGACAACGAAAATGAGAAAAAGGTGGCAGAGGACACTATAATTCATCTAGAGGCAAGTGAGCGGGAATCAGAACTCGGACAGGAGAAAGAGGATCTGCTAAATCTGGAGCTCTTTGAATTGCTGGTACAGGAGAAGAGTTTCAGTGCTGACCTCAATATCCAGCTCTGCCAAACCAAGAAGACTCTGCAGAGTTTACAGACGGACTGGAGAAAACTTCAGGAGAGATACAATGAGGTCAAAGCAAAGCTGATGGTTTTTTTTTGACGGCTTGAATATACTCGAAAACTCACCCACCTTCGCGGGCGCATCAGGCCTAATGAAAATTGACATATTCTGGAGTAATTGGAAATGGTTGTGGCAAAATGGCTCAACAGTGCCCCCTAAAACGAAGCAATTCCATCTGGTTTCATTATTCATGACTCATTTCCCTGAATAATCAAACGAAAAGCAATAGCAATCTCTAACAAGAGACAACTAAAGCAACAAAAAAAACAGGAACAACAGAATCGAGGTGCTACTTGTGTCACTGGTATGTGAACTCTTCACCCGTCCTCGACCTGACTACAGGATGATCCCTGATGACACTGCACTAAAGATTCATTTTAAAGAAAACAAGCCAAGGTTTCATTCTCCCTCACCGTCACTCCTGTGACCTTACTTGTTTCTGGATGGTTCTGGCAGACTAATTGGAAGTCAAAGAAGGGAAAAAACTTCCATCAAACAACTGAGGACGAGGACAACCACAAAGAAAAGACAAAGACAAAGACAAAGAGAGCAGTAGCCTTTGATTCAAGTGCTTGAGAGTCAGTGTGGGAAAGAGTGATTAGCAGGTTGAGAGGTGAGTAGGTGGACAGAGAGATAAAGGAAACACTAAGTAGGCACAGGAGAATTGATAGGGAGTGTTAATATATTCACTTTCTTAAGCTGGGCTCAGACTACAGGAGTTTTAAAATCCTGCCGATTTTTAAATGGGGTTGCATCACATACCTGAGGAATAACATCGCAGAAATTCTCTCATCTCAAACATGCACTCATTACAAGATTTGAAAAAGAATTAGTGACGCACAACCTAACGTCACTGCTCCGATATGATCTCATGAAGAAGACACGTTGCACAGGCACTCGTATTCTAGCCACATATCGCCAAGCCTTTCCTCCAACTCCAAAAAGCTCCTCCAAAGCTTGACTAGTCTCTCTCACTGGTTCAGCTCTGAAGGCACTCTCGAATCATCCCGATTGTGACTCCAAAATAGCATTGTCTCTGATAGTTATCACGGCGGCCCTGATGATTTTGCCGGCAGTCTGGGAGGTTTCAAAATGGCTCTGCAACCCCTCACACTACCAGATAATCTGGGTTAAACATTAGTGCCAACAAATGTTCCAGACCATACTTCTCCTCTGAATCTGGGGGGTGGCGAATCAGCTTTAAAAATCGGCCCCAGAATTACTGCAGTCTGAGCCCAGCTTTTTCTGAACAATATTTTGAATATAAGTTTATTAGCATCTTTAGAAAGTGCTATCATGCCAATAAACTTGTTAGTGAAGGAGAGAGAGACAAGGAGGACAACTCAGGGAGAGGAAAGAAAGGAACAAGACGAGGGGATCGGGGTGTAAAGCTTTGACAAGAAGGCAGTGACATTATCTTACATAATAACACACAGCGACCCAGCACCTGAAACAGTGACAGACATTAGAGCAAACAGAGTGAACACAGCTAGGTGACTGTATATGAGGAAAACAAATACTGACCTAAATAACACGAGTCAACGCTGTGACAAGACAAAGGAGAGGGTGAAAAAAACCTTGGTATTCTACACTGTGAAAAACACACAGAGGCTCCAGAGATCAACTTGATCCTCTAATTAGAGAAGAAATCTGATCCGTGTCACAGCTGTGGAGAGGCTGCTGAAAATGGCTTCATTTAAGCAAACAGCAGGAGGAGGTGACACCCGCCTTACAAAGACAACACACACTCTTTCCTCTTTTCCACAGTGGCCTTCTATCCCTTTGTGCACAGCCCCTTTCCGAAAGTAACGTTTTCTCCATTGAAAATCCTTTAAAAAGGAGAGTTTCACGCCTGAAACCAGGCCGACCAGCTACGTGATGAATCAAGCAAAAAAATATTGGAAAACAGAAAAAGGCAAGGCTACAAATCTGTGTAGCTACTTATCTTAAGAGTGAAAGAACTACACATCCCATAAACCATTGCGGCTGATCCCTTTCTAGCAAATACCAGCTTCTTGAATTGAACCTTGTTGTGATGATTTTCTCGCCCTATATACTTTCGTTTCCTCATCTTTTAAAAAAACGCAGCATGCAACAAAAGGTTAGTCCTCAGTGAAACTATTCTGCCACCAGTTTTTCTTGCCAGCAATGTTATCACATTGTAGAAAGATCGTCAGATACTAATGGCGAAAGCACAAAGAGAACTGTCATTAACAACAAGTGAACCACAGATACAAATGTTTGAATTTGTCCTAAACCATCATTTTCTATTCCTCTTTGTTTCTCAATCTGTCACCTCAGCTTCCTCTCGCCCCGGCTCCTTCAGCCTGTGTTCTCGTGACTACAGCCTTTTGTTCTCATCTTATTCAAACCCCTCTGTTCACCACTCATTCTTTTCCCTTTCTGTCTGTTTCCACCCGATCTTGCTGCTTCAGTTCGTACCAAATACATTCTGACCTGGTGATTTTCTCAGTTCTTTCAGTAGCACATTGAGCTGGCATGACACTCTGTCGAGCACCTAGCTCAGCCAAGGGAGACAGTGTCCTGAAATTCTATAAAGCTGCACAAACACCACACTCATAGAGATCAGTTCCCTAAATATGCCTGTTCATTTTTATAGAGATACATGAATTATTCCCTGGGAAATCAATGAAAATTACCAAAAAACAAAACTCTCAATGTTAACGAAAGTGATAAATTCCTGCTTTGGCCCTTTGGTCCAGATCTGTACTAAAAGTTAATGAGTTCTTTCTTGTATCAAACCCAATCTTGCGCCAAGTTTCAGAATAACTGGTTCAACAGTTCTTATGTAATCAGCTAAAAGATGAAAAACAGACAGAGAAATTGCAATAAAAACAAACCTCCTTTGTGGAGGTAGCAAAGGTGATGCAGAAAGATAAAGCTTCAGAACAATGAGAGGAGGGATGAGCTCAAAATGACTGGGCAATTAAAAAAAAAAAAAAACGATCATTGTCCTCTGAAGAGAAACATGAATTATTAACACAGCTTCTGATTGGAAGCCTCAGTAATGGACAGAGCGTGTGTGCCTTGAGGGGAGATGAAGCATGATATGGAGCATTAGTGAACAAAATATTTTATGAGAACATGCTTAGGCATGATGTCAGTCATTACTCCTGGAGCTCAGCCAAGAGCCGACAATAATTCATTTTCACAATATGACTTTGTGATTCATGTCAAATATCAAATGTGTTTTTGTTAATAAAGCCGTCACCACAAAGAATAATGGGCAGAAGAAGGGGGCTCAAACGTCATGTGAAGGTGATTTAAATGCCCCTGCACACCAAGACAAACTCCCACAGGTGATCATGTAACAGCAGCACCTGGGATTTTCCTGCCATGACATGTTAAAATATCTGCTCTGAAAAGGGACCTTGAAGATCTCTCATGCATTCATATTCCTCTTTTGCGTCCACCTGCATTTTCCAACTGACTTTAACTTCAAATCAGTTTTATTTATACAGCTCCAAAGGAGAAGATACATTATCTCAAGGCACTTTACATTATAATGCATCTTTAAATACATTTGCACTCTAAAATTAGCTTCGCATTAGTTCCAAACATATCTTTATTTAACCATTAGGGGAGTTGGGCTACGATCAATTGTGCTAATGCTTAAATCTCACATAACAAACGTGCTGATGTATGAGCACAGAACACCTCAATTCAGTGTGTTGTTTTTGTTTTTATTAATATTAGTTCAGTGCCCGTCAAGCTGAAATGTCTTTCCATTTTGTCAACAACCGTTCATCCAAAGATAATTCAGCTTGAGAAACAACTAAATAAATACAGATTCCTCAATTTAAATCTGGACTGGATCAATATGTTGTCTATACTCTCCCATATAAATATTGCAGTTCTTTAAGCTTTCTCATTTTTTAAAAAGTACATTTAAAAAGGTGTGTTTGACTGGACAATGTGTTACTTCCCCAGTGCACACCTTAATACAAGAAGACAAAGACAAAACAAATCCAAACACATTTGCAGGCAGTGCTGCATTTCATTCGACAATCATTAGCAAAAGCAAACACATGTCTGTGTCCAAAAGTGATTTACTATAACTGGTGGGAAGATTCCATTCATCCTTGCATGGCGAAAAATTATGAGACAATTATCTGCTCGATTCTCTGAGTGAATGCAGCTGAAAAACTCCCAGAAACCAGGAAATATTACTGGACAAAAAGGATTTAACATGACAGTAGATATACCCACTGGCTCAGGTGTATGTTTAGTGTGGGATCTGCTTTGTGTCTTTGGGTTTAACTTTTTTAAATCCCTTCTTTTCAAATTGGCGAGAACGCTGCTTTATGGAGGATTTAATTTCATTAACACACTGATTTCCCCTTCTTTTCATTGTTCATTCCCTCTTATCTTTATGTCCTCTCCTTCTATCAGGTATAGTTGACCAAATTCTAGGTTTCCTTTTTTCTATCATGAAACATTCATTTCAATCTCTCCCTCATTTTGTTTTTCTCTATTTCTTGTTTTCTCTTCTTACACCACCCAATCCCCTTTCTTAATTTTCTCCATTTCAAATCTGCTTATCATTATTCCCCATACCCCCTCTATAGAGATAGAGAAGACCAAGCTATAGTAGCTATAGTAGACATGCAAGCATTGCCTACATTATACCACTGTATATGGATCCCCAAGCATAATCTTTTCCCCAAAGGAACCATGAAAACAGTTGTATTTTGAGCATTATTCACTGTAGATATAAATAGTTTTCACACAACGACAGCAGCAACATAAATTCTTTCATGACCTCGGCAAGAAAGAAAACAGATGCATAAACATAGCACACAGCCTGTGGCTAGATGACGCTGCCATGCTCCTATTTAGACTTCAGGGGGCAGACAATAAATATCACTGCCCCTTTAACAGTCAGTGACCAGGCTGGCAGCCTCTGCTACACTCGCCTTTGTGATGAAAACAACCACAGTGTGACCAGAGAGGACAAAACAGAGACATATACAGACAACGTAAACAGACAAAGTGTAAGGTTGCTATTATAGATTGCACCATCACACTGGGTCACACTCCCCGGTCAATGACCCCATTTTGGCTCAAAGGCAATCCTCATTCAACGTGACCTGCTTGCCGCCATTTTGGCTCCGTCAGTCCTTACAAGGAATCTAATGAGCATTCAGAGTAACAGAAAGACAGAAAAAAGGGCTAGAAAGAGGGAGAATTGTAGACAAACAAGAAACAAGGCACAACAATAATGAGCAGTGTTGTCCTGACCCTGTATCCATATGTCAGCTGGATAGTCAGCCTGGGTAGTAATTCTCAAAGCTTATTGTGTTGCATCCATGGCTGAAGCACACAACCTTATGCACATGAACAGACACACTGAGTCACAGCTGAAGACAGCCACCTGTGCCCAAAAATGCAAAAACTAAAACAACATAATATAATACACACACACACACACACACACACACACACACACACACACACACACACACACACACACACACACACACACACACACACACACACACACACACACACTGTACAATTAGTCACAAATCTGCGTCTAAAATAGGTCCTGTGTGTTTGAGTCGCACAATGAAACAGATACTACGAACATGGAATGTCAAGTAGCCTGCGGGGGGCTGCTCCGTTGTTGTCGACTTCTCTCAGCTTTTCTTTCTCTCTCTTTCACTCTCTGTCTCTCTTGCCGTCTGACACTCCTCCTTTCATTCTGCCACTACAGCTATTCTCAAGACATCTGCAAACACGTGCCAGAAAATCCAATCCAGTTAGAAACTGACGGTCAAACAATGAATCAGAATCTTCATCAATAGACCGAAACACCCGCAATCTTCCGACATCTACCCTACTTTCATGACTAGACCTCAATACATGGGTAAGGCTGGGTTGCTATTTGAACTATGAGTCCTTAGTATTGTTGACAGAAAAGCCTTCCCTTCTCCATGTGCTTCATTGTAATTAATCCACAGACTGCACAACTACTCAGAAAGCCACAGACGACACTAATTGCTTGCTTGCTGTAGCCCCAACCCTATGACATCCAACACCGTTCTGCAGGTGGTCTGCCACCGCAAAACTAAAACAGCATATTTTCCTCCTTCGTTGCACTTAGATTATTTTCTACAACAGGCCATTTTATTTGAAATTGACAGCGACCACAAAGCAAGGGTCAAACATGTCTGTATATTTACATGTTTACGTTGATAATATTAGCAGCCTGTCAAATGTCTACATAGTGCCGAGAGCCTGCAGCCAGAACAGTCGGAGGTAAGAGGTTAACCAACTAAATTTTCCCGCACTGACATGTTTGGTTCTAAGAAGGACAGTTAAAAAGGGGAGACAGAAATCATCACCTCCACCTACCATCCATTGTGATGAAGGGGTTAGTGCTGGAGGTCAAGCCAAGGTTAGTATATCCACCCACGGTGAAGTCATCATCTATGCCACCTGCCACTGTCAATTTGTTGCCAGCTCCAAAGTCAACATACGCACCAGTGTTAACTTTAGTATCCACTTCCTTTCTGTCCAAATGAGCATCTTTAAACATGTCAGATTTGATACCAGTTTCTCCTTCCATGTTGGCACCTACAGTCTGAGCAGAGCTGGCGTCCATGCCGCTGAACCCCTTGGGGCTGAGGGGCACTGGAAGCACAATACCACCAGGTTCCTTCTCCACCCTGAAGCCCTCCATTGAGGCATCTAATGGTGAGAGAGGGGAACCAGCATTGTCATCCCTCAGTGGTGGGAATGGGGAGAGGCAGAGGCGGGGTTCAGGCGGGGCCTGGCGCAGGTCGATTTGCGTGGCGCCCGCTGCGGAGAGCGTGGGGGGTGGGGTCTGAGGCTGATCTTCTGCAACCGTCAGTGAGCGCTTCATGGAGTGTGGTGATCGACGTGGACCACTCATGGGCGATGGCATCTGGTCTAGCTCTGCTTCATCTCCACTTGGGTATTTATCAGGCAGCTCTAGACTGGTGGGTACCGACAAGTGGGAACATTCAGACATTGCTCTCCGCATGGCCTTTCTCTGCTGCTCAGCCCGTCCCATGAAACAGGGCTCCAACTCCTCCCCTTCTTCTATTTCTTCCTCATCGCTATTGTCCCCTGAAGAACCCTCGCATAACTGTTGAGCGCCTAGAGGTGCCCCGGCTCCAGCGACTTTTATACCCCCCCTCTCCAAATGGTTGTCACTGACAACTCCTATAACACAGTAGTTAGGGGCCACCTGGGGCATAGCAATCTTTGGACTAGATTCAGCAAAACTGGAAGTGTTCCATTGTCCATCTACCGGCGATGCCTTCATCGGTGAGGCACCCATTGAGTGTGGAGCCATTGCATTATTCGGTGATAGCAGCTCCACACATCTGACTGGGGATCCAGGAACCGGTGGCAGAGAGGCCCTGCTGATGCCACTACAAGGCAGGGCAGAGGGTAGCCTACCTGGTGAAGCTGGGGAGGGGAATGGAGAGGAGGATAGCGGACTATCTGGGCTCTCTCCAGCACTGCCCAGAGAGGCATGACCCAGCGAAGTGCTTCCGGAGATGCCCCCAACACTCGCTGGCACCTTCAGCTCTGCGTCCACACCGCCCCTGCTTGGATGTTCGAAGAAGCACAGCTTGTCTTCGTCCGTGAGTCCAGTTTGTGCCAGAGGTCTGTCGCCTACCACCAAGCTCCTCGGGGTGCCCATGTCCATGGCTGAGGGGTGCTGCCAATCCCAGCTCTGATCTGACACAGTGGGTGTCAGGGACGAAACCTTACACAAATCACTGTACTCTGAGAAAGGAGAGCCAGGCTGCTGATCTGAAAGAGAAGACATGCTGTCCCCTCTTTCTATTCTCTTTCTCGCCCTTTCTTTGTTTCACGGTCTGCCTTTGTCTCAGTCTCAGGTGTCTGCAGGTAATCTTCACCTCTTCTCTCCCTCTTCTCTTTGTTGTTCTGTGCTGTTGCTCCTTTTCCTCCAGTCACTCAGGTGCGCTCTGTGCTCTGTGTGTGTGTTCAGTGCTGTGTCTCCAGTCTGAACTCAATCACACGCTGAGGGTGAACTGAATGTGCTGCTCTCTCCCTTGTTCCCTCCTTTCTCTCTCTCTCTCTCTCACTGATTATTCTGGCAGTCATGTGACCAAGTTGTGGCTGTCAATTGGCTAAGGCCAGTTTGCAGATCCCACCCACAGTGGTGGAGTGAGTAATTACCCCTCCCCTCAAGCTTTCTGTTTCGCTCCTCGTTTTTTCTCCTCTCAACCCTTTTTCTCCCCCTCTAGTTCTGTTTCATGGTAAAAACAGCTCTGACTTCCCCTTGGGGAGGATTGAGTGAGGGCTGAAGTGCTTTGGGTGGGAGAGTGAATTTGAACTCAAGACCTTTCAAGACAATAGACATCATATGCATGCATGTATACATTCACAGTCTATGTCAGTTGTCAGCAGCAAATGGATTTCTAGGTAATATTCATCTCTACCTGACCTGTTACACCCCTTCTCTGTACTTAGTTACTGTGTACTCCTTTGTCTCATCCAGGGCTGTGTTTAATGTAAAAAAGATACTCAAGGCTAAAAACCTTCAGGTTGGCAAAAAAGAAAGATGGATTAGATCAGAGAGCAGAAGCTGCGAAGGCTAAAGAGCTAATATCATGAACTGTGAGTCGACTTTTCACACAAAACTGTGAAAAGTCAGATGTATATTCTGAGGGAAGTCACATTTCATGTGGTGTGTTCTGAAGCAATGCCTCAGATGTAAGTTGATACCCAGAGGTGGATATAAGGAAGATGGATGAGGAAAGAAGCCTCTGGTAAAGAGATTGTGACGTCTGTCAGAGTGAATCTGATCATATGTGGACGGAACAATGCGCAAGCACGCGCACAAGCACACAGGCACAAACACGCACACGCGCACACACACACGCACGCACACGCACACGCACACACAAGCTCTAGAAATACATAAAAATAATTAATGTTCTCACACAGTGTATGTACATGAGTATTCATTCTGCCACGTACCATGTAAAGAATATTCATAAAAGACAGAAGAGCCTATACATGTACTTACATTATAATCACATACACTCAATTCAGCCTAACCCAGACAAACAGAGTCAAGTCTGAAAGCATTTCACAGGAGGTCGGCTTGGCAACCTGCACAGAAACTAATTGAGCTCCATTCTGGCGTATTTTGTCTTCTAGTTTAAAAAAACGCAATTTCTGTTTAAATGAAATGACACTGGCAAACTTTTACTGGACAGAGTGTGAGTTAATGATGCACTGGTTATTTTCTGATGTGATTGTGTTTTTGTTTAGAGTTTAATGTTAAAGCAAACTCGACACTTCCTCCATGTTGACCCACTCCGGATTATGTGCCGGAGTGGGTTATGTGCATTTCAATATCACAGTAGAGCCAATGCGTAGATATTTCTTACCTACCACTCTGGTGCTCTGTTTGTATTTTTAAGAAAAACATTGTTCTTATTCTGCTGTTATTTTAAATTTAAGTACAGGAATGTTGTCACAGAAACCAGATGTAATTCTCCAGTTTTCTGCAAAAAGAAAGATTTCCCTGTCACTGAATGAGCCCTGTGAATTTATCTAGCGAGGGCTTTAGCAAATGTTCATTCGTTTGCAAAAGTGCTGCACTCCAGCTTTAAGCTACTGTCAGTTCAACTTTAACATTCCAGATGTTTCACATTAAGGCCTTGGAAGCATTACAAGGCACTTGCACATCTGTAAAGTCCTTGCAGGTATAGGTAAGAATAATCCACACTGAAAAAACAAACAATAATCTGCACAAACATGCATAATAATGATAAATACATGCAAACTGCTTTCACACACTTACTTTCCTCTAATTAAGTTACAGATGCAAACACATCTGTATATATATATAGATTAGCTGTGATAATATTATATGTTCTATGTGTAATGGGTGATTAATAACACACAGCATGCTCAATTATGAGACTGTCTGAGACCACATTCCCATTCAGGGGAGTGGGTCCAGTGCCAGTCATAGCCGCCAGTTACAGCCGTTCCTGTGGCTGTGTCTTTGGACTAAAGGGTGAACTTTGGCAGAAAACAATGATTTTTAACAAGCAGAAGGGCAAACAGGGACGGAGCGAGGGATGGCGGGACTGTGGGTGAGGGGGACGTAGACAGATGAGGATGGATAGAGGAACGAATGGAGGAAAAGCTGGAGGAACAACGAAGAAGAATGAAAGCAGGGCATCAGGAAGAATTACTAGAAGAAGGTAGGTAAAAGATGGAGTGGCAGGAAGACGGGGAGGTAGAGAGTCATAAAGAAGTGGGGATAAAGGAGGCTGGAGTGGAATGAGAGCAGTGGATATTCTGTGTGTGCAGACATGTCACATCCTGCCACCGTTACAGGACAGGGCAGGACAGGACGACAACCATGGCTGAGGGGCACTGTCTGGATTTATTCACTGCATCTTGTTTTTGCACTGACAAAAACAGTAAAGGTCATTTTTCTAACCCTCACTTATGGGTTTTGTTTGGGTTTAGAGCAGTTACACTGACCGTCAGTGAAATACATTGACTGCCACATCACAGGAGACATGCATATCCCAATCTAAAGGGTATCTTAACCTTTACCTTATTTACTTCTATGTCAGCCCATAGAACAAAATGAACTGGATGGGCCAGGTCACACAAACCTTCGCCTCCTGCTTCATTTTCAACTATCCTAAGCGAGGGGCAAATAAAACCTTAACTTCCTCTGGCAAAGCAAATCGTAGTGTTGCTTCAAGTTGAGTCCAACTTTGGTCAAATTTGACTCGCGGTATTCGCTCAGCATTTAGAATAGAATAGAATAGAATAAAATAGGCTTAAGTGACAACAATCACTGCTTTGAACCTGTTGTGGAAAGGCCAGAGAAGCCAGAGCCATCGTGTTTGGTCCAAAATGACCATACATACACAGGTTATGGAATTTAACTCCTTCCAGAAGCTGCGTCTGGATGACTGCTGTTTCCAGCGCTACCCAAGGCTGACCTGCTAGCTCGGGTCTGTACCAGGCCCTGTCTCTGGTGGGTTTTGTTCTCAACCCTGATTGGATTCACATGAGATCTGAGTGGGCCTTCAAACAGCTCCTGGTGACGCCTACATGTTTGGACACCATTAAAAGGCAGCTACACCACAGCTAGAAAGCATGTTTCGGCCGGAAACCATCTCAATCACAGCACTGTCACATCGGCTAGAGCCTGTTCCATTCCCCAAACTGCATGTCTGGTCACATGACCCTGATCCTTCCATCACAACATTAGTCACTGACTGTCACTCTTTTCACATCACACCTGCACAGACAGACAGGGAGACAGACAGGGAGGGAAGGAGGCATGGACAGGTGGGTAGACAAGCTCGAGGCTGGTGTACTGTCGCTGCCTCTGTGTATCACATCTGTCATGGTTTTTTCCAAACTTCTCTCCCTGTCTGATTGCTGCTTGTTGTACAAAACTGACACCAGAGTCCGATGGGGACAACACAGACACAGACACACACACACAGTCCACCAAATAGATGACCTCACCCTGTCTGACTGGTTGGCTGGCAAAGACACAAACATACACACACACACACTATACAAAGTGTTACATAATCCCAGTGGACGACAGACTGGAAGACTGTGCCTAACAACCCGTGCAGGCCATTATGAGGGCAAACAGAAAAGACTAAATCTGTGGCCACTGAAGGGCCACGTGCCACCTTTATGGGATGTTGTTTATTCAGGACAAAAAGACAGGAAACAGCTTGGTTTTCACAAAATAATGAGATTTCCAAAACTGTATAAGCTATATTCCAAAAAGAATCCATGAAGTTTGTCATAACCACATAGAAATTTTGACCTGGTGATGGAGCTACAAAAGTCAGGAGATAAACAAAATCATTAGGATGCATCCTCTGGGGGACATAAATATAAATACAAGATTTTATGTTCATCCATCATGTAGATGTTTAGTTATTAAATAGGATAAGTGTAAACTCTTTCCTGTTGGTGGCACTAGAGTAATGTCAGGGGATCTTAAAAGTCAAAAAAGTTAATCATCTGGAGACAATGAACATCTGCACAAAATTGCAATTCATCCTCTATTTGCTGAGATTTTTCAGGCTGGACCACAGCTGAGTACCGACCAAATTGATACAGCCAATCTCCAAGACCACACAAGCATGACTAAAACGCAACAGCATGTGTGATAAGTCTGTTAGGGGGGGGAAACACAAACAGTAATGTATGCGGTTTCTCTGGAGTTGCTCACGGCTTGTTCCAGTCAATGGGTTTAATTGTTGCTGCTTGATTCATTGGATGGTGATGCTTCAGTTTAATAACCGAGTCGGTGTTATTATTCCAGTGCTTGTTGGAAAAATTGTTTTAGCTTCAGAGTTAACAGTAAACATCCCAGCTGCTTTGTGTCAAACGGACGTAGCCCAGTCCTGTTTGGGCCTATGTAACCCACATATGGACAAACCAGTGCTTAAATAGCCACAACACACCATCTGGGTTTCCCTGTTTTTCCTAAAATTATTGTTGTTCAAGGTTTATGGACGACATGACTGCTTCCCAAAAGTTAAGCTAAAGCCTCTCAATCGCCCCCTGGCTTCAGTATAGGTAATAAACCCTGCCTCCTCCATGTTAGTTGACAGGACCTGGGCTAAAAAAAACACTTTCTGTCATTTTAGGTAGTTCTTATAACACTCCACATGTTCAAGTGTTAATGTTTTGGATAAATTTGGTTTTAATTACTAATTTAATGATTTGATTGACAGGGAGAAATGTTATGATTGACAGCTGAGACTGACTCGCGATTGTCTGAGAACGTGTATCAGGGGGAGGTCCATGCTACGGCTCCGTCCCCCGTTCTCTACTGCACGTCTCTGGCGTCTCTACGTCACAGGCGCATGATTGCAGCGTTCGTATCCAGGATATTTTGGCTTCATCTTTGAAACTGGAGGAAGTGGAGTGATGTCCTCCTTCTTTACATACAGTACATAAAGGAAATGCTCACCTCTCCTGTCTTTCTGAACAAACCAAAAACAATCAAAACATGTAATGTGTTAAAACACTCTCATAGTAATAGTTCATAATGATGGCGCTACATATTAGTGATGTAACCAGTTTTATTTCAATATGTTTATTTATCTCACAAACACAATCTGTGTTTTATTGTTTATATCAGCCAACATGGTCGTCTTGTCATCTTCCATCCTGCTTCAGTGTAAAATGTGTAATAAACACACATTCCCACGCAGGATATTCAGGAGTTGTGGTATTTCTAAAAATGGCAGACAGCAAGTTTTCTAAAAATTGAAGAAATTCCTTTGCTGTTAACTGAATACAGACAGGGATTTTTCTGGATGCTAATATATCACTCAAAGCAGGAACAGGGGGAAGAGGTGATGATCATAGGTGTAATGGTGGTGTGGGGAGCGGTGGGCGTGAGGGAAGTGGTGGAGAGACAATTTATGGAGAGAGACAGACAGTCTTAAAGTGATGTCTATTTATAGCTCGATCGCATCTCCTTGGCAGCCTTCCTCCCCATCCTCGCTAAACATCGAGGAAGCCCCTCTTCCCTTTTGTCGCCAAAGCAACCGCCTCCTGTTGCTATGGTAACTGCATGGTTCCTCATCAGTGTGCTGACTCGAGCCACATGGGGGGTTGGGGGAAATGGTTCGGGGCATGTTTGGTGGTGAGGATGGGGGTTTTGTCTGAAGAATCATGGGCTGATGGAGGGAGGGTGGATGGCAACAGTGAAAGCCAACAGTGTGTGTGTGTGTGTGTGTGTGTGTGTGTGTGTGTGTGTGTGTGTGTGTGTGTAAGTGTAAGTGTATGTGTGAAAGTGAGCAGGGCGAGGGTTATTCTCATGCAACATACCCCAGGGATGGTATATCACTATGCTAATGTACTCTGCGTCTTGCCACAAGCCAAAGAATTCTCTTCAGTCAGTGGCGTCTTTGTATTAATCGTATACATCAAGCAAGAAAGTCTGATGATGGAGAGATGAATGAGGGATGAATGTGACGATCTATACTTCACTACAATATATCACAGAGAAATACACATGCCCTTTACAGTACATTAGTGCTGGCACTGATCTCAGGATTTGATTCAGTTCATTTAAATCACTATGAATATATTAATTACGCTATCCCATACAGCTAGACGCTAGATTTGAAACAAACGTTAAATATCTCACCTTAGATTTTTACATTGGGTGAGACAATTATTGTTGTAGCATGAAAACTATACCAGCTGTGGATGTGGCTATCCTCGGTTGCTGATGAACCATATGCTGGGATGACTATACATCAAATTAGACCTGGACCATGGCCATGTACTGTACATACTGTAGCTGAGTTATAACTTCAGCTCTACAAGCTTCTGTAGTTTAATTGTCACCATTTTCCAAGGGATTCATTCATAGATTAAGATGACTATAATAGGGGAATAGGGGACTGATGTATTTATTTGAGATGAAGCAGGAGAAACTATATCAAGCCAATTCTGTCTATAATTGAATAATAATAACCTAACAATAAATAAGCCTATCATGTCTATTCCCGCCCCTGTGTTTGTAGCAACAAACAAACAACATAAAGGAAACATCTGTGAGACATTAAACTGTGGATGTGAAAACATGAGTTATGAAAGCTGTGTTGATTTCACTTCACTTCACTTCAGTCAATCATCTCACATCCGGTCTGGGTTTCCATCTACCCCTAATACCATATTATTCATTCATCCATCCATTATTATATAACACGTGTCCTTTAAGAGTCATGGTGGGGGGTTAGAGCCAATCCCAGCTAACATTGAGCGAGAGGCGGGGGTGCACCCTGGACTTATCGTTAGTCCATTATATAGCGACAAATACCCACCCTCACATTCACACTCTTGGGCAGTGAATAGTCTCCAGTGAACCTAAGCTGCATGTCATTGGTCTGTAGAGAAAACCAGAGTACCCAGGGAAAACCCAGGGCCAGAAATACTGGCGCCATACCTTCCCCCCAGTTTATCCATCTGCTATTCATTGTCATCAAGCGTTGCTTTGCTTGATGACAAAATGACTTAATTTGCCTAAACAGCCCATAACAGAGCGAGGAGAGAGTCTCATTCATATTTATTAATTAATGACATAATAACCAGCAGCTCAACTATTCCCTGTGAAGCAGCTGCAATCGCCTGATCTAAGTTCATCATTCATAATAAATGAACCTGGCGCCTTCAGCTAATGTAGCCACATCTGCTTCACCCACTGACGCCTCTGTCATGAAGACAAAACACATACAACCTCAGACCCTGCTGTCCATTACCACCACCATGAAGTGTCCATTACACGTGAGGTGTAAACACACGGAAAGCCATTCTGCTTCTCCAACCATCAGCTTCATTATCCCAGAGGACACTGAGGCCGTTGACCACGAGGAACCACAGTCGTACAGAGCACTGGAACCTGGCTCCTGAAACTAAAAGCTGATGGTACAGGGGAAATGAAAATAATGTCAATGAAAATGTTAAGCGTGAGATTCATATCTACGGCTGCTACTATGTTATATACAGGAAGTATCAAAAATGTATTATCATAAGACACATAATTTTTGATACTTCCTGTGCTTCACATGTCTGTATCGCGATATGTATTATTATAGGGTATAGCGCATGATGCAGTACACAGATTTAAAAATGTGACCTGAAAAACATATAAGGGCGTGTCACTGCATTTTAAGGCTGGGTCTGGCACCAACACATACAAAATAAAGGTCAGAACATAACTTTACTTAGATCATAATTTCAATTGTATTATGTGTTATTAAAGGTTCACTGTGTAACATTTTGTGGCATCTAGTGGTGAAATTGCATATTACAGCAAATTGAGTATCACTCATGCGGGCTGAAAGAAGGTAAAACCCCTTCAGCACCATGCAGGCTCGCTGCTCTTTAGTATCACTCCATCCTGTTCGCTGTTCTTCAGGCTGCTGGAAGATTATTCTCATTTGCAGCTCAATCCCTGCCCCACAGTATTTCTCTCTTCTCCTCCACTGACTAAAATACAGCTTTCAATTTCTTTTGAATGTTCATTTCTATACTCACTGACACACACATGCTAGGAATTTGAACTTTACAAAGCTCAGCGCAGAATGTGTGCGCCTTGATTGTCTGCTGCTTAGCTCATGCTGTTCTTTGATGGTCCTGTGGTAAATCTGTCTCCCTCCTCACTCTTCATCTCTGTCTCTTGCTCCCTGTTGGTTTTGAATATATTTCACAGACTGGTACAGATATGCACCAGTGACCAGTCTTGTTTACTTGTTTTACATAATTAAGATGCTGACAAAGGGAAACTTTGCTGTTTCTGACAACCTCCCACTGAGGTCTGTGCAGTGGAATCACTTCTAAAACCCTATACCACAAAATCCCAAACAGTCTTATTCCTGCTCTCTCTGGCTCTGCATTTTGCTATGTTGCCCTGCTTGTGTTCATGAGTCCCTTATAAAAGTTAAGCTGGACCTCTGACAATTTTTGCGGCATTATTGTCACTATGCAGTGCCCATTCTAAACTTGTATCTTTGGAATGGGCTGTTCTTTTGTACCGTGTTAATGCTCAGGAGCTACTTCAGAATTATTCCTTGTCATCAAACAGTTTGACAACATACTGTCACTTTATATAGTTTTTATAGTTTCTTTGGGCTGGACGTTGTGTGCAGAGCTTTTTATAAACAGTCTATGGTGCAGGAGTGAGGTTTTGGTTTATCCTTCCTGGTTTATACGCAATGAAACTTTTAGACTGAATGTTTTTTAAAAAATTAACCTGAATTTGTTTATTCAATTTTAAACATATTGCATGTCTTAAATCTCACCAAACTACGCACTGCACTTCCCTGGGCCCAGGCCAAGTGCGTAGCCAATAAAATTAAATGTTCGCAAGTGATGAAATGTTCGCAAGTTCGCAGTAACTTTTAGAATTTGTAGGTCTATGTAGTTGTTTATGTCCATGTCCTAGTTTTGTTTATGTCCATCAGTAACGGCCTTGTCAGTCTAGTGTCTCATTAAGTCCAGCATCTGTTGCTGTTCCTACGGCAACAACAACTGATCCTTAGTCTCTATAGCAACCCCTCCTCCATGTTTCTTCTCCTCCTCTTGTCCCTCCCTCAAAAGCACTTTGTGTCTCTGTCTTTCAACCAAAACTTGAAAATACTAATTAGACCTTTTACAAAAGTTTATATAGAAAGACGTTCACACATCAACCGTTTGTTACTGAAGACGATAAGCGAAGCTCCTTTGTGACTGTTTAATAGCGATGCACTCGGGTTAGACAGACAAATTAGTGTTTAAAAAGTTACAAAGTAGGATGTTGTGAAAGTTTCATTATCACATGAAGACTTTCAACATTCCTGAGTTGTCCAAAGTAATGTGTGTATATAACCCAACAAACAGAGCTGTTCTCCAGACATGGAAGCACAGTGCCTGCTCGTCTGCGTGTCGAGAGTCTGTCTCAGAGTCCTGCATCATTTCAAAGCAAAAACAACTGGTGCAATGTTTCTTTACTTGCATATGTATCCAATCTAAAAAATGACAGGTTCAGTTTTTATAGCTGACTTTCACAATGAACATATTATAAGAGAGTCAGTTAAGTACTCCAGCATATGTCTCTGTGTTTCAAATAATCCAATCAAACCTTTAAAGTCTTCTCTTATATGTAGCCACTGTGTTGAAAGTTTACACATCTAACACGATTGAAGCACTACACTACTACTACACTAGTTTCACAACAACATAGAACAAACCCATTGCTCATTGGGTTATATTTGCCACTTCCCATTCACTGCCGTGCAGAACTGTGTGTTGTCAGGGTAGAGACGAGGTCTAGAGGCAAATGTCAACAGTGTACATACACATTCACATAATATTCCATCCCCTTGGGTTTAGCCTGATTGAGCTTGGTTAGGATGAGGAAAAAATACTTTGTACACCAACCATCCAAAATATTTGGTGCTTGTTGTACATTTAAATGCTTTAACTAATATTTTTGGTAAGGATTGTCTTTCTCCCACAGGAATTTAACTGGTTTAAGAGCTGGTGATTGAAGACTATACAGTAGCATTTCCAAATTATTGTTCAGTACTATTCAGAAAGCCTTTCTGTATTGAAATATCTAAATGTACTAAAAATTACTGGTTGTGGAAAATACTTTTTCCCAGTACTTCTGCATCATACTCTAAACAGTCAAAAATGACAACACGATTCTATGTTGACAATAGCATTACATTGTATATTTAATGGAATGTGATTGTATCTCAAAGTACTGTATGTCTTATGGTAGCTCTGTCTACATATCCCTGTATTTACCTCTTTATAAGCATGTCACAGTTTCATGCACATAGTCTTACTTTCTTTATCTGCCTCTCTGTCTACAAGGGTCTCTTAAGTTGATGTCTTACCTTTTTGAAACTTGGTGTATGCCTGTCTCTCTCTCTCTCTCTCTCTCTCTCTGTCTTCATCTGCATCCATAAATCAGTCCCTGTCTAAACCTCCCAGTCGCTCTGTTTGTTTATCTCCCTGCTTTTTTGTCCTGTGTGTTTCAGGACAATCCGTTGCCTCAAATCTGTCTGTTCCAGTTGTTCTGTTTTCTTGATATCTCTTGAGTCTGTCTGAAGTCTGTCTGCCTGGGGAGTGGCTTGGCTTCTTCTGTTCTCAAAAACTTTAGTCTCAGGATCCGTTTAAATACATTTTTTTAAGCTAAATCTGCAAAACAGACTCTCTATATCAATCTAATACACGCACAAGACTCACATATAAGCAAATACAGAATGTATCTCAGGTAATTAACATTATAAAAATAAATGACCACCCATAAGACTAAAGGGCACATACCCAGAACTGACCTATAGCACTGATGATACCATACGTGTTTTAATATGCTACTCGTTTAGGGAACAAAATCATATTTTTTACAATTCTCTGAAGTATGAACCCGTCTGTTTACTCACCTGCTGCCAAAGCAAAGCTTAACAAAGCTTAACTCTGCTCTACTTAACTGGGAAACAACACCTTTTTACAGAAGAAAGGTTTTCAAGGAGTACAGGAAAGATTAATAAGTGTCTAAAATGGTGAACTTTTCATGTAAACTTCTGATAAAGGGGTGGTCTTATCCCACAATTCTGAAGTAATAATAATAATGCAATAAAGTTTAATAGAAAAGGAGTAATGATGTTCCTTTTCTGTGTATAAATAACTGTGGTGATGGGTGAAGTGAATGTTCCCTCTGATAGAGTTTCAGCACCATGGACAGAGTCGAAGTTTTCTTCAGCTCCACCAATTATAAGTCATAAGAGCCATTTTAATAATCAAAGAGAATGTCTTCTGATGAAGCGAGACAGACAAATACAAGCATACATTCACTAAGTGTAAATATATTGGCTACAATCATGGCAGAAACTGCATGTTGATGTCTTGTATTATGGTATAGCATCGCTTTCATTATTCTGAAAGTGTATTGTAAGTTTTGCTCACAGATCCAATCAAACTATGGATGGTTCAGACAAGAAAAACAAACATAATCCATGTCTTTCCAGACTCTTATAATATGTGTAATGAGGACTAGAATGAATTTATTAACACATGTTAAGTGTATGTGACCATCATTGTATGGATGCTCGAGTTAAAAATCAAAAACATGTTTGGTGAGGTGAACGTGACCATGACATCTGATTTTAGATCACTAAATTTAAATCATTTGAATAAATTATATCTGGACGTTCCGGAGATATCGCGATAACGAGATTGACACAGATGGACACAGATGGACAGACAACCAGTTTGGGGCATAAACAAAGCTCTATTGTTAAAGTCAGCTAAGTAATGTCACAACACAGCCATGATCTAATTATAATGCCATGATTCAAAATTATTGGTGGCTGGTCAGAGGAGGGGGCCACATGTATGTGTGCTGATGGTTGACTTATGTGTTTGAGCAAAAAGTGTAAAAGAAAACATTTGAGACGGAGAAAGCTAACTGATATTTAAATTGACAGGATATGTGATTGTTTCCTGTGTTGAAATTTGTACTGGGGGAAAAAAGTCTTGATACTGCTTATGTCATTAAAGATATTGTTCTCTGCAATCATGGAATGAAATTGCACCATTTCTCTGTCCTTTTAGCCAAACTGTAACAAAAACAAAAATCTAATTCAAGGTCTGAATCTCTTGTACTGTACACTGACGTTTGTCTTTAGATATGGTTTGATCCAGCAGGTATAGGGGTCAGCACCCAGCACCACCCCCTGCCTGCCAACCAGTGAAGTGGATCATCATTGGTGGTTTTCTATTATTTCTGTTAAATACAAAAACACACAGCCTTTGACTAAAGAAACCTAGATTTTGCGGGCGTACAGATGTGAAAAACTGTGGTCAACACGAACACAAGCTTACCTCGCTTCCAGAAAATCTTGGAAAAGCAACACAAATAGACGATCTGCAGCATATTTACAGATGTTTACAATGTAGGAGACAAACTGCACTCAACTCACCAAAGTTTTCACTGACTGAGTTGATATGCCTACTTTTTAAAAATGTCAATATTGAAATATATTAAATCTTATGTGCAGCCCACACAGCTGGCATGGGGCCATCTCTGTATGGGGTGAGAATCTGTTCCTGAAGCGTCATCTGAACAAATAATGCAGAGTGACTCACACTTCTCTCCAACAGTGAGCTGTTGGCTGTTACAGTGGCACCAATGAGGCAAAATCCCAACACATCCCTAAAGCTGTCAAAAGGCATTAGCTCATGGTCCCTGGTCCAGGGAAGGGGCCATACTGTACAGATGTCCCTTATGGGCTATCATCTAACAGCCTGCGTCCCAATGAAAGGAGCCTAAATAACAGTGGAAAGCACTGATACGTTCTATACACGCCTGCCTATAGTAGTAGTAGTCCTGAAATAGAGTCATGTCTAAGTATGTAGTTCATGTGACCACAAAGGCGCTAAGATCCACCTATAAAATACAAATAAAAACATGTTACTCCCCTGTTTTGCTAAACGACACTACGATCTGAGAGACAAGAGAAGAGACCCTAACCCTAAAGTCGTATGTGCATTTATGCAAAATTGACAGCTATCAAGTGTGCAATAAACTTCTAGGACCGCAACCTTGGTTGCGGTCCTAGAAGTTTATTGCCTACTTAGTGAGAATGGGAAGGAGTGGGGTACAGCATGTGGTAGGTGTGTTATTTTGCTTGAATGTGTGTGTATGTGTGTGCGTTTGTGTGCACAACCCTCAGTCAGTGAAGGAGCTGTTGTGTCACAACCAAAACTTCTCTTAAACATTGCACTGATAACTGGAATGGTTACATTAGTACAAAGCTGGCTATGTTGTGTGTCCCAAGCATGACACTGTGGTTGTTGTTGTTATGATGATTGCACCAGTACCACGCATCAGGCACTCCCACTGCCAAATGCGAACACAATGCATACCTGAGTCCTGTGTTACTGCAGCTGTAAGTCACTTTTCATATGAAGTTATTCCATCAAATGAGTATTGAATATTCATGTTCACATGCCTATGTCTTAACGCATCTGGGTGATGAATTCATACTATTAAAAGATGTGCAAATTGTGGTGTACAGTAAGACGGAAACACTCTGGGGTTTTCTAGTAATAGTCGGCCTGAAGGTAGGAAGGTAGACAGACAAATCATTTAAACCCTCTGCAGTTCAGGCTGGTTTGACTTTTAGACGTAAAATAATCCAGATTTGAAAAGACCACATATTTCCTGGTCACAATGACAGATGTTGATACAGAGGATCTACCACCACACTGTGGAGTGCTGATACTTTATTCATACCCTACTCGCCTTTTGCCTTCGGTTTTTCTGTCAATTTTGTTTTAATACTCCTCTGCACCTCAGTATTTTAAACACAAGTCTCCCAAAGGTATATTTCTTTCACACCCATCCCCTCTTAGCAGCATTCTTTCACCTCTGCATATCCCTCTATCTCTCCCACAAGTCTGCCACAGAATCCTCTTTTCTCTCTTTATCCTTTGCGTCTCTCTCCTGTGGTGCACAAAACAATATTTCTCCTTATCTCTGTACTCCTCTTTTACATCCTTAAGTTTCTCTCAAAATTAATGAAAAGCTTATTATTACTAACTCCAGTTTATTGTGTTTCAGCAGTTTTCCTCCATGCATTTACCTCACTCTTATTTTGTACGCCCCTCTCTGTGACCCTCTTAATTCTCTCCTCTTGTTTTTTTCAATGTGCTCCACATGCCTTCTTATCTTTTGTACAAGGCTTAAATATCACTCTGGGTGACAAAGACCCACCCTGGATACTGACAAAGGGTCTCATTACACAAAGGGCAAACAGAGCCAGCTGCGTTCAGCATTCTGTGTTCTTGTTCTCTCTTTAAAAAACAACATACAGCCACACAAGCACAGATATATGCTCCAAACAACAAACACACAATATAAAGCCTTCATGGGAATCAAATCAGACAGTTAATGGTGCCATGTGTCTTACATGGTGCTGTTTCCTAATTTGCTGCAACGTGTACAGAAACATGCACTGACAGCAAATGCACACGTGCATAAGAGACACACATCACCAAAACATATCCACATTCACAAAAGACAAAACCACTCTGTGTGTATCAGGGATTAACAGTCAACCCAACCAGCATAAATCACCCTATTCAGATATTTGCATCCACTCAGAAGTGGCAAGTGGCAAAAATGTACTAACACTAGCCCCTGCGTTCTTGTGGAAGGAAGTAGGGGGCATTGATCAAAGCTGCCTAATAGCCAGGTTCAACACTGCTGTTCCTGTGGTGCACCGAAGGCTGGCTCAGTACTCATTACAGCCTCCAATGAGAGGCAGAGACAGGAAGTTCTGACAGGAAGGACAAGGAAATGAATCCTCTGGATCTGCGCATCTGCATAAATCACAGCAGTATACGCACGAAACACTTCAGGTCCTCTGGAAAAAGGCCAAACACACACAGACACACACACACGTATGCAGACACGCAAACATGCACTTGAAAGTAATGACACATGCATGTGAACAAACTATAATAGTCACATGGATGCATCACTACACATGAACATATACAGGTGACGTCCACATTCTCACTCACACACATAAGCACAAGTGTAAATCTATTTGATTTTTAGCTTCCATGTCTGGCCGCAGTAAACTTTGTTAGTTCCAAGTCTGCTGAAAATGAACATTTTCTTTTGGTCAGTACCTGAAGCTTGTTATCTTAGATAAGGTTTCGTAAAACAACCGAAAAGGAGCAAACTGCTCCACTGCATATCACGAGCCATAGTCTGATGAATCCAAAACCGAATCATCTTCAAATTGCAGAGGCTGTCGATACCAGAAAGACCTTCTCAAGAACCTGCTGCCTTTCCAGAAGGAGCAGATGGCCCTCTTGAAATCGAGGGCCTATACTGACTGTGGCTTACTTAACACTTGGAATGGCAAGAAAGCACTTGTTACTTGTGCACAGAGAATGAATGGCTCACAGCAAAGACCAACAACCCCCATGAACTGTGGCTGCATCTCATTTCTGTTCTCAGCAACTGTCACCTTGTTGCTGAAATGTGTCAAGAAGCTCTCAACTGTTTTCCATCTGTCATTGTGCTAGCATACCACTGATGTATCTCAATAATGGGGCATGAACAAAACACAACAAAGCCACAGGAGGATTTAAAGTAGGACTCACCTATGTTGGAGAAGCAGCAAGGCAGCAATCATCACAGAACATGGAAAGTAAAATCAACAAAAACAGCAAATTACTATTTGAAATTGTCAAAGTTACTCTCAGGAGACACAGCAGGATGTAAACTGTTGATGCATAACAACAAAGGTGAGTTAACATGAAACCAACAAAGCCCTCGGAAGTCTTTTTCTAGAGGAAGTTGTAAAGAGACAGGCAGCTAGTGAGGAGCCAAGAGTTAATTGGAGACAGAAGAAGACAGAGTGACACCTCACACCCGGATGCAAAGAAACTAGAGCACGACTACAGTGTTAACACAAACACTTGGACAGAAGAGAAACAGAGAAGGAGGGTTTTCATGTGGTGAAGATGCCTAGGGGTGTCGCTAAAGAGAAAGACCCGGTGATTGGTTAGTTGCAGCACACCTGTCAACAGCAACTCTGTTAATCGTGAGAACATCCCAGCAGTGAATCATGGGGAACCGCAGATAAAGGTCAAGCCAATGCACAGCCCCAGTTGGTCATCACTTGAGTCCATGCGAACGTTAGTCACTCAGAAACCCACCATATTAGACACGCCAAAAAGTCCCAGCCAAGACAAATGTGTCCATGCAAGAAACAATGAAAAAGGGTCTAATTTATCTACCTAATCTCTAATGAATTTCAAATTTCTAAACTACTGAAGCTGGATAGAAGGTCATGCATGATGTATTTTTCTGTTAGTTACTCTATATTTAACCTCTACGTTGTCCTGGGTTGACTGCAACCAACCTTCAATGGTGGGGGCAGGTGGAGGGACCGCAGCTGGCTCCTCCAAGGGGTCAGCAAAGCTGGGAAAGAAGGGCTTAGCTGCAGGGTTAAGACCAGATCCTGGAATTCCCAGAGGGCTGACCGATGGAGGGGAAGAGGGGCTGACGACAGGGGACGCCTGCAGAGGGAGCTTCTTCGCTCCTGGCGAGGTGGGACTCTTCACTGAGGATGAGGACGATGAAGAACGAGACTTCTTGGATTGTTTCTGGGATGATGTTTCATCTTTGGGCTCTTTCTGTTGGAATTCCTGTGCCGTGGTTTTGGGGGAGCGGAGAGGTGCTGGGCTTGGGGTGTTGAAGGACAAGCCTAAGCGCAGAGGAGGACCTGAAGTGCCGATGTCACTGAAGTCAAACATCTCGCTGTTGCTGCTAACCTGCGAGTCGTTCAGGAGCCATGACGCGTCTGACGGTGAAAGAGGTGGAGCTGAGGCTAACACCTCACCCTTGGGTGAAACGCCAGGACTAGACTGCGAGGCAGGGCTGAAGGCCGAGGTGTCTTCCTCAGGCATGACTTGTATACATGACTCTTGCAGGGAACTGGTATTGCCAAACATCCCGCTGTCAACCAAGTCACCACCCACTTCATCGTCTGGAGAGAAAGATGGAGAAAAGGCCTGGCTGTTGTTGCCCAAACTGGCATTCTCGGATTCCATCAAGAGATCAACTTCATCACCAAAGTGAGGAGTCATGGGAGACGAACCAAGTGTTGCAGTGTTGCCAGTTGAGCGCATGGTGAACGGAGCTGCTGTAGCTTTAAGCTCGCTGTTCAGAACCAGTGGACCAATGGGAGCACCTGTTAGGGAGAACAGGTCTTCGGACAGGGGGGCAGGAACCAGATCTTCATCTGGGTAGACCTCCTTTTTCCAGGGACTGTGGCTGGTGTCCACTTCTGTAAATGAGGCCTCCAGGTTTGCCGGAGCTGAACTCCCTAAATCCATCATCACCTCCTCTGTGATCTGAGAAGTGGCTGCAGACGAAGGAACAAATGGTTCTGCCATCACTCCCCACTCCTCTGGAAGCTTCTTCCTGCTCTTCCCCTTCTTCCCTCGGCCTCCACTCTTCCCAAGCTGCTCCTCCCAGCCTCCCTCTCCTCTATCCCGCCTTGGGCCAATTCTCTGGAAGAACTCCTCTGTCGGGGGAGTGTTTTCTCCCAGTGCTTGCATCTCAGGGTGACCCCTGCTCTCCAGGTTCTCGTAGGATCCCTCATCTTTCTGTCGCCTTTTCTTCTTCTTTTTCTGTTTTCGGTCCGACCCCTCTGTATCCCTTTCATCACCCCCAGCATAGGCGGTGCTCTCTCGGCTCGGCCAAATGTCAGGTGGGTCATCAGGGCTGGCTGCAAGATGGCTTGCATGGCGACTGATCATCGTATTTACGCTGGGAGAGAAAGGGAGGTCTGAAGACAGGCAGCCACCCTGGTCAACCCAGCTGTCGGCTAAGGCACCTTGTTGTGGGTGAAGAGGGGAGAGTTTAAAGTTGGGGGTGGGTTGATATGTGCATATGAATTGGTTCCCTTAGTCTAGATCAAACAGAAAGTAACTAACATCCGTCTAATATAACGTACACAGTGTCTATCATGTACACATAATGTGGACACAGAGACAAAAGGAAATAATACTGCTTCATGGAAGAAAGGAGGTCAATTAGGCAACAATGCTGCAACTAAAACAGTGTTTTTGGTTTAAGGACATTGTATCATAAAGCTTAGGTCTGACGGCCAATGATGGCAAATACCAGATGTCAGGTTGAATTTATTCTAGATAGAAGAACGTAATAAAGGGAGAAGACGTAGATGAGAGGAAACAATTGGAGGAAAAATGTCCCTCTGAAACAAAGTTGGTTTTATACTTTGGCCCAGTTTGGCCACACAAACACAAACACACACACACACACACACACACACACACACAGCTAAAGTGGAGCATCTGTCAGACCCCTTACAGTACTGTGGCTCTCAAGAGGGTCATATTTCATTTTAACGAATCCGTGACAGAACAATGCTCATTTAACGTATACGTCCTGGAGGCAGAAAACGCCCAATGAGAGAGAATACCTTAAATGTTGTGTTGCAATCTCATTAGGTTTGGCCATTCTGCTACATGTGCATGTTGTGCTGTTACTGTGTAATTTCAACAGTAAGACAATTGTGAATTACAAAACAGCACAGGAATAGGCCAATATCCCTCTGTGATTAAATGCAATTAGATGTTGGACTAAAGCCAAGGCTCTATTTAATCTAGATTATTTATATTGTTACTATTATCTCTCAAATGATAAATGCAATTGTTTTAGTGGCCTTCCAAATAAAGCTTTACAGTAAAATGCCAGCAACACTATCGTCCACCATGCAAACGCAGATACTGTTTGCACTTAAGTACAGAACACTGCAAAAGTATGAAATCATTATTTTGGGTTCTTCCCTTTTTAGTTTTTCTTTTCAGCACGGCCCTTGCATCCAGTCAGAAATGCTGCATGTGATTGTAAACAACTACAAAATTATAGAGGTATTCTGTTTCAGCACGGTGGTTTTATCCAATCTGCCGATCAGCCACTGGTGATGAGAATAACTCTAGAAGTTAATAATAACGTAAGTGAAAATGGATGTCAACAGAGCAGGATTTAAAATATAAACAAGCTCTGCAGTTAATTTGTCAGGCTGGGAATGTGCATTAGATATTTCTTAGACCTAAAATGAAATCTATTTATATGATGTCTCCAAATGGTACCTGTGAGTGGAAAGCCAAACCAGTGACTGAGGGTAGGTCTAATTAATAGGCTATATATGTAATTAATTGTTACAATTACTGCACTTTAATGGAGATAGATGTAACATTATCTTAATTATTCAGCACAGGATATTTTCATCCTGTCGTCTTAAATTATTCCAGTATGACCAACCAAATATTCAGGGCATCTGGTTTGCAGTTAGGCTCTTTGTGCTCCTATAACTGGTAGTGGGAGATATTCAGATTATTAATATGCTAAAAAATGCAATATACTGTAAATATGTTCAATAGATTGTCATGCAGACTCATAACAGTTGTTTTCATAGATCTGCACTCCGCATCATGTGATATGGAAATCAGGGTTGGTGGTTGCTGCATTGTTGAGTCACCATGTGTTGCCTCGTAGTTTTCTCACATATCCGTTAACTGATCTCACACACACACACACACACACACACACACACACACACACACACACACACACACACACACACACACACACACACACACACACACACACACACACACACACACACACACACACACACACACACACACACACACATTCAGACCCAGGCTCTTGACTTTTCAAAATAAATGCTCTGTAATTCTGCTCGATTCAAAGTATTGCAGCACCAAGAATGAAGATTGTGCTTTTACTTTGTGAGATACGGTAAAATAAAAATAATCAAACTGTCAAAATGATCTGGCAGGACAGATTTTATTGCTGGTCGACCAGTCGCGCCAACAGTTGCCGACCACTGCTGTAGTTTATCCAAGAATGTAGAAGAAGAAATGCTCAACTCGCCAACTAGTGCGCTGCCCCACTCCCAATGATTCCTGTGTCCAAATTGCACCAAGTTTGACACTGATCTTCCTCGAGCCATTAAGAATACACATGCCAAGCGGATAAGATGAATGGTTCTCGAGATATGCTTTTCACATACAGACATGACAGACAGACATTTGTGGAATTATTTGGTAGATTCTCTGTGGCTATGACCTTTTTTACCTGAATGATGAACCTGCTCAGCACTTTTCTAAACACCACTCAGCGTGATTAGTTATTATTGTTATACCATACAGTGCACCTACATGGGCACATCTACTTTCAATATGCAATATTCTACACACTAAGAAAAATGAGGTTTGTCCTTTAATTTGTCACTAGGCTGCATATTTTTGGACTCAGCTCATGGTTATGTGGTTCTGAGCAAAGTCTAACATCCTAGTGGTTACCAGATGAAGATGCAACACCACTGGTATTTTTACCCTGCTTCTTAATACTCAGGCACAGAGGGTTCTTCCACCTGCTGTGGAGCAGGGAACCATGGGGGCTGAGCTGCTGTGATGCTTTGTGCGTGGTTCCACTGGCCCCACGGGATGTTAGTGTGGCTCTACTGGGTGCCACAAGCCACAGCATGGTGACAGTCACGCCAACTAGGCTCAGACATGCATTGAACTATAGAGACGCCCTATGGGGGCGAAGGGAAGCCACTGGTGGGTGAGATGCTGGTGAGTGAACATTGAGAGACACGGACAGCCTCTCTATACTGTATACACGCACGCACACGCACACGCACACACACACACACACAAACGCACACACACACTCAACACATGTATACCGTATATATCTTGAAGCTATTACATGACGGCACACCCCCTATATATGTCAGCATTAGATGTGCATTGACCTTGAGCTGAATCCCCATTGAAGATGGAGTGGGTGCGTAAGGAAGAAGCTATAGAACAGCAAAGACAGTCAGCTGATCTGAGTACTGCACCCCTCTGTGGAATGAATCAGGCAGTGCAGCAACACTCATGTACCTATACGATCATGTAGATTGTACAATATATAGAAAAACATTTCTTAATTGCCACTGATGTTAGAACGCAGCGGATGGAAAAATAATGGAAGAACATCATGATTCAAAGATTCTATAGTTGAAGTACCACTGCGAACAATGCTATGAAATTGGGTCATTATAATCGTGATGACTACTAGTTATTATATATGATATAAAATATTATATTTCTGTGCATTTGATGTGTCAAGTTATTGCTCATACTAAAACATCCCATTCTAGATCATCTATATATTTCTGTTCAAGCTTTAAAAGATTAGGTTACAGTATTCCCCTCAAATAAATGAAGTAGAGCATTGCTGAAGAAGACCGGTTTACTTTGAACGAGATACACACGTCTGTCTGTGGCATGTGAGCTAATCTGCACGTGTCCTACCTGCTGTCAGGTCTGCAGGGCTGCGAGGAACCTGGGGTTCAGGCAGCATGGGGCCGTGTTCTTTAGGGGCCTCTAACCCTGCTGGGGGTGTGGCGTGCTGGGGCTCTGCTATACTTGGGGGCCTGTCTGCTTGGAGAGTTGCAGCTCCTAGCTCCACATTGACCCCCTTCCCTCCAGGTTGGGAGAAACCTAAGGGACAGACACAGATGAACAGGTATACAGGGTCAGTGTTACATATTCACTGAGCTTTGCAGTAATGTTACTGTTGTCAAAGGTACATCAAGAATAATGCAATATGTGCAGCCCACTCATATAGTGTAATCTTACTGAGGGGAAGCAAGTGTGTGTACTACAAATACACATTTTCTCTGCATTTGAAAACTATATTACCATTGCCAAATAAAGCTATACCTGAGAAAGCTCCCATCAGGTCAGTATCCATCATTTGGGCAGGGCTGCTCTGAGAGTCCAGAGGATCTATATAACCTGCCATGGAGGCTGACATGAGGGAGGCAAAGAACAGCGGGTGGGAGGCATGGGGAAAAGAGAAGGACAAGAGTGGAACATAAGAAAGAGAGAAAAGTTGTCAGAAAATGGTGGGTGGGGGATGGAGAGATGGATGAAGTCGTAAATAGAGGACAAGAAGAGAAGGAAAAGATGAGGTGGTGGGCGTAAAGGCATTAATCATTTAGATTTGGTAGACAAAACAGGAGAGTAAAAAGGCGATAAAGCATTGAAATCAAATGCAAAATGTTTATCATTGTTGATAATCCATGTGTGATATTATTCTGAGTACAGTACTGCACTGAGAGCTTTGGTCTCCAAAATAACTGTACATCATTATTACTGTATTTGTATAACTTGTGTCTGTACATATGCTTCTCTGTTTATCTTTGGCTTTTTATCTTTGTTTAGTTGTAAATTGTTGTTTGTATCTTGAAAGCTACAGACAACCAGCGACATATTTATAAAAATATTTCAGTTTACCTCCTGCATGTGCAACATGATGCTGTCAGAACAATTCAAAGTTCCTACTATAACTTTCCCCTTTGTTCTTGGTAAGAATATTGTAAGTCGCTTTGGATCAAAGCGTCAGCTAAATGAAATGTAATGTAATATCAAGTCATTCAGTGAAAAGTCTCCAAGATGCATATAGTCCATAATCAACCAATTGCTTTGACAAGAAATTTTATACACCTTCTTCCTTGTTAATATAAAAATGTTCTTTTAAGATGCCAAAGCACCATAAGTGACATCAAAAGTTATGCATTCATGGAATCAGTCGTATAACTGCTCGTAAGGATATTCATTACATTTCCTTTCGTGCAAGTGTTACTTTGGACTTTTGTGCTTGACCTCCGTACCTGATAAGAAATCTGTGGCCGCGGCCTGCTTCTGGTCAAGTGGGAGTGGCCGCACCTCTCCTTGAGGTTCTGGGCGTGACGCTGTTATCTGTCCCCCTGAGGTCAGCTTACAACCTGCAGTGACAACAAGGATTATCTAACATGAGTTCTCCCTCCTCACTGGTGACGTGTTACTGTACAACCATAATTAATGGCACGAGGCTATTAAATATCACACTCCTCTGAACACAAATATGCAGAAATAACTCCAAGGCATTTACAAAACAAACAATCGTACATAGTGGACTCACAATACACGCACGAAATGCTCACATGGACCTGCACAAACACACGCACCCGCTCTCTCTCACCTGCCGAATTTCCTCCCAAGAGCAGATATCCGAGTCCCATGCAACTCAACATTCAGTGGTTTTTGCTATGTGCTGCTCTGTGCCTCTGACTCTGTCTGTCTCCACTGCAGCCTCAACTGGCTCTGAGCTACTAACACTGTGAACCCCCAGTCATACACGCACTCACACACAATCCCAACACAAAGACACACACACAGGAATGCAATCACAGTCGAGGAGTCTGGGTTTTTGTGTGACGTCTCTCTGTCTGTCTGGTTCAGGTCCCGGGCCCGGCCAGTTAGCGCCTCCCCCCTTGCAGCCCACTCCCTCCCTCACTACTCCTGTAGTCACCTTTCAACTCTTGCGCCAGCCTCCAACCAGAGACCCCTGACTGAGGCTGCACTCCCCGACCGCCTGATTTAATGTGGCTGGAGAAGCGGGAGAATAAAGATAAGGAAAAAAAGACGGGAGAGGGTCAGGGAGGAAGATGCATGGACAATTAAAGTAGCAGTTACAGGATAGCAAAGAACAAGAGACAAGAGGGAAAGAGGATTACAAAATGGGGGAAGTAAGGAGGAAAAAAGGGAGGGATGAATGAAGGACAGAACAGACACAGGAAGAAAGTGAGGCAGAGGAGAGGAGGAAAAGAAGGAGGGAGGCACCAGTGGAAAACCTCTTCCAGCAGCATACACAGAGGGTGACAGTGAAGCGAGCAGACAGGACACTACCCAAAGTCACAAACGCTTCCATATATCAGACACACACAGAGGCCATGGCGGGGTGACTGTGTCTGTCTCGACGGCACACACAAAAAAACACTCTGTCGGCAGGGTCACCGATTGATTCAAAAACACTAATGCAGCAGAGCTCTTCCTCACAGTTTCTGTCTTTCTGCCTGTCTCTCTCTCTCTCTTTCTCTGCTTTGTGAACAAACATTTGGGGACGTAACAGGAGATGTGTTGTGTGGCCAAGACAAACACACCTACATGCACCCAGCGTCTCCATGCTCTTCTTGGTTAAGTCAGTGAAGTGGAAGCTTTGCGGGAAACCAGCTTTCCTGCTGAGCTGTCCCGCTGTCCAAGGTGCTGAAATCAACCTGAGCAGCTTTGAAAAGGGCAGTCAGGGGAACTGGTATGAAAACCTTAAATTATGTATTTGTGTTTACATTTTCAGCCCTTACTAAACCATGTGGTTTCAACAGGGCAGTTAACAGTCTTACTTCAAAGCTGTGACCAGAGGGTGTTTTATATCAGGGGAGGGAGGTTACATAAGTACTTATCCTCAAAGCTGGTAGCTGTCTGGTAGGTCCCAATCACTCAAAGAAAACATCTCTCGGGCAAAATCAGCAGTTATATGAGGAGACTCAGCTGACTAAACTGACTAGAGAGTAGTTGCCTAATAATGTGGTTCTTAAAGGGGAATAATGGTACCTTTCTACCTGGGCCCTTCGTTTGTAAATGTGGGCGTGTAAATTAATGGCACTTACTAAAGGTTTTGGACTTTCAACCATCACCATCCACCTCCATCATCCTGCAACCACCCAAGTGTCACGAGATTCGGAGTGAGACTCACTCTCACATCTTGTGAGACTTAGGTTATTGCAGGAAGACGGAGGTGGAAACATGAGAGAGAGAAAGTTTGGTTTTTACCTCTGACTATGATGGCCATCCCTACTTGTTAGAGCTCCAACAAACTAAGGAGCTAATGAAGAGAGAGAGAGAGAGCAGCAACAAGCAGAGGATGGATGAACTGCTGCACAGTTGAGAGTGAGACTTCTCGTTGAGGAAGACATGTGTAATGTTGCCAGACTCTTAACAAAGACCCAACATTATATTGTGGACTGTTGCAGTTGCCCCATAAGATTACGTAGTAGCCACTGCTGCTGTGTCACGGCTGCCATTTATGTTTGCTGATATGCACTAATAAAAAAACTTATATACAGAATAAACAGAATAAACTATGCAGATGTGCATTAATGTTTGCATTTTAGGTTAAAAATATTTATTCTATCAATTGAAGTTCTATATTTGTGTTTTCCTTTTTATTTATAGTTATTTATGATAAAGTTCATGATTGAATTGTAAAATATCAAGTTTTAAATACATTTCTTTGTCACAAGCGTTTGATATATTTGCCAAAATATCGGTATCAGAAATTGTATTACTACTTAATATCCGAATAGGCCACCAAAAATCAGTCAGAATCTGAACAAAGTGCTTTAGATCAATTGGTACCGAAACGTATTTGCACGACAAACCCCTCAGACCATAAGACAGGTTCAACAACACCTTCATCAAACCCCTTGATGGATGGGATGGCTGGGTAGGTGAATCCTTACACATTCTAGAAATTGAGATTGTTTTGGCTAAGTCTCTTTGTAAGTAAATCTTTTAACATTCATTTTGTTGGAAGTCGTTGGGAAAAACGGAGATATGGACTGTGAAGTCAGTCAAGACCACAAAGGAAGAATCGTGTTGGATTTATGCTCCACACACTGTACGGTGTTTAAGGTACCAGCGCTGAACTGCTCAGCCTGAAAGGAGGAGGAAGACCAACAGTAACGCATCAAAAGGGAGTGTGTCTGTGTGTGTCTGTAGGTTTTGTGTTATGAACATAACTCAGTACAGTGTCATCGGTGGCATTACTGTCTTGACCTTTAACAATTGTCTCCTTTGAGATGAGAAAATATAATAATGTACACGGTATCTACAGCATCACTGAACTTTGGCAGCAACATTTTTACATGAGAGCAAATATAACCAGCATAACTAACTCCCAACTCTAACTTCACACCTGTAATGTGCATTTTATATCCCTGCCAAGACCAGCTCCCTTTACCTGTGAGATCCAGAAATATTTTGTAAGACATGTTTAGTGTGTGGGTGCCCCCTTATGTAACATGGTCACTGCAAAGTGCTTGAGATTGAATATGATCTAATACCTGACCCATGTCTGCTGCCATGTGAGCAGTGTCCTGTACAATGGCTCCTTACTAACATCAATGTGTTCCTCTCTTATATGCATGCTTGTTACAATTACTACCTCTCAACACTAGTATGATTTTAAATAGCAAAATCACTGTTCTCTGAAGTAAAGATATTATAACGGCTACAGTTTATGGTGCATAGTGCTGCACCGTGCACAATTACTGACTTTACTTAAGCATACAACAAACAATGTGAAATACTTAACTTTAGTTTTTTTCTCTCAAGCAGTAAAACAATTTAAAGTGAAATTAGGTTGCTGACCTTTCAAGCTCCGGCTGTTTATTTGAATCATTCACTGCAAAATTGACTGCATTAACTCACAATGTGTCGTTGATTATGATGTATGGAAATACAAACATACAAACAGGATGTGAGACAAACAACAACTGATTGCAATGAGCGAATGACACAATGAAATCAAGTGAGGATGTATGAACAATGCTGATGAGAGATTTGTGTGGGTTAAACTTGTTGAGCTGTAACACCAATGATCTGATGAATAGGACAAATAATATACTTCTTCTCAGAGTTAAAAATCGGGTCCTGTGTTTAGTCTGAACTGAATTTCCAAATTACGTAAGAACTGCTGCTGCTGGGGGTTGCTGACCTCAGTGTGAGGACGAAGTACTGCAAGACAGACTGGCTGGAGCAACTATGAGTCTGACGGATAGACTTTTCCATCTCAGAGGCATCTGGGCAGACACACACACAGACACCGACACACACAGACACAGACACACAGACACACACAGACACACACAGACACACACACACTCAGAGCTACTCTGCTGGAGCTGCACTAATTTGGAAAAACTACTGTAATGCACATGCACCAGCATACATGCACATAGTAATAAATACACACTCAAAGTACACGCTCATACTCAGACAGGAACACACACACACACACAAACAAAATGATGCCAGTCAGACATCCACAAAGTCAGACACCACGCTTAGTGGACAGTTGGCTGACCTGACAGAATAAAATGGACAAATATAGCCTAGAATGAACACACACACACATACAAGCACAGTCTTCAGATGACAAATCCCCCTCATGCATGGACATGTTTAGGAAGTGGCACTGGAGCACTGTGAAGGTTGTTCTGAGGACAGCAGCAGCAGCTGAAATATGACTCAGGCTTTACAGTACCTACACTTTCTATTCCTGTGATAATTTCACCATCTGATTGTCTGGGAATAAGATCGTCACTTCTTGCTCACCATGTTATTGGATTTTTGAAGGTATTATGACACAGGGACACAAGGCACACAAATCCAGTGGTAGCTAGAGACTTGAGTGTGGTTTTGGTCTCTATGTGCACTACATTTCTCATCGCATTGCTTACGATTGAGAAAATAGCAAAGTTTTCAACAAACCTTTTTGACCTGGCAATCCCATATATCATCAATCACCCAACTCTGTGTATAACTTTTACTTTTACATCCATACGATGCTCTCTTTTGAGTTTAATAAATCCATCTATCCACACCAGTTATCACACACAGGCGTTTATTATTCGGACTCAGGTGAGGTTAAAGGTGCCCTGGAATTTTGCTGCACGCTAACAGATGCAACAAAGATCAACAACAGGAATGTTCTGAATATGTCAATCGTACACAACTACAGACCTGAGAGGTGTCAGGCAACATTAATAAGAACACCTGCAAGGGTATTTATTGGTATGTAGAAGCTTTAATCAACATTCGGATATTGCTAAATAAATAAAAACACATTTGAGAATATCTATTAGCAGTTGTATTGTGATATATTGCATTAGTTGTTTTAGTCTGACTCCGCAGCACTAATGCAACTGAATGTGTAGCTACACAATGCAACCACTTGTCGCATTTTTGTGTCAAGCACAGTTAGTGCACTTGTGGTGCAGCCACTCTGCATGGACTTAAATTTAATGCTGCACGTTTGTCCACGTGGGACCTGTGTAGACCCTTTGGTTAAGGTGACAAAATGTATGCAGACCCTTACACGTGGACCCAGGGACCAGGAATTGGTCTTGACACAGCAGGATCAAAGGAGTGACTGTGATCTCCCACTGTTCAGTCAGCTGGAGGGACCCAGTGCCAGGACAGGGTCAGGACAATGGACTTGTGAGAACAAGACACACACACACACACACACAGACGCACAAATATATGCACACACAAACCTCATCTCAGATAAAGGTGATGAAGGGTTAATACTACTAATGTAGCATTTGCAAGGAGCTTAATCCCACCCTCAGTCCACTCTTTTGTAAATCTCTCTGCTTTGATCTCGCTAATATCTGTGTCTGACTACAACATGTTTTACTACAACCAATACAAATACAATAAACAAAACTGCAGGCCAAAAGCCAGATGGATGAAGGCTATGGTGTATATATTGACTGGTTTAAGAAAGACAAGAACCGTAGTTTCTAAATGTGAATGTTCATGTTAAGGCTGATGTCAGAAAAAGGCTTTATTTACTCACCATTTCGTCAGTTGGAAACTATAGTCTGGTAACTGCATTAAAGTCATAGCACAACTTTCAAAGCCACGGTGAATCACCAATACATCTATCTTTTAAACTTTACAACACTTATTGCCTCCATTGGTCTCTGAGGCATAGGTATAAGTACTGTATAGGTGTACTGTTCTCAAATTAAGTTTGCGTTGATGATATGGAAAAACTAATTGATATATACATTTAAACCCAAGTTCTTGCTACATTTTCTATAGACATAAAATTATGTATTTCTGGATTGATCCTGGCATTGTCCTGGCATAGTACCGGAGAACTTTAAACCTTGTGGCTAACATCTTGTGGGATAGTCTCTGTCCTGATGAACCATACGCTACTATAGGACCAGGAACAAAAACAACATTAGTAGTTCAGTGGCGTACAAGGTTTACCAATTTAAACATGGCAGAAGCCTATATCAATGTGCTACTTATCCTTGAACCTCCTTTGCAAGTGAACATATTTATTGGCTCTTTCATCAATCAGGCACCCTCTGGATAAAAGGCAATGGCCTACTTAGGATGTTTGTCAGGCAGCTTGTACATTAACATTATAAATGGCTATTCTGTATATTAAAATTCAAGAACAAGTGGTAGAGATGCACTTTGTGGCAGCCTCACCATCAATATCACGCCCTACGATTTCCTAACCAAAACTAATCTGGGATGACCCGGCAGGACAGGGTAGGACAGGCTGACGTCCTGCAGCTGTCCTCCAGTTGACTCCAGCCTCTCCCGGCTCCTCTGCCTCAGCCCCAGCTCCTCAGGCTAGGATAGATACTAAGAACCGGAAGGGTCAGGGTCACCGCAGGACCACAGGCACAGAGTGATGGTTCACTAAGAGGACAGAGTGCTATTCTCTGGTGAGGACAAACATTCAGAGTGTCCAGTTGATTCAGCCATGACACAGCATTAATCATAGACCTTGGATCAGATTGAATTGGTCAGTAATTCTTTCTGTCCACCTTTACCCACACAGAAATTATGAATGTGCAAGGTTATATATATATTTTTTATTTTATTTTTTAGATCAGGTTTATTGATTTGTAGAGCTATGGGAAATATATTAAAAAAATTTCTGTAACATCAACTAGGGGTCCTACTCCTCATTTCTTCCAGGAATATAAAGAGGAGAAATACGAAATGGAATTAATTTAATAGCAGAGAAAGAGAAAGAAGAAGTATTATGAGGAGAGACGGGGAGATCGCACATCTGGAGAAGGGATTAGAAGAATAAAAAGGACTCCGACAGTGCCTCTGTGGTTAATGATGCTGTATAATGCCCAGTCACTGTGTGAAGAGTTCCCCCTTCTGTTACTCTGACATACTTTCCCCACCTATAGCGACTGGATATTCAACCACAGCGACATACTGGATTCCTTCCTCCATTGGTTCTTTGACCAGTTATTATAGGAGATCAAAGCTTGGCCTAGTTTTATTTAATCCAGCCAGTAACTCGCCAAGGTTTAACTTTAAGAGCTCCTCCTGCAGCAGACAGGGCACATGGCCTTAATGCACACAGATACCACCAACATCAACAAAACTATAGTATATCCAGGATTCTCTGTTGGTATTTACCTCACGTGTAAAGTATATGAATGTGATGTGGACATGCATGAGGCAAAATTCAACAGATGTACAGTATTAGCCTGGTTTAAACAGTTGTAAGGTTTGCCCACATGATTTGTTCAGGTTCATAAATATCTGGTGTTGTGCCTAGTGATGGTCACATTTCAAACATCTATCTATCTATCTATCTATCTATCAATTCCAGAAATCTATGTCTGTCTGTATGTGGCTCATCTTATTGGCTTCACACTTTGGTTTGCTAACAGCCCAAAAATAAACAGGCGACCAGCGCTCTGTAGCAGTGGCGACTAGGGCTCAACGTATCTCAGCGTAACTGCTCTGTAGACGTGGTCAAAAACAAACTGTTCACGGCAAAGACAACTGATTCTACAGTTCAGGGGTTCTACGTACTGAGTCGACCTTCACCAAAGTTTGAATTAACAGGTGAACAGCTTTTTGTGCAGCAGTGGTGATGCTCGCTCAATCACTGCAGGCCACTTTTACAGTTTCAGAGAGAAAGCTGCAGCCAGCATCACCACAGCCCTTTCCAAATAGGTATGTTTACAATGGGCAGTTATATAAAAATCAAGATTTGAATCATTAGTATAGCCACAAACAACAGTTGTCTAGTAGTCCGACCCTGCATGCATTTTAGTAATGTGAGTCCCTCCCTGTGAACCTGCTGACCCTCCCCATGTTCATAAAGTGAGATAGTGTCCAGTACCTTTGTGCTTCTTTTAAAATGGCCCCCGACAAGAACAGAGAAGTCAATGCTGTTCACTATATTGTTGACTAGTCAAGTCTTTGAAGTTACAGTATTCATCCATCCACTTATTCATCAGGTTCTTCATCTATCACTCCAGGGGGATGATGCTACTTATTCTTGGGTGGGTGATGGGAGAGGGTCACTTGTTTTTGTACCCTTCAGTTCATTAACTCTCTTGAGACCTGGGTCTGTATACAGTTTATCTATTAACAGCATCTATTACGATCACAGCAAAACAAACAATACAAAAGCCGCATCCTGGGATAGGCTCTATCCATTTGTGAAGTAGGCCTACAGCAAATGGGAAGATGCATTAATGGTTTGTTTTATTGTCTGAATGTCTTGGATTTCTAGAAAGGCACTTTCACATATAAATTCTTATTATTAGTGGTGTTATTATTAATTGTTTCATTATATTGCCTGAGATGAGCCAAAGTGTAAAATGTCTGAGCTAAGAAGCATTTTGGGAGGTTTCTGGTTACATTTTTCCATGAGTAAAAATGTGTTTCTAAATGTAATGGTGCTGGGATTACAGAGAGTCAGGAGGCTAATGCAACGCTGGTACTAATTCCGTGTGCGAGAGGGTGATGTGCATTGACAGGCGGTTGAGAAGCAAGGTGCATTGGATGAGACATCTCTCTGTCTGTGTGTGTGTGTGTGTGTGTGTGTGTGTGTGTGTGTGTGTAGGAAGCAGGAGGTTGACAAGACCTAGAGGTTTTCAAAACAAGGCTGCCTTTCCTTCTGAATCCAATCCTCAAATGCCATTGTATATTCCACACGTCCATGCCCTCACCTGAAAACAAGCCTGTGTTTGTCTGTGTGTTTAGAGGAAAACAACGCGGAGGCAATCCCTCTGCCGCTATTTTAATCCCCTCTAACTTTCTCTCGACCTTCTTCGTGTCAGTGTTTGTTAGTTTTTATTGGCAGGATTAAGGAGTTGAACTACCGAGAAGGATTTTGCCTGAATTTGCAATCCAGCTGTCACGCTTTCTCCTTGCAGTCATGGATGCGTTGAGTCTAGCAGGGGGACTGCGTTTAGCTCCCACCAGCAGGGATTGTGCAGTCAGTACCCGTCAAATCAACAGATGAAGTGAACAAGTACTCGAAGAGGAGGAAAATCACTAGTTGCATGCGGTGCTGGATGTTCCCCATTCAGAGCCTTTCACGTTTGAAGCTGAAAGGAAAGTGTGAGGCCTCAGACACACACACGCGCTTTATTCTGACATGAGAATAAAGAGGGAGAAATCTGTTCACTCAAAAACATACACACACATACGTGGGGATACACACCAAGACATAAGAATCGAGAGTCAAACACACACACACACACCTTCACATGTGAGGAACACAGATGAAAGGCTTTCCGTCGACGGAGGAGGCATCAGTGAGGGGGGAATTATGTTTTCTCCCAGCTCGGGGATTAAAGCTGCATCATGAATATTTAAAGGAGATTTACCCCGTATTTCTGACACATCACTTCTTCAACTAAAAGAGGCTGACAGCATGAGTTTATCAAATTACACAGTGATGGTGATGTGCTGCTGAAAGTAACTGGAGTTATGGTGTTAAAGAGATGGTGACAACTTCTCCTTCTTCAAAAGATGAGGCTACGACAATGAGTTCTTACATATATATACAGTATATATACAGTGTTTTGAATCAACTCTGTGTGAGTTTTAGCTGCAAGTAAGTTAAGTTAAAAGCTGTTGACAGTCATTAAACCTGACCAAAAGAAAACTTTCTGCAACTACAGAGTCTAAAGGCAGGATTATGGCTTCGCAAGACTGTAATGCTCATTGTTAGGGTTTACACACACACACACACACACACACACATGTCATGATGGCATGGTTGCATGGGTTTCAACATCTTTCCCTATTTGAGCCATATGTGATGTATTGCATTTATGCAGTGGATCATACATAAATGAAACACCCTGGAACCATGACAGGAGCTCAAGGTCCTCAGATGATGTGTGTCTTCACTGTGTGGGCAGATGCACATCATGTACTGTACTAATGTAGAGGGTTGGCTATATGCTTTCTATACACAACTCCTCAAGTCTCTATCCCCTTCAGTCTGTTAAATACTGATATCTTATTTTATTGTATTTGAAACTTCCTTCTCACCATCCAAGGGTAAAGTAAGAGAGCAGCTGTTCAGGGTGAGGTTCTCTTGGGGTCGGGAGGTTCATACTTGTGTGTGTGTGTGAGATTATTTGTGATGTACATTCGGAAAGGTAGGGGATGATCCCTCCACTGAATAGCACATCTGCCTACACAGAGAGTTCAAACCATCTCCTCCTCTTTTCCTCCCTGCATCACCCACGCCACAACTCCCAGTCTAAGTAGGACAGGCTGCCCCATATAGACTGTCGCGTGCAAACACACACATGCTGACAGAGAGCATTGCACAGGTCACAGTGATCTCTGGAGGTTACAGTATAGTGGATGGTAAACCCTGAGCAAAACCGCATGTCATCTCCGAGCTACCCTGCTGGTACTTAACTCAACAAGGTCATTACATGATAGAGTATGCTCGAATGGAGACACAACTAACCATTAGTTAAATGATTGATAATTATATTCATATTTCATCAAGCATTAAGTCTTTAAAACGTCTAAAGCAAACTATCCATCATAATTTGGCAGAACAGAGTGAGGTGAAGTCTTCTGAGTGTTTTCGTCCAAAACCCGGCTAATGAAGATCAAGTGATATGATCGAGAGAGGCACTTAATGGCTTTGGGGTGAGATCGATTGCCTCAAGCCAAATTTATTTACATTAGAGAATTAAGGTCCACCACACCCCCAACTGCTATTTACTACATCCTGTGGATGTACATTACATTACTTCCCATGAAGTATTTTTGCAGTTCCGGTTTGCACTACTCTCATCCTATCCCCCCGTGTGCCTTATGACTGCATACTATGTGTATACTGAGTTGTACTGTGTACTATGTTTTAAGTACTTATTATGCGTACTTATATGATCTGTCTACTTATATGTTTACACCGGGAATAACAAAGAAACGGCATTTCAATCCCGTCTATGTCCTGTACATGTGGCAGAATTGACAATAAAGTTGACTTTGACATGACTATTTAGGTTTAGTGATTTTGTTACAATCCTGCAGTGCCCATTCTAAACCTGCCAGTTTGGAATGGACTGTAGTTTGTTCTGTGTTGATGCTCCGGAGCTCAGAAGTATTCTTTGTCATTAATGATCACTTCTCGAACAGGCCTACAATATGATGTCTCTGTTTTGTTGTATTCTTTGTACATACAGTCACTGGTGCAGGGTGACGATAGAAAACTTCAGTTCATCCTACCTGGTTTATCCACAGTGAGTATTTTATGGTCAGTGTTTTGTATAAAATGAAACTGATGACTGGTTCAGGAGATGTGTTCCATCACAGATGTTTGTGGAAGTATTAGGTAGATGTACTGCTCCTTAATAAATAAACTTCAACACTCTATTTTACACACAAAGTAAAGGAAGAAATAACGCCACATTGTAATAAGTTGTCATAAACATTTCCCCTGATTTTTCAAAGAATCTGGAAAATAATATGCAAATTAATTTGTGTTTACACCCACCACTGTATTTTAGAAGCTGGGAGCATTATGATAATAACTTGGTGGCACTAATTCTCCAGTTGGATGCTATTAAACCACAAAAGAGGATACAGATAAGTTGACATACTTAGGAGGATGTTTCAAGAGAGATAGGATTCATGTCTGTGAAGATTCTCAGTCATCCAGGTCATGGTATATCCAAGTGCTAAAAAAAACACGTCAACTGGACTTGGTTGAGTTGAGGATTCCTATGTCACAATAATGAGGGAGAATTCAAAATGCAAAACAAATATGACATTAAGTCACTTTTGTTGACTGATGATTGGGGTGTCAAACCAATGAACACTCATACTTGTCACTTTGAAAGGCAATTACTTTGTTGTTTAGGTCGGTAGACTTGTGCAAGTTTTATTTAGTACAGCTGAGCATGGTCCAGTGTAATCAACTATTGAAAAAGCAGATGAGCTTCTGCCATGATATCTCTCTCTACTCTGTGCATTATGAGCTCTTTAATGTTTAAATCCTGCGAGTCTGCCTGTAATTTGGAAAGAGAACCTCTAATGTACTGATACCTGACAAACCTCTCTAAAAGGTAAAAGCCCCTTTATTTCCTTTTCTATGTGTGTTTTAAGCAACAAGGCAAACGTAATTGCTGGTTTTTATTCTTATCCCAAAAAAGGAGAGAGTAATAAAGTAATGTGTTTTCTAACCATCCTTCTGAAGTAAAAGAAAATCACGTCCCTGCGGCACACACACTAATCTTTAAGCTTCGCACTGTAAAAAATCCACGTCCCCTGAAAGGTTACAGCCAGCATGACTAAGCGTCTTGTTCTCTCAAAAAGCTGCTAAGGTATAAAATATCCGAAACAGGAAATAATACTGTGCATAATTCAAAACGCTGCGAGGGACAGGAGAGACGGGAGAGGAGCCAAGAGAAGGGAGAGGCAGCAGTTAGACAGTAGATAAAAGATTTAGTTCAGGTTGGTTAGAAGAAGAAAGAGAAACCCAAAGCCAGGTAAGTGTGTGTTATATATTGCTTTATTAGCACAAGGTGCAGGCAGACTACAGAGAGAGGCACATCTATAAAAGGACACTCTGGGATAGACACTATATGGAACAAACTACTTAAAGAGGCTGAATCTAACCCATTGTGCAACATGTATGAACTTCTCATGCAGCTAAAGAATAATAAAAAAAAACAATCAAAATGGATGAATAACATTTAGTGCATTACACTACAAGGTGAACAAATTTGAAACACGGATGTAGTGGCAGGATTAAGCTCGACCTCTGATCCCTAAAAACATCTGTTTAGAGGTCTACAGTGACTTTTACTGTCAGCAGCACCTAGATGATCAGATGAATTTCACTGATGTTAACTGAGTTCAACATGCTTGTCCTTTTTAACATTTTGGAGGAAATGTCCTTTTTTGACTTGTTGGCAGGCCACAGAATCTCACTAGGCCTCATTCACAACTCCTTGTGAACATTTTCACTAAGCAGAACATTTCAGATTAATATGCTGAGATATTTTTCTTGTATCTCTCTGTGAGAATGCTACTGTACCACTGTAGTAATACAGTAGTGCTGAGAGGTATTGTATTTGTGGTACTAAAGAATGAAAACAAAGTTATATTGGTTTTTCCATTACAAGTTTCTCTGGATAATCCATAAAACTCTTTGTCAACAGTTTTCTTAGGGACTATTTCTTGGCCAGACAGTGACCTCTGATCACTCACGCTTTAAAGCAAACACTCGTATTTGGAAAACAAAAAAGAGATGCTAGAACACTAATTTGTTTTGATGGTGGGTGCATATTAGAGAAGAACCCATGAAATTTTGATGCAGATCCACATCAGGGGGCGGATTCTGATATTTTTTTCCTCTTTCTTTAAAGGGATAGTTCATCCAGAAATGAAAATGCACTCATTATCTACTCACCCCTATGCCAATGGGGGGGTAGGTGAACTGTTTGAGTCAATAAAACACTTCTGGAGTCTCAGGTGGTAAACTTTGTTCGAGCAGAATCAGATACAATTGAAGTCCATGGTGAGTCCTTCTTCAGTTGTAATAAAACAACAGAAAAACCATAACATGTCTCCATACTGCTCATGTGGTGTCATCCAAGTGTCTGGAAGCTCCGACATTCAAATTCAACCCGAAACGAGGTGATTTACACCGTGTTTTAAGCTTAAAAGTCTTCTGATATCTTTCGACAAGGTGCATTCAAAGATCTGAAATGCTAAGGTCCGCTAGCTTAGCCTCTTCCAGTGGCCTCTTCACTTTAAGGCTTAAAATACAGTGTAAATGACCTTGTTTCGAGTTGAATTTGAATGTCGGGGCTTCTGGACACTTGGATGACACCACATGAGCAGTACGGAGGCATATTATGTTTTTCCTGTTGTTTTATTACGTCTGAAGATAGGTCACTAATCAGCTACACTGTTTAGCCCTGAAACTCCGAAAGTGTTTTCTGGACTCAAACACTTCACCCACCCCCCCATCGGCATAGGGGTGAGTAGATAATAAGTGAATTTTCCTTTCTGGGTGAACTATCCCTTTAACATTCAGAGATAGATCATTATTTCATAATTTTCACCTTTTTAAGAGGGAATAACTCATGGATTTTTATGAAACAAATCCATTCACATTAAGGGTGGTGCATGCATGAGGTCAACTTGGTGCAAATTGATTGAATTTAAGGGGGATTTTGTGGATGAGGCCCAGTTATTGTCGGCTAGTTTCCTCAATAGCTTGTGGCTACATCACCCTGAAATCTAGAATAAAACCTTATAATCTATTTTGAGGTGAATGTAAGTGTTTTATCGTTTACATGTATTGCATAACAACACAAGAAAGCATAACACACAGACAACAAACACACATGACATTATTAATATGTTTAAGAAATTAATGGAGGCAAGCAAATTAAATAGGCGAGAAGTTTATAATTCAATATAAACTGAGACTTTGAGGAGTTTCTAAGAACCAAAGAAGTGCAGACTTACAGCTCATCAACAGTGAAAAGGGACAAAAGACGACTCAGAGACCAATGGGATATCTCTCTTACATTCTTTACAATAATGATTGTCAACTCAAGGTCTGGCTTTAATATTTACTTCTTTATCTTTTTGGTTAACGAAATCTAAAAATAGTGCAAAGCAGTTAGAGAGTCCTGGTCCATCACAGGAGAAAAACAAACAGTTTGACATAAATAAAAATGGTCCTTTGGTGGGTTAATATGTGAGTATGTTTGTGTGTGTGTGTGCTGGTCGCTGGGTGTTGACAGATGAGGCTTGTAGCACTGGGAACTCAGTGTAAGAGGATTCAGACAGGAGGACAAGGGTTGGCAGCTCGGTGGGGTCTATGCCTCTGAATCTGTGTGTGTGTGTGTGGGAGTGTGTGAGGATATAAACATATTAACTTGTCTGTCTGCTTCAATGTGCATTAATTTGCCACGGTATGCTTTTAAATACCTTAAATTAAATAAAATCTATAAATCTTTGTTAATAGGTGTTTAGAAAAGAAAACTGAGTAGAGGACTTTTCATTGGACAATGGCCAAAAGGAACTACAAACAATAAATAAACAAATTGACTTTCAAATGTGACTGAAATCAGTTGTGTGTGAGAGACACACAGTTTGCCCAGAGGAGCGAATCACAGTGTGCCAGCATTGTTTGGAGGAACAGCGTGTGCTGAAGTCAGGAGAGCATGGCATGTCTGTGTGCGTCTGTGTGTGTGTGTGTGTGTGTGTGTGTGTGTGTGTGTGTGTGTGTGTGTGTGTGTGTGTGTGTGTGTGTGTGTGTGAACGTCTAATGTGGACGCAACCTCAGACTTTCTTCTTCACATGGGGTCAAAGAAGCCACAGTTGGGGTAGATTGTGTGGTGGCTCTGTGTGTGTGTTGCACAGGGATCGGGGAAAAGGTGCACAGAAGCGGAAGCACAGCTGATTGACAGTCGGCATGGTGGTGGAGGCGGGTTCTAGTCCTCTGAAGCATGGGGGATTGAGAAAGGAGGGGGACAGAAAAAAAATCAGGGAGATGAAGAGAAAATCAGGAGGGAAGGGTAATAAACGTATGGGGTGGAACGCAGTGAGGGAGGGAGAGAAGGAAAGGAAATTTAAAATAAGTGCATCAAACAAAATTCATTGGGACAGGAGACAAAATAAAGTGGCATAAAGGAGAAATGAAAGTACAAGATAATAAATCATTTCAAAGTAGGATGAGAGGGAGGGATAAGGAGGGGGGGGAAGGAAGAAAGCAGGTTAGTAAAGCTGTCAAAAAATCAACTGCTACTCATCTAACAAATGTCAAATACTTGACCAACGTGAGAAATGCCAGATTTATGTCCGTCTGCAGGTCGGGTGCCAGATTTATCTACATGACATTTTCAATGGTGCTCATTGGTCAACTATTTGGGAAAACACTCATTTATATATATATAGTTTTCTTTATAGGCCATGCAGTATATTCATGCAGCAGCGGTGACATGCAGCATCACATACACACATCTGCATTTGCTCTTGTCAGGATTCAGCTTACGCTCTCAATTCTCTGACCCAGTTGCTACTTATACCGCCTGCGTCCTGCATCTGCTCCCAGGGGTTCGCTTGAATAACAATGATGAATGAATCCAACGCACCTCGACAAAGCCAGATGCTCTGTTCACTAAAGTAGCCCCAATAAAATTATTATGCCACACCTCACACTGTCCTTTTCTATTACACTGCAGATTTCATTATAAGGACAGTTTGGGCAATCTGAGACAGAACTGTAACCAAAAGTTACAGGGAACATCCACTCAACTGAAAAACACACATACTGCTCTGTAACCATGGTAACACAAGCCACCCCATGCCATGCAAACAGCCAGACAGCCAAGCGGTGAACATGCCAACGCAGATGTCAGATTAACATGCAGATCACTCCTCCCACCATCAGCAGCGTCCGTCCCCACCAAGCTTTTCAGTCACGTCAGTGGATCATATGCAGATCATGAATACGGCAGCAGGCAGGTTGGGCAGCTTTCACCTTCCTACGTTGCACTTGTACTGATTAGAGTTCAGTGGAATTTAGAGAGACACCTTCTGTTTATAGTTTTTTCTGAGAATAATCTAGGACGATGGACAAAAGGCTGGTAACCTTCCAAATAGGGCTCAGACAGTTACCACATCATCACAATGCAACACTATTGTGTTGACCGTATATAAAAGGTGGACGACATGACAGCTCCCCGAAAGTGAAGCCAAAGCGTCTTGCTTGCCCCCTGGTGGCTGGCTGCAGTATAGGTTATAAACACCATCCCCTCCATGTTAGTGGATGGGACTTTAACATGGACCCACCCAATTGATCCAAATAGCTCTATTAATATTCTGTTTGTCAATGTAGCATCATTACCTCTAGCCAGGAGCATGTGCTATTTTCAGAGCTAACCTGCTGCCATTTGTACGACTAGTTCAAAGTTGACATTGTGTTATGCTGTAAAGACCCTGGGAAGGCCACTTTAGGTTTGAGACTTTGATTGTGCAAGCACAGCACAGTTTGTCAACAGTGGTCAATTCACTTCATAGTCTAAGGCCTCCTCCCCCTGGTAGTGTTTATTTTATCTCTTACATCTGTGACAGCTCTTGCCCTAACACCCTGTAGAGTCAGTGTATCAGATCTCTGTCTGCATCACTTCCTCTTACCCTGCTGTTTGCCTCAGTCAGTAGAGTTGAACTTTTTTGAAGTTTTGTTGTTGAACTGACTTTTGTACAATATGTTCTACTTTACATATATGTGCTAATTGCATGTTTTCAGTGTAGGAGACTTTTTACATACTAATTCATGCTGGCGTGCAACATTCTTTCACTGCCAGCGGCATGCACAGCTGTGAAGTTTGAAATGGAACAAAGTGAAATGAGGAGCAGGAGTGTGTGTGGAGTATGGAGGCTGAGAGATGAGGAAAAATTAGACCAGAATACTGAAAAAAAAAACAACCGATAAGCTGGTTTCCAAATAGGACCACAAACATAAACACACACCCACACACACCAGAAACAGTTCTCTTCTTGTTCTATTTCGGTAAAAGCAGAAAGCCAACAGGCAAGGAGGATTCGTCACTAGACACAATAAACATTCATCTCTAGAGCCGAGTCTCTTCCCTGCAGCTAATTATCTCTGATATGAGATTAGACTACAATGATTCATTGGCATTAGAAGTAACAATAGGAGTGTTTAGTACAAGGGACATGTGTAAATGGCCGTGTTATTTCATTTGTTACCAGCAGAGCTGCTGATGTTATCAGGGCAACAATTTCTGCTGCCAATTAAGTATAATTTTCATAAATTGATTATGCAATTTAACTCATTTGCATTTTCACAGCAGAATGAAAGTGAAGTCTTAACTCCTGTGTGTATATCCTGAGCTGGAAAAAGCAATGCAACTTTCACTGGTGACACTTTAAATCAAATGTTTAAGGTGAAAGACAAGAAATGTCCCACCCCCATTAACGATAAAAGAGAAACGTGTTAAACATGACATATCAGTGTTTAAAGCCAGCTGATATTATTATGTTACACATTGACAGTTAAGGTCAATTACGTTATCACATTTAATACACCTGCAGCAACATACACTATTTATTCTCTAAAAAATATACTTTTACTCACAGCCACTATGTTTTGGATGTTTAGGTGGTCTTATAAATTTCACTGATTGTGAAACAATTCCTGGAACAATGGAGACGGTCCTGGCAGTGCCAAAGCGATTAAAGAATCTACAGTTTGAGACTCAGACAACCCCCTCCTACAATCCTCTAATGATGTTGTTCTCCCTGCTACTACAATGCACAAACTAATGGTGAGTTATGTGTAATAATGTGCGGGGTTAAATAGTTTCAGGTACAAGGGAAATCTTTAATTTTTTCATGTATCTGGTAAGTTTTGTGGGAATTTAGGGTTGTAATGATAATATTTTAAAGGCTGATCCACGTATTATTTTCTTGACTCACACATTTATAGGTAACTATTGTAGCCCAGAGGAATAGGAGTCTGTCATTGCAGCAGAATTAGATTCCTGGCGGGGTGGAGAGGCCTTTAAAATCCCTACTTTGGCATTTTCTTCAGTTCAACTCCCCAATTTGAGCTTCTTGGAGACTTATGAGAGCAGCAGCCTTGTTCAGGAGGAGCTTGAAAGGATGCTTGAGAGCAACAAGAGCGGCTCCTGCTCTAAAATGCCAGTATAAAGGGCTTGCACGTAAACACACAAACACACAGAAATAAACTGAGGTGAAGAACAAGGAGGAAGTAAACAAGACTGAAAGACAAGAAAAGACTTGAAAAAGGCCATGACTGGAGGAATGAGGATGATGAGGAGGCCTTATAGCAGACTGACAGGCGGCAGAGGGAACTGTGGGATATGTCTTACCAGGCTTTTGCACCCCATGAGCTTCCTGCTCTCCATTCTCCAATGCAGAACCCGTGTCTGCGTGCACACACACACACACGCACAAAACAAGCAAACACATTACTACTGAGAGCTAATGGCCAGACGAGATAGAAAATCCATCTACATCGTACAAGTTTGTATGGAGAGATACAACAAACTTAAATGGACCCCATTGACCATTTTAGGCTTTTAAAAGGCTCCTCAATATAGCTGTCGCACTTTAGGTGTGTGTGTGTGTGTGTGTGTGAGGAGGGCAGCACGTCAGCACGTCAGCTGGTGTCAGTGTGGGATACTGAAGGAGGTGATGCTCTGTGACATCTGACTGCTGAGTCGCTCAAATTTGCACAACAGACACACATTGAACTCACCATTCACACAGATGGCAGCAAGGTACAGTACCATGCCAGGTGCTGGTCAAACCACTGGGAGCAATGGGGTTCACAATCTTGCTTTAAATTGATAGTTCACCAAAAAATTCACTCATCATCTACTCACCACGATGCCGATGGAGGGAAGGGTGAAGTGTTTGAGTCCACAAAACACCTCTGGAGTTTCAGAAGTAAACTTTGTTGCTGCTCGTGTGGTGTCATCCAAGTGTCTGTAAGCCCTGACATTCAAATTCAACTTGAAACGGCGCCATTTACACCAGGTTTTTTCCGTTGTATTATTACGTCTGCAGTCTCGGTCGCCGGTTACTTCAATTGTATCGGATTCGGCTGCAACAAAGTTTACCCCTGAGACTCCAGAGGTGTTTTGTGGACTCAAACACTTCACCCACCCCTCTATCGGCATAGTGGTGAGTGGATGATGAGTGAATTGTCATTTTTAGGTGAACTATCCCTTTAAGGTACTTTGTCAAGCCAGGAATTGAACCTCCAACCCTGTGATTACAAGTAGTATATAACATGAGCGTGCATGTCAGAGGGGTGTGTAGTAGGGAGTGTGTATTTTGTAATATGTGTCTATGTGTGTGTGTGCATGACAGGGGATAGTGTGTAGTGATGTGTGTAGTTGTGTGTCCTAACATCAGTTGGTATGGACGTTATAAAACAATAAAAGTTGGGGGATCAGAGGAATTAGATGCAAATGTGAGGGAAAAGTAAGGGGGGGGTTGTGATTCTCATGGTGTGTGTGTGGGATGAGACAACCGGTAGGGGGGGTCGTGTGTGTGTGTGTGTGTGTGTGTGTGTGTGTGTGTGTGTGTGTGTGTGTGTGTGTGTGTGTGTGTGTCAGGATCACGTGGTCTTTAAAATACTGTATAAGGACAAGGAAAGTTGTTTATTTACTGCCTTTAGGGAGTGGTCGTGTTGCTGCACTCCTATATAGTGCAGCAACACGAACACGCACACACACACACACATTACAAAATACACACTCACTACTACACACCCCTCTGACATGCACGCTCACATACACATATATAGCACATGCGCGTGCACGTGTAAAAAGGTGTATGTTATATACTACTATTACAACCCACTCTACTACGGAGCCTTAAGGGATCATGCATTGAGTTCAACTTTGTTATAATGTCATTTGGTTACCTGGGCCTGACATTGACACTTTCAGCTCTCACAGAAAAAAACATAATTACAACCTTAAGTATAGAAATAAATGGTATGCTTTGAACTGAAGAAACAAAATGTCAATGTTTCTGACCAACACACAACCCTAACAAGAATGCATTTCCTTTTTTAAGATATATATTTAAACTTGCTTTGTGATACAAGCCATAAGACTTTGCAGCTACTTCCACTCATTGTGGACAGCCTAACCAATACCTTATCTATAACCTTAACCAGGACTAGTTCATACATGACACTAACCTTAACCTAACCACTACTAACATCTGAACCCTAACCTTAAACTGGAGAAATTATATTTAGCCTCATTAGACCAGGCTTTGGTCCCCTTGACGTCTACTGGTCCTGACAAGGTCAGAGTTTATGTTGGAAAACGTCCTAAAGAGGCAACAAAAGGTGTGCACACACACACACACAAATACATTACACACACACACACACACACACACACACACACACACACACACACAGCCATGCAAAACTCCAAAACCTCTAACATGCATGCAACATGCACATTCACTGCATTCAGAACAGAATGTAGGATTCATAAGAGTCCACACACATTAACATATAGGACACTGAAACATCAGGCAATCGAAATGCACATTACATGTGCATCAGTGCAAAAAACATAATCTCTGAATAAAAAACAATCAAATAAAATAGAAACTCTCCTCCTTCGTCTGGATCTCTCGCTGACAGGGGACAATGAACAGCGGACTGCCTAGCCCTGCTATTTGGCACTCAGCGTGTCAGCATTTGTCCACTTGCACACAGCGTGCCACAGCTGATCACTGGCAACGCCACCCACGGCTCGTCCTGCGGCCGGCTGCCACTGACGAGTGCCCATACACAGTCTGACTGTCTGACTGTCTGACCAAAGTGTCTGTGTGACCACAGCAGGCCTGAGAGCCGAGTCATCCCCAGTCCACTGTCACTTCTCTTTATCTGGTTATGTGCTCAGATCTATATTTGATCCATCCACTATTTATACATCTGTTTACAGACCTTCCTACGACCTATCTGCTTTTTGATTCCGTCTCATCTAATATTTTAACCCAACCAAAGATGTAGAAGCATGCTCCCTATGTATAACATATAACATCAAAATCTAACACTGACCGGAAACATGACAAGTCTCGAAAACTATCCAGACCTCATGTTTTAGGAGCTTTGTTGACCTGTAAATAATGTCACTGTCTTTGTTTACAGTGTCTGTGAAAGCAGCTTTTTATTTTTCATATTGTAGATTATAGATTTTAATCAGGTTTACTTTGAGGACACTGCTGTAGTAATAAAGGTGAAAGATTTTACTTAATGCTACTTAATGCTCTATTTCCGTAGGAAGCAGTCATACTCGAAGTATCCAATCAAACCTCAAAAGTCATTGTACTTATTTGTTTGTAAGAGGCAATAGTTAGTGTTAATATTTTAAACAGGATGTTATCTCCTGGCTTTATTTTTTACTGTATATATTAATTTTTGAAAAATGTCACACAAAAGCAAATCAAACCTTTCCTATCAGCCTGATGATGACTACAACCAGACTATGATAAAAAAACAAACAACAGAAACACCAGCTTACCGACATGGTAATGGCTCTTTCACAAGTGAATTTGATCAATAAGATAAAAACACTGTATAAAAGTATAATAAACTCAATGGCTACAACTGCACAAACACCAGATATAATATGTTCCAATGCTACACAACAAAGTTAAACGTATTAAAAGGGAACTTGTTTATTCTGCACATTCGATGCAGAAAAAGAACTAAAACCTGGTGAAGCATCATCAATAAGCTTTAGTAAATGGGTACGAGCAAATTAAGTGACATCAACAATCGTACTGTTTTACTTCCCTCCCTGCACAATGACATGACATGATTAACATGTAGCTGATAACATACTGTCATCCTAAGCCCATGACCTTGGTGAGGACACGCTCTTGTTCCCATGAGGGATCTTGGACAGGGGTTTTCAGGGATCATCAGGTATGTGACCTTGGAACTGAACCTTACACATCTTCACTGTCGCAGATTGACTATTTGCACTACAACTGTTCAGAGGACAAAACTTCTAGTTTACATCCCAAATGTTTAGCTTGGAGGTTGAAATCGGCTCGTGCTCAGGCCCCTTTATCCTCCCTGTGGCTGAATGACACCTCCACAGATCAGAAATGGCAGCTGGTGTCCAGCGGTGCCTGAGACTATCTGTCATTAGGGCGCAGCTGCAGTTTATGTTACATGACACACGTTTTGATGCATCAGGTCAAATTCAGAGGAGCAGATCAAACTACCATTTCATCAGGGATATTTTAATCAAATCAATACGACTGATTTTCGTATTATAAAGAACGGCGTTTATTGTGGTTTTGCAAAATAACTCTTATATAAAGAGGACCAAAGAAAAGCTGTTTTCGTGCAATTTCTTGACATGATGTTAAACTGACACTGTAAATTCAGCTTCTAATGTTTTTTAATGTCAGTGATCAGTGGTGATTTCTTCTAAACACCCCTGTTAGCCCTGCTTATCTCTCAAAAAACGATTATTTCCCTTGTCCTCAACATATCCGTCTCACCTGCCCTGGTGTCATCGTCCAGCAGGGGGATGTAGTCCGTCTTTCCTACCGTCTCCCCCACCTGGTCGTCGAAGGTTTCTGCCTCCAGCTGAGCCACAAAGTCCCGCTCCACCAGGTTCTCCACCTGCCCCGTCTGAGGAGCATCTGTCAGCGCGTCACTTAGACTCAGGTCTAACTCCGCCATGACTGCACGCAAACACAGAGACACAGGGATAAGCAAGGGGACGGTCACTTGATGAGTGGTGATGTCCAACGAAACATCAAGAAAAAATACAGAAATAGTGATGACATTTTCCAATACAATGTATAGGGTTCATCTCTTAGAGGGGGGGCTACTTTTTAAGAAATACAACAAAAAAAAACTAATATGCTGTAAAACGTGTGTGCTTGTGTGTCCTCAGCACTTTGACACAACTTTGACAACATGTTCACCCAACTTTTAAATGTAAGTAGATCAGGTTGCAGACGAACATTCACCAGGGAGGTCAACAAGTCTGGGAGACCTCTCTCATGTTACAACTAAACATCCAAGCTCCTGTTCCTAAAACCTTTAGAAAAACACAACATGGCTTCACGTGGTGAGAAGTTTTTTCCTCCCACTGTAGCAGACACAGCTCGAGCCAGTTCTGTAATCTGTAAATGTGAAGACGACTGGGAAACAGATTCATGATTCATTCTGCTTCTGTTCAGCTCAAAAATAGTTAAGAGGAACTGATATACGGAAGATATAATCAAAATGAAAGAATTACACCAGAAAATCTGAATTCTATATTTAATTTGTTCAGTTAGGTTTTCAATTTGTGGTTTTAAACTTAATTTACGGAAACAGAAATCTCAGGGAGAGAGTGCTCGGTTTCTGGGAAATGATCACTTTGAAATAATGGGAAGCCACTACTCCTAACTACTACAAGTTGAATTACAGTGAAGAAAATGCTAAATGCAAGTGAAACAATGGCTTTGTGAAACGTGCAGTTTGTAAAACAAACCTTCTCTGTTCAACTAAATATAGACCAATTTAACTTAAACCTCAAACATTTTTAAAAGGGTTCCTTTTTTATTTTCAAGTGACTAAAATCATTCTTATTGATCATGGTTGTAATTGTAAATTGCTGAAATGGAAACGTTGCAGGAAGTGGAGGAAAAATAAGGAAGAGAATCAGATGAAAAGCAGAATAGAGAAAGAGTGGTGAAAGGAAGCAAGAGGTCAAAATCACGTTAAAGTCCCACATGGTGAAATAGAAAACCGAAAATAAAGCCTTCCTCATTATTTTGCATGTATTTAATCTACAATGATGAACAAAACGACTAAATCTATTTCTTTCTGTGTTCAGGGCAAAATCTGATGTGAACATAACTGGCAAACAGCAACAAGACCAGAGAACCTGGATCCAAACCCTGTGGTGTGGGGTTCATCCTGCTGAGGTGCCCCTGAGCAACACACTGAATGGCCACAAGCTGCAAGGCCTGGGCCTGACGTTTCTGGAGAGCAGCTACACAAAGCACAGTGAGGAAAACCTACACATAATACCACTGTCTACCACAGGGAGGCACAGTTTCAGTTGGGATTACACAACATGAAAACTATGCATGTACAACACAGAGGCAGAATCTGGACCTGAACATGGGCTCCGTGACACAAAGACACCCTCAACCAAGCAGTCACCAGCTCATCTGGGAGTTCGGCTGACCAATGGACACCAGGGGAATTTGCAGAGTCGTGTTGTGTCATCCTCCAATTATAATGCCAGATTATCTGCGGTGCCAGCAGCAGCAGCAGCAGGAGGAGCAGGAGGAGCAGGAGGAGCAGGAGGAGCAGGAGGAGCAGGAGGAGGAGGAGCCAGCCTCTCTCTGCTCCCCAGACAACCTCTGTGTCATCAACCCTCCTTGAATCAAACACACTACATCTCTGGCCTCTTGGTTGAACATCCTGTTCTCACACTATTCAAGCAGCAAGTTGTGGTTAAAGGTCAAAGGTGATCTATCATGAGACGTGTGGTGTTAGTTTCTCTTCTATCTGACAGTCAACAACATTTATATCCACACATAAATATGAATGAACCATTCTTTCTTAAACCGCAGCCACGTGACAAATCAGTGGAGGTTACTATATTCACTGAAAGTACATCTCACACGTTTTCATGACACACACTCTTCCTACTAGACAATTATTTTTAGGTTTGAGATTGGAATCATTATCTTAATAAATATATTGAGAGTAGTTGCAAGCCTCAAACAGGAGAGGTTGAAACTCAAACACAACTCCACAGCCCCATCTGCTGGATTGTCCATTCACTGACTTGAAAGAGAATAGGTATACAGGTATACTTCCAGAAATAGAGATATGGTTTTCCCAGTTAAAACTGAACTGGTTTTCTCAGAGCTCTAAGCCCTAACCAGATCCTTTAGGATGACTTGCAACACCAACTGTGAGACAGGCTTTATCATCCAGAATCTGCAGGGGACCTGCTGACCCTGGATGTCTGGAAGCTGCATCACATCTCCAGCCAACTCTCCTCTCTCCCCCATTTTTCTCCGCTCACTCCAACCGGTTGAGGCAGATGCCCATCTCTCCATTAAAAGGCATATTTTGTTCTTGCTACAGTAATAGTGTGCTTGCTTGTTATGGGTTAGGGTTAACCTTACTTAAGTGCCTTGACATAATGTATGTTGTAATTTGGCACAACACAAATATAATATAATTGAACATTGCCAATACAGGTTTAAATTGTTCTGCTGACATTTTGTTGTATTTTACAAGGAAATTGAATAGAACATATAGTACAACGAATCCAGGTCCAGGCCTCTATTTCAATGGGCTTGACGAATTAAAATTGTACTATTATTATTTTAAGAATCTGTCCTCTTTCATTTAATCAGATTGAATTAGTTAGTCAACAAGTACAAAATAAATTACATAAAGTATTACAAGCTATGAAATCAGTGTCTGAGACATATAAATGAATCTAAACTACACGTGTGTGTGCTCATTACATGCCTGGCTGCCAGTGTATCAGCAGCAGTAAGTGAGTCCCCAGTGCTGAGACCTTGCAGGGTGTGTCGCAGGAAGGCTGTTGCCTTGACCACAAAACCATGCTGGTCAGAAACACTGCTCCAGTTTCCATATTTAACCCCACATCATCTGTGTGTGTGTTTAGCATACTGTACGTCATCTGTGCTGGCTGCAGTTAGCCGAGTGATCCATGCCACCCATACCAAGCAAGAAAACACAGAAAGAGACCAATAGCAATCATATGAATGGTTGAAAAAGACTGTCTAGTTTAGCATGTTCCTTTTTGGGTGTTTCAGCTTCTGTTTCTACAGTGGTTTCCCACATGACCACAGGAGCAGAAGCTTTTCATTAGTCTGCTGCGACAGCGGGATGGATTTGGGTTAAGACAATTCTAAATACGAGGATCTTTAGACCCTGTGAGGGGCCTCAATTTAAGCCCAGGTCCTGTTTTCCACCCTCTGCTCATGATTGTGGTGTGGCCAGTCAAACATAATCTGGATTCAACAAAGGAAGGAAATCCACGCAAACGGCAGTTTCTATTGTGTAGTCTGCTAACAAATGTCCCAGTGTATGTGTGGATTAGTTGTGCATTTATGTTTGCGCTTCAAACCCATATGTGTGTGTGTGTGTGTGTGTGTGTGTGTGTGTGTGTGTGTGTGTGTGTGTGTGTGTGTGTGTGTGTGTGTGTGTGTGTGTGTGTGTGTGTGTGTGTGTGTGTGTGTGTGTGTGTGTGTGTGTGTGTGTGTGTGTGTGTGTGTGTGTGTGTGTGTGTGTGTGTGTGTGTGTGCTCACGGGCCGGTGGGTGGGTGTCCTCTGCCTGCCAAAAAGCAGAGGTGAAGGTTAAGCTCCTTCTTAATCTGCTTCCACACAACACTTTTGTATGTAAACAAAACGACAGAATAAGCAAACACGGGAGTGATCGAACTTGCAATTATATAAATTACTGTGTTTAAAATGTATTATAGAAGCCCGTTTTGTACCATAATTGCAATAGGCATTATCACAAACCTATCCTGTACATAGCAAATATTGTGGTAGCATTGCTGATGTCCTTGCATAGTTGTTTTTCTTAGATGAGCCAGGGAGATAAAAGTCCCTGAGTCTACTTGCCGCATTTTCTTTTTTTATTTAGTGGTCCACAAAACATTACTAAGTGCTATTACATGTAATCCTGAAATAGAAACTTCAGTTATAGTATGAATAACAAACTGCTATATGACGCGTCTCCAACCATCCAGAAATTAAGCCAAAAATATCTTGGATGCAAAAGCTCACATTAATGTTAATGCTGGGATGTAGATCAGAGGACTCAATACTGAGCTTTTAATGTTTTATTAAGATGTTTGTGATGATGTTTAAAGTCTTAACTTTAACATCTCTGTTCCCCACTGTCCACACTCGGTAACTGCTTCTGCAAGGCCTCAACCCGTAGCCTGGGTTCGATTCCCGGGCCACGGCCATGTATGCATGTCCTCCCCCACTCTCTCTCTATCCCCCTTTCACCAGCTTACTCTGTCCTATCCATTAAAGGTTTGAAAAAAGAAAAATTGATGTAAACTCTAATACAATCTACAGTCACTATCTAATAATATAAGTTGGAGTTCGTAAAGACACTGTTTATTCAGTTGTCATGAGTCAGACCAAACCTACTGTATCTTCCAACAGGGCCCTCAATTGCATTTACTAGTAAGATTTTGGTTGAGATGCTACAAGAGGCTATGGTGACAAAATATGTTTATAGACTTTGAACATCTTTTCTTTTTTCAACGCACTCAAAACTGCAATCGTGGCCACACTGCAATCGGAAACCAATGTGCAACTGCTGTTCATAACTAGTTAAGGGCTCCAACGTGCAACATCCAACAAGCTTCTGCACAAACCAGTGAAAATGAGCGTGTGAATGTGAAATATTATCTGGGCTCAGCAGTGACACTGAGCGCAGACACTGTGGTTGGAGAGACACACAGGCTCACTGTAAGTTCCAATGCTTAGAATCATTCACAAGTCAGCGAAGAAAATATGAAGCCGCAGCTTCTCAGTCGGTCCCGAGCGATGGTGTCGTCAGTTGAACTAACAAACGCCGCTGGCAGTTCCTCATATCAGCTGTCACTAATTAAACTCGGCTGCTGTCAGTTTCTGTGCTCTCTGTACACCATTGTCTGTGCGGGTCAAAGATAGTTCATGAGAGGAGAACATCCACTCTGGAGCTACACTGCACACCCACAACGAACAAGAACGTTTATTGACTACCAACAAATGCAACATAGTGAGTCATCTCCTGTCAGGGTGTCATGCTCCCAACTGAACTTTCATTTATGTCATATTAATAATTTACACTTGTAGACATTATTGAATCTTGACCTTCAGTACTTGGATCAGGAAGCTCATAACTAAGGTTTATGAAATCAAGACATCCCCTGTGTTATTTCGCTATGTCAGATACTGTATGATCAATATCTAAATTGCGTAACCATGATGTATGGATCAGCAGATATAAGCGTATATTAAAACCACCAAATTAACTGAAAAGACTAAGACTGTAGCCCAATTTTTTTTAACCGAGAGACACTGGTAGGTAATCTACAGTGTATTTGCTTTTGTTTTCGAATTTCTCTCCAGACTTTTTATTACCGGTAGACTCTGAGCTGTGCGGTTTGCAAATGCATCTGATGCAGTAAACCTTGATGGGATGTGTCCTCTGGGTGAATGTGCATGTAAAACCTGGACCATTATCGATCTATACTAATTCGCAATCTGTGAAAGTCGCCACAAGTGGAAAACAATGAGCATTAATGGTACAGTGTGTGTCCTCGGGACCAGAAGTAGTAGAAGTAGCTGCAGAGTCGAGATAATGGAGTGAAAGACTGAGAGAAGAAGTTCTGTAAATCGAAAAGGGAGTGAAAGAGAACGGAGAAAAATCGTGTCGTGTATTTGTGGGAGTTTCCATAGGCTTAGCAGTGTCAGGCTCATATAGCAGTTGTCATGGTGATGGGTGACATAACACTGTGAATCTAATCCAAAAAAATCCCTCCGTATTTTCACCTCCTGTTCCTCTAATATACAACAAAACGATGTAATGTCCTGTTGGGTTAATCCTGAGGAAAGGTCTGGTTTGCTAAACGCAGGAGCCTTGGAGACTGTTCAGTGACTAAAGGACACCAGGATGAATCATGCCTGAGCCACAGACTGGATAGAAACATGTTTGAACCCAGGACGTGTTAAAAGATGGTTCGGTTCCTGCTGCCATATTTGGATTTTTAGCACAATGATAATGTTTTTATTAAGACAAACACTATCACATGATCTACATCTAATCTAATCTTTCCTGGTTAAACATTAAATAACAATATAGATGGTAAAATGTTAATGATAAGAAGTTTACTCTTTGAATATCATTAAACCTTAATTATTTCTTGGCTCAGACCTAAAAATCCATAATGAAATATTGTGTGTGTGTGTGTGTGTGCTTGATGGACGGGTACACACACACACACTTGATATATGCACTTGTGCATTTCAGCTGCAGGTTTGAAACCAGATACATAACAGCTGCTGAGACATCTAGACTGTGCCGCCGAGCAAGGCATTGCAGCATTAGCTGCTGTGGTCTAGCTATAATTATCTAAGAAATGTGAAAAGACAAATGTCTCTTCCCTGGAGTCACACGGCCAAAAAAGTAAGAGAAAAGTGAGAGGTTCATCCTGAGTCACACAAAGTGTTCGATCATTCCCTGACATGCTGCACGGTCATGGCCAAACACTGAATGATATCCCTGTGCTGCCGGGAGCCTGCGACAGACTGGTCTGCTGTTAGGAGCAGGGATTTACATGTCTGGTTCCATAAAATCCACAACTTAAAATTAGTGTTTGCAATGTCAATATTGGATTCCCTCCAGCTACACTAACTATTACTCTAAAGGTTTGGCCAGTGAGTGTAGTCCAATGTCCAAGGACAATATGGCAGTAAAACAACCATAGGGCAGATTAATATCCCTTCACTATGTGGACCTATGATTATGAGTGGTCACATGGTCAGAGCACTGAGAGGAAACACAGTGTAGGATCCATCTGGCAGAGACTAAGGCTTTGAAATGGACAGAGGAGGAAAGTTATTCTGTATAATGTATGTGCAGATATAGGATAGAAGTCGATATTGAGCTTGAGTATTACATTACAGATAAAAGACCAAACATTAGCACGCCTGTTTGGGATAAAGACATTTAAAACCAGATAACAGTCACTGTTACCTGACTGGACTCAAAGTAAGGAACACATTCTGTGTTTGGTTGGACAATTATTATTTTGATTTTATTACAACTTCAGGTTAATCTTTGTATTTTTATAGCCACAATAAACCATCCTTCATCAGTTGATGATCAGAAAAGAAAGAGGACGCACTTTCATTTTACTTTCTTAGCAATAACCCCCAATATTTTTGTTAGAATTTTCTAAAAACTCTTTTGTTACGAATGATACAAAAAAAGAAAAATTCTGTCATCTTTCACTGCATTAAGGAGAAGTTCAGATTTCAAAATAGAAAAATCAAACCTATAAAATTAAATAAAATTAAGAGATAAGAACCTAATGTGTATAAACAATATATCTGTTGGTCTATAACCAGCTTGGAAAGCTCTTTTCTTATAAAGACATTCTGCAGAAGTATCATCTATGTGCTCCAAATTCTTCAAATGAGTGAAACAAATACTTCTTGTCAACTCTTTCACAACTACAGACAATGGTTATGTAAAAGACAGAATAAATGAAAAATGTGCGCCAATTCTTCATCTTCTTTAAATCTCACAATATATACACGTAAGAAAAACATGAATGAATCAAAGAGCTTTTTTAAAGATGGACAACTCATCACAATCACTAGAAGTGGGCGATCTTCCCAAAGACTCATATCATGATCTTTTCAACACACCATGATCAGAATTTTGAACTTTCTACTCAGTTGTGAAATGTTCTATTGAGAAAATACAGACTCAAACCAGCCTGTGGACTTTTTATCATTGTCTTAAAAACACTGACAGATCATATTTCTAAGGTGAGCATTAATATCTTAAATCTAATGTCACCATATCCTCGGTGAATCACTCAGCATCTTTCTAGTATTTTTGATGTGGTAGACAATAGGAGATTTGTTGTACTACCTCTGGAGGTGTCGTCTGTTTTCTGACAGGGCTTCAGGATAACTTTGCTTTGACAAATATCTGACTGTGAGGAGTCAAACCATCAAACACTTCTGACATTGAGTCGTCCAGCTCAGGTTGAACCGTTTTCCAAATTTATGACGGGTGAAAGAGAAACAATGATAGAGACACGTGCTATAAATCAGCCAATCAGCACAGCCATCCAGTGGGCAGCCTTTCTGTTGGTTTGTGAGCGTAGATCCACGTTATCAGTGTGGATCAAGTGAAAGCATCATGTTAGGATCTCTATGACTCACTGAAAAAGTAGATCAGTCACAGTATTAAATCATTCAATCACCATGTACAGCCATAATAATGGGGGGTTTCCGCATCTTGAATATTATGCTGGCCATGTGACATTTAATAAAACTATTCAACCCACTGTCAAACACACACATGTATGATGAGTACAGTGTGTAATATGTATTTAAGTAGACGGCCTCAACATGGTCTGTAAAAACATAGTGCTCAGTGTCCCGGGCCTGCAGACACTGTGTGGAAAGCTCTCCTCTGATGTCACTTTCTAAGAGAGGTGGGACATTTCCTCTGAACGCCCAGCCTGCTATGTTACCATGCAGGAGGGTGTGTATAGTGGGAGCATGTGGGAGCATGTGGCTGTGTGTGTGTGTGTGTGTGTGTGTGTGTGTGTGTGTGTGTGTGTGTGTGTGTGTGTGTGTGTGTGTGTGTGTGTGTGTGTGTGTGTGTGTGTGTGTGTGTGTGTGTGTGTGTGTGTGTTAGAAAGAGAAAGAGAGGGAGACAGAATGAGAGTTGGCGCGCTCTGCTGCTTTGACTGAATGAGTTTACGACTGTGAATGTGGCTGTGGTCAAATACACATTCAAGAGGCATTCATCATTTACACTTTTACATAATATTCTCAAGTCTGATGAGTGCAGCGAAAATAATGTTCCTAAAATAACAGGCACAAGTTATGATTAACATCTTCATCATTATGTAAAATCTGTGTACTCTTGGTGATACCACACATCCATCTTTAAACTTATAGGTGGGAGGAGAGAGGATATACTGCATGACCTTTTGCTCTGTCCCAGTTCCTCTCCCTTGGCCCGACCCTAGATATGAAGTGCCCTTCGCTGGGAGTGTCCCCCTCCAAACGGAGTCACAAGGGGGAGGGCTAGAAAATCCTCCCCTAGGAATTGGGACACCACTCGCTACGTCATCAGCAGCCAACCAACATTATAATAGCGACAGATCTGACCACTGCAGAACAGTAATGTGTGTTACTCCTGTACATAGAAACTTCTGCCCTGAACTGAAAACGTTATAACATGAGAGGGGAAGTACTCATGGGAGTAACACAATTTACTCGTTACTCTCACTCAGACTGTTTCATGCTTGTTTAGACGGCTGAATAATGATTTCCCTGAAACGCTTGTCACTGCGATTCAATGACATTTCATTTGCTACAGATATTGCGCTGGATTTGAAAAGGTTTTCATGTTTATTTTGAAAGATACCCGCAGTGGTCGCCATGTTGATTTGCTTCCTCTGTTCCTAAAGCAATTTACAAGAAACAGTGTGGGTCAAGGAGTGTTTGAAGGAACACTACCTTTTCACAGCCACACGCAAAATGAAGGGGTAGGGCCAAGTGGTTCATTGGGACAGGGCAGTCTTGTTTATCAGTGAGCACACCACTTCATTTTGTGTGTGTGTGTGTGTGTGTGTGTGTGTGTGTGTGTGTGTGTGTGTGTGTGTGTATTTGAAGGCATTTCCCCTTTTTTTTTTTCGACAGCCACACTACCGTTTGTGTTCCAGCTGATATACAGAGACAGCTGATGAGGCACTTTTAGAGCCCTCTCTCTCCCTCTCTCCCTCTCTCTGTGTGGGGTATCATTAATACTTTATAGTAAAAATAATCTCTGTTAATAAATCTCCCTAATTACATGATTAACTGGTAATCAATTAAAACAAAATCATTTTCTCACTATGCTGGGAACTGGTTGGACTTCCGTCACTTGCTTGACCAGTTTGACAAGCACCTGGTGACACACATGTAACTAACTTGTACTAGTTGTTTCTCTCTCTTTCTCACAATCTACTTTACTAATTGATACACAAACCTGAGGGGATCTACTTCAACGGGCTCAGCAGTGGTGTCTGTATGTGTCTCTGTGTGTGAGTGGGACAGAATATAACGAGCAGAGATACTTCTAGGAAAAGTACAACTTGTTAACTGTAACATATGCTAATTAACAACTGTCTAATTGATAATGTCAGACAGTAAAATGGCAAATCCCCCAGAATGACCATTTATTACTGTGTACCGTATGTTTGTGTGTGTGTGTGTGTGTGTGTGTGTGTGTGTGTGTGTGTGTGTGTGTGTGTTTTCTAGGTGTCCCTGTGTCCAGCTGCCATTCCACTAATCTGAGAGAGATGGTATCACTGACATTCCCAACAGGCCATTCATTCTATTTCCCCAAGCCACACAATCACAGCAGTTTGTCAACACACCCTAACACACAAACACGAGGAGAATGGAGCACGAGAATCTTAGGGCTTCTTCAAATAGAGCCACCAACCACACATATGTGTATGGAGTTTTGGTTCGGACTGGTGGATCACAGTATTGGCAAAACAATGACAAGTAATAACTAAAAGATGATAGTTTAACTGAAGTTTTGAGCCGGGGTGTTTAATTTAAAACATCTCCGTACTCTGGACTTGTGAGATCACACCTCAGCCTTCAGGCTCACAGCACGACGTGTTTGCAGCGTTTACACAGAGCTATAAAACCTTCAACAAATACATGGAACTGCTTCCAAAAAGTGAAGATTTGCTACAAGGATCCTTTTCTACTCTCCTCTACTGCTGTTAAAGTATCAATATTGTATTGTCTGGGTGAAAGTCATTATTTCAAGTGTGGGTGAAAGTTTTGTAACCTTACAATTTTTTTATTTTTGGTAATATCAACTAACCACGCACGCACGCACGCACACGCACACGCACACACACAAACATTCTCTGAAACCTCAGAATGACACTCAACAATTAATACACACTTCTCTCATTTCAACCCACAGCCTAGCAATTCAGGTAATGACAAATACTGTGAAAACAAATCTCTCATTGACTCATTCTCTCTCTGACACACACACCAACACACAGTTGTATGTAAGAGGCTGGTGGTATGTTCACTATCAGGCTTTGCGACTACTAAGCGAGCTATGAGAGATGAGACGATGATGACAGGTCAGAGGCAAAGAACAAGTCAGAGACTGTCTTCATATACAGGGAGTGGCCTAAAGCTAAAGGAAGGAAGTGTGTGTGTGTGTGTGTTGTGTGTTGTGTGTGTGTGTGTGTGTGTGTGTGTGTGTGTGTGAGTGATTAGGTGCAGTTGCAGAGCTAAGACACTAATGGCCTTTTTCTGTATTACTTCAGGTATTTTCCAACTTATAAAAACTGAACAGGGCCTAGTTCCTGCTGTCACAACCTCCCTGTTCCTAAGCTAAGACTTTCCAATGCCCCCTCAATGTTAATAGGGTCCACAGAAACTATGACAAAAGTAGTAGTAGTAATAGTTTAGACTGAATGAATATTAGGAGCGAACAATGTACATTGTGTAGCAAGATAGGTACAAAATACATGGATTGCATGGAACAGCCATTGTTGGCATCTTTTACAATTACTACATAGCAACTGTCTTTTAAGGCTTTTGGATTCTCCCTAATTGCAGTTGAAACAAAACCAAAGCCAGTGTTGCTTCTACACATTGGAGTGACACGTAAACATATGAGGACAGAGACAAAAATACTCTAAAAATATCCTCTCTGTGTGAACTTTGCTCTCAGATGTTCTATTCTTACTTGAGCAAGCACACACGCACAGAGCGGAAGGTGGAGGGAGATCCACTGATAATATTTTCATATTGCATAAAAAGTGTCAGACAATGAGAACACACTCGTTTTAGGACGTTTGTTACATGAAAAGGTAAGTTAGTCAGGTTTTACATTATTAATATATACATATATCACTATTGTTTCAATGTTTTCAGAACAGAGGTTCAATGCTGGATTTATAAGTGTCAGTCATAACACAACAACACTGCAGGCTGTTATACATTAGAGCTGACGGAAAACAATGATATGTCTAACAATAATGTGCTTATTAAGTGCCACACACACACACACACACACGGCAAATCTAAATATCATAATATATATAAGTGAATAGAGCCATACATCACAGACACACAGGCTGATACGAGCAGATCAGGAAGCTGCGGACATAATGTTGGATATTCTGTATTTCTATGTATTTGTCCGAACAAACCTAAACCTACCCATAATCTTATGAAAACGTTTTGAAGAATCTTGCTATGAACCCCTCCCACTGCTCCTTTACATCTTTCTTCCATCCCAGAATGAAAGTTCTCCTCTCCTCTCCTCTGTCACGGTTTGAAACCATCACTGACAAGGAAGACAGGGCTCTCTGTACAGCAAACATTGTCGGTTACATGGGAAAGCCTTTACACACTTGCACCATCTGCATTATTCATCTGCTTATGACATACTATTCATTATGCACTATATTTGGGCAGAAGAGCTATGATGTTACATAATGATCTTGTCCATATGGTAGATGCACACATGCATGTCCTCACTGTCTCTACTGAAAAGGCTTTAAACCAGAAAGACCTGTGAGCAGTTACTTTACCATTTATCTCAGGTAAACACATGTTAATGTGATCACATGTTAATTCACATACATGTATAGCCAGTGTATGACCACACATACACACACTTCCAGGCCTATGTGCACCCTTTGCTTTGTGCGTCACGACTATTCTGTCCAAGTCCCATCAGCCTCATCAGATGGTGTTGCATCCAGAGGAGGATTGATGGCAACATATAATTTAAGGTTTTAATTTAGAGTGTGTGTGTGTGTGTGTGTGTGTGTGTGTGTGTGTGTGTGTGTGTGTGTGTGTGTGTGTGTGTGTGTGTGTGTGTGTGTTTGTTTCAGGTATTACTCATGTTGTGGGGACCTTAATCTGTTTACACATGGGGACTCATCTTCCTTAAGTGGACAAAAGCAAAGCGTACATCATCACATTTTGAGGTGAAAACATGTTTCATTTTAGGTTTAGGTTAACATAAGAGTACGTCTCCAGGAAGTCTATGTAGGTCAACGTCATCTACCTCGGAGTCATGGAGACACAACTGTGTGTGTGTGTGTGTGTGTGTGTGTGTCCCCTGCTGCTCTCACATCCACACAGTGCCTCGATGGGACCCACAGTGGCCCTGTTTGAGGGCGAAGTAAAGGGGCTAGTGTTTGACTCTGTTTGTGTTTGTGTGCGTGTGTGTGTGCGTGTGTGTGTGCGTGTGTGTGTGTGTGAAAGAGTGAGTGAGTGAGAAAGAGAGAGAGTCCTGTACTCTTAATAGAATTACACAGCAAGCACTCTTGGATTTCTGTATAACTGAACACTTGCTTTATCCCATTAGCATCCATGTTTGAAAGGAGACAGGCAGGCAGACAGGCAGACAGACAGGCAGACAGACAGGTAACACACCCTCCATCATGCTCAGCCTGCCCCTCCTCCACCTGCTGCTGCTCATTCTCCCCTCCCTCCCTCACCTCTTTTGGGCAGGACCCACAGCCTCAGTGACTGAATGAATTCCCTGTATGTCCCCACTCGCCTACACACCCCGAAATACACACACATACACACATACACATACACACTTTGGGAACTATGCCCTATTGTTGCAGAATGAGGCTTTACACATCGCAATGGAATGCAAAGCAGGGCAGACGCGCACACTCTCACAGGCAGACACACAAAGGTCAAAATCTAATCCCAAAACAAACACTGAACACACACTGGTAGTGGACCCACACTCATCCACGACCAGGACATGCCAGAGGGTATTCACTAATGTGTGTCTACACTGCAGCTTGGTCTGCTGGCCCAGTACAATAGTGGATTCCATGTGACAAAAAACGTAATTGTCTGCCCCGTTACTCGTGAACCTGACCCTGAACTTAAATGCTTCACATTCCTGATGCCTGCTCACAGATATTTGATTCTTTTCCACATGCCAACAATTGATTTATATTCATCTTCAAATATTACAAAATACTATACATATGAATACCATATATATTTACTCAAAATAGAGAAGTATGGATATAACTAATGGGAGAAATAAGGTAGGTTATGTTGTCAGTATCAGTCTTATACATCAGTGTGATAAGAATTACCTAAAAAGACAGGAACCATCTTTGACACCTTAGTTTGCCCCAGCCACTAACATGGAGGATGCGGGATGTGTGATCTATACTGCCGCCAGCAGGAGGGGATCAAGACACTTTGTCTTCACTCTTTGGCAGCTGTCATGTCTTCCTCCATAATATATCATCTAAAGTACAGGGTTAGTGTATCATAATAGCTGTGTCACGCAAAGATATAATATGTGCGACACAATTAAAAATGTACCTTCCACCTGGAGAATCCTGACAACGGCTGAGTCACTGTCAAAGCAGCAGCAAGCATTTCTTCCTCTAGTTGAATATTCACAGTGAGGATATTAATACTGTGTTTTTACACATGTAACCTCAGATTCAACCTCTTAACTGGCACTGAGGAACACTAAAGATTATTCTGCTCTGAATGTGGTCAAACAGTAAGAACCACTTCGCCTCACAGGCTCTGCCAACCACTCAACGGGCAGGAAACAGGGTCACTATCTTCCAGTTCTTTTCCTCCTGGGTTTGGCCGATGGCTGAACGCTAAGACATCAAAGTGAAGATGACCTTTGACCTTACAGATAAATAGGACTTCATAATTTTATCCAATTGGACATGGGTAAAACAAATGTGTCATAATTAACATATGAATTATTGAGTGATGGCCAAAAACACTATGTTCCAGCCATGGCTTTCCCCAGCATTGCACATTTCCGTTGTTATTTTTTTATTCAAGCATTCTCAGTCACTCTCCTTTACCCTTTTTTCTTGGTATTTTGTCTATTTAATTACATACGGTCTGGCAGACTCTTTCGAATTCATCACTAAGCTAGGATTATAGCATTTCTGTTATATCATACCTCTCAGGATGCACTGCTACGCATTTCAGGGCCTTTTTCGATATTATGTGCAGTCACATTTAAGGGTAATTTAACATCCGAAACCAGGAGCAGATCTCTACTTTAAAGCTAAAGACATTTATGAAACTATAAATGAGCAGAGGATATGAAAAGATAACAGGAAATTATATTTTTCTATTTCACTAATATTAGCAATATTAGCCTAGAACACCTCTCAACCATATCTGTCCATCTACCTATCCACCCATGTGTGTGGCTCCCCTCTTCAGCCTGCTGTATAATTCCCATCAGGGCTGATTGGCAGTATTAAAGCCGGGTCGCCAACACACTGCTCCAGCTGCTACTGTTACGAGGGGGGGATTACAGCAACCGGTTCACTCTGTATCATCCCATTCTTCCTCTCTGCCCTCTTTCCCTCCATCATTTCATTCATTCAATCCGCCGCTGTCACGCAATGTCAGACTCCACCCCTACAGCCACACACACATATTAAATATCCATGTACGTGTTCACACTCACTAACGCATATGGACATCTTTTGTGAAAAGTCACCACAGGGTACGACGGGTTGCTCTAAGAAAGAGTCCTTAGAGAACAAATAGAATCTGACAAGTTGTTGGTCGAGTCACTTGCCACCATTTGTAAACTTTATAAATCCACAAAACTACAACGTATATTATTAACAAGCATTGTATACATGATTAAAGCAGAAAAATTACATTGTAATAAGTCGGTAGAACTTTCTCACACATGATTGACTCAGTTAACTAAAATGTCTTGGGGATTACTCATCACATTTCGGAGCTAGTGCTAAGTGTTGTTTTAACACGTTGCCCTGACGCATTGATTATTAAAACAGGTAAATACTTGATAAAGAATCAGTGAGCAGGAGTTTTAATTTACTCCTTTCACACCTATATGTTTTATTTTTCAACACTGTTTTACATGCAGGTATACTGGCATGTGCAACCCCACAGGAATCGTCGCAGATTGCTTAATATAATAGCTGGCCTCGTGCAGACCTGACAACAAAGTCAGCAGCACTTTGGGATCAATCACTATAGGTTGTCCACGCTGCTGCATTTGTTTTCTTCTCAGTTTCTGCCCTTTCACACTAAAATACATCCCAGAGTTTTCAAACTAAAACAGGGCCAGCAGCATTTCCAAAAGCAATCAAGATGCTACTTTTCTCTGTACTTTTGGTCCTGAATTGGAAACAATCTGCTTGTGGACTTTTGGTCAAACAGATAAAAAACTCTATTTAGTCTCTGGGAAACTGAGACGGACATTGACACATTGCTATTTGCTGCTTTACATTCCCTTAGCAAACACATTATTTGCCCATTGCATTTAAAAGCTGCTATACATGAATTATCAATAATCTGTGATAAATAATCAATTGAGAAACATACTTCCTCTTATTCTCTAATGAAAAAATAAGTGCATTTTTGGGTATGATAAACTCCTGCAAGAGTGACCATTCATAAATAAATCTGGCTGTGACTTACCTCAATGTTATTCTAACAACAAGCCCATACAGAAATACAATAATTAAATTTAGCTTTAATGTTGATCAGTACAAACTGAAACCTGACTAAAGCCATTTGGGGTTTGGACTTACATTTGGCTGTGACTAATCTTAACCCTAACTACAAGCCAACATACCTGGCTGAACCGTCTCCGAGCATAAATCTGAACTAATTGCACACTTCTAACAACTGAGCTATAACAGATGCTTTGGTGGAAATCCAAATCTTTACAGCCACATTGATTTGACAGTTAACCACATGAAACGTTTCCCACATCGAATGTAGGCTCAACACTGATTTAAATATTTCCCACGAGATCCACAGATTGGATTCTGTTTGGTGCGACGGCTGATAAGGAAAGGGTTGAGGGCATTTTAAACTGAAATAATACCAACTAACTAACTCTGGTTTCAACTTCCCTAACATGAGTGTTTTAGGATTTCTTTAGCCTTCTAGGATAGTGACCTGAGTTTGGGTTTTGGACTGTTGATCAAAGAAAATATGGCATTTCAAGACGTTGCCTCAGAGGCAATTGTGAAGGTATTTTTCACCTTTTTCTTACATTTTATAGACCAACTTTGGCAACTTTGTGCACTACACAGTGCAACATCGTGAATACCTTTCAAAGAGCCACTGTCATAAAGTGTGGGCCTCTTTGAGGGATTATCTCTATGAAAGCCATCTTTTACATTTCTTCATGCTTTTGAGCATTCGGAGGAGCATAAACACTTGCTCTTAAGAAGTGGACAAACAGCACTTTGTTTGAATCACACCCCTCCTTCACCACTCTGACCACCATGAAACGCATGGTATTCCCATCATGCAACTGGCTCCAAATGTTCCCAACATCCACGCTACACACAGTCTAATGAAGGACACGCTGATCTCTGACAATTAAGGAACTCAAGTGAGAATAAAACCTGTCCTGTCAAAAAAAAGGTGAAGTACAACAAAAGTGAGGAAGCCTCACCATGTCAGGATAATGTGGTCTTTGTCTCAGACTAAACTGCGCTCAACACCAGCAGCAGTCGGCAGCACAGGAGCACATGCATTATGGATTTCCTCTGCTTCCTGACTCCTCGACAGAGGCTGGCATGAGGCAGTGTGACGACCTTGAAGAGAGTATCCTGCTACAGTCGGGAAAACCCTGACTGACGAGCCCATATCAGCTTTCCTGCACCTCAGATTCACCCGTGACCGAAAACTCCCAAATAAGCTTCAACACAACAGCTCACTAAAGATAATTTATGGTGAGAAGACACAAGGAGGGTGTGTGTGCATGTGTGTGTGTGTGTGTGTTTGGAGAGCCAAAAGACAGATCTGTGAGAGTGCCTTGAAGATCAAGAGACACTCCCACACATCTCTGAGATCCAGTCAGCTGATGTCAGTCGACTGGATCTGTGAAGAAACCAGGATCACTCCCAATCAGGAACAGTCTGTTAGTTTATTCCTCCTTATATCTTCCCTGTTTTGAGCACTTCTCCCCTTTACTTTTGTAAATCTCATCCATGATCCTTGTGTTGGTGGTAAAAGAGGTTAGTGTTACTAACGGTGTGAGGTATAATTTTAAAGGTATAGTTTTCTGGTCTATGTCGTATCCAATGAACCTCCATGTTTGTTTATGGAAGAACAGAGGTACACACACAAAAGAGCACTAATAATTCTTCCCATATATAGATGCAAACCTGTGGTCTATGTAATACATAGAGGAGACAAATGGTGACATTATGCAGCTGAGAAAAATCATAATTAAACACAGGCAGTGATTGGGTATAAAATATAAGGAGATTATTTCTTATAGGCTACAAAGCCTATAAGTGTAAAACCAACCGCCTCAGGCTCTCATTCATCCAAATGTCCATCACGCTACTCAATATGGGGACGTGCTGAATTTGGTCACATATCTCAATAACTTGTGCACTTTGTCTGGCACATTGTATACTTTGGGTTTTATGTTTTAATGCCTTGTTATATCCTTTTAGTGTTTTATCATTTTACCTGCTTTTAGGGCAGGTGCAATATTCAAATCACTTTTATTCTGCATTATTATTCAGGGTCTTACGTGATATGTCCTTCCTTGTGTACTGTTTTGTTTTGTTGTCGTTTGTTGTACAAAGTACTGTTCTGCAGCCGCTGTAGCACTTTGGCCCAAGACAAATTTCCCCACGGGACAATAAAGTAGATTTGATTTGATTTGATCTCCTTTCCACCATCCCTCCACAACATTTGATGCCAATTGAGTTGTTTTTTTGAAAATATAACTGTGATAAATATTAAACATTTTTTTATAAACTCTTCCCTCTGGACCCACTGTGAAGATGGAACATTACAATCACATTAGAATCCAGATGACCTTCTGCTGCTGATCATACGTCACCTCCTGTCTCTGCCTGCTGCACCTCTCGCCTGAATAATGCAGAGGAATTGATGCTGTTGTGAACGCGTCCGTGCAGAAAACCTCCTGCTGCGTTGTGCATGTGTGAAAGACAGACTCTGGGTAAACTCTGTGGCTGATTCTCCGGATTTTACCCACAGGTTAGATTGACTAGAACAATGTTCTCAGTATTATCATGGTATAGATCTTTCTCGCAGCAGCCATGTTGTCATGCTAGAGCAGCTTAACCCAGGTGTGAGTAAACACATTAATTAAGCCTCTGCTCTTTTTAGCTACAGGCCCTTAATTAATGTGTTTACCAACACCTGCTCTAGCATGTCAACGGGGCTGCTGGGAAAAATACCTCTTGTTACGATGTGCTGAAAAAGTACTGAACTAATACTTTTTATACAACATTGATTTGTTTATTAGACTTTGTATGACATTATTTGATCACTAATAACTATTCATGTTTGCACATTTGTTAGTCAGAAGAAATATATCAAACTAGACTGAAATACCATTTTTGAAAACACTGACAGTGGTTTACATACTTTCTTCACGTTAATAACCTTCTGCAGCAAACAGTCATTGGATTTGAATATGTTACAGGTTTTAAACGCAGTGTGCTGTATATTATTTCACTTCAGGGTTCTATGAGAAACCAGACGACCAACCATTCCACCAACCCTACAACGATGCTCCCTAAACAAAGCTTACTTTATCCAACGCCAGTGTCCGACATGAGATTCTAGCAAACTCGTCTAATTGATCCATTTACCCAATTTCTCCTGAAAGTGGCTAATGTCTAACATAGATATCCACTTTGCAGCTTTAGTGAATGTCATGCTGAACCAGGCAGTGACTGTTTTCCCACTTACAACCAGGAACATTGTACTGTCAAAGACTGTGTCTCGATTCAGGGGCCATTTTAAAGGATCCTCCACATGCATCCCTCCATCCCAGAGAAAAGAAGGCTCCAATGGGTGGATCCCTCAAAACCCAACCCAGCCTATCCTAGGATCCATTGCGCTTTGGTGACTAACCATTTTTCAAAGAGGTATTGGCACTGGCAAGAGACAAACATCTGATGCCTGAGTTTTAGGCTCTAACTCAACTGAACAGCTACACGTGTTAAAACAACAAGCTGGTGACGCCGATCAAGGAAATCCTCAGTAGAACTTGCTCAGTTCGGTTCAGCTATTGTGTTCATATACGTGGCCCGTGAAGGAGAAGACCCCTGAATTGGGACAGAGACAATGTCCCACCAGAATCTATGCTTGTTGCCATTGTTACATGGTTCATCAGCTTATTGTTCAGTCAGATTTCTCTACTTCAGAACACTTAAGAGTTTTTTCCCCCAGAATCCAAAATCCACAACTATAAAACTACGGAGAGTGCTATTTGAAATTGGCAACAGGCCGCTGAGTATTAAAGTGGGCCTGCTCAGGAAACTGATTCAGATGTACTGTAGCAGAATGTTAAGAGCTGAGCTGGTGTATTTATAAAAGAGTGAGGGAATAAAACAGATGGTTTTCTTTTTAGGAAGTTTAATAAGTGGAAATATCTGCTCTTAGTGGCACCAGTCATGCTGCAGTGGTTCTAATACATGGCTGCACTTACGGAGTTTTTCATCTTAGCAGGAGTTTCAACACAACTAGCTTCACAATACGAATCCAAAGTAACACAAAGCCTCCACCAGGCAGAGCAACACTGAACAGAAGAGGGCACTTCCTGCTATGAAAGTGTATTGATGCTTATTATAAATCCATTATGTGTCCGTGTATTGATCAAGACAAGGACACACACTTTTTCACTTGGACATGTAATGTTTCTAATTGAGAAATGAAGATGTTTCTTTATCTATTCTCTCCTGCACAGCTGAGTGTTCTCTCAAGAGACCACAGGGGAGCTGGGAGACACCCAGTCCAGGTCAAACAGCAGCTTAAGGTGCAGCACAACATGTGTTTCATGTCCATCCATCTCTGTATGTTATGAAACTTGTGCATCACACATCTGACACTGTTCAGTTCAGCAGCTCAGGAGCAAGTCAGAATGTCACTGAGTGCGACCTGTGTGATGGCTGCCAGCCGTTCGGGCCTAATACCTGATCACTTTGGCAGGCTTACAGAGAGGCAACCAGCAGTGGGACGTTTTAGGGATGCGATTGGATCAGGTCCATAATGAATTCCGGGCCTTAGATCAGTCCCACCTCTTATTTCCCACTCGGTAATCTGGCTGTGGAGGATTGGAGAGTAATCTGGATAGACGGAGTGAGACAGTGAGGGAGACAGGGAGGGGTGGGGTGGGGGTAGGGTGACGTACAATCCTCTCTGCTGGGATTCTCCTGTTTTTGTCAGTTTCTGTGTAGATATTCAGGGGAATTTCATTGTTAACGATGAGTAGACAATTTAGCATCATTCAAAAAACTCTTATATGGTCTTATACTGTACTCGCTCTTGGTAATTGGTCATTAATTGTAGCATATTACTCATACAGTTCAGACAGGGGTGGGTAGGAGGATATTGGTTCACTGGAATATTATCATCAGTGTGTATCTTGGGTCTAGTTGATGGGAGCATACAAACTGCCTGTAAGCTAGTGAGGAGGACCCACTTGTAGTATTTAAACCTGGTGATGAATACTGCTAAGCTGGTGGTGTCTGATCTGTGCCTCCTGTCCCCGTTGGTTCCCTAATTTTAACACCAGTCATCCCCATGACTAAATACTGGCCCACTGCAACACACTCAATGCACAGTCTCATATTACTGGGCAACATGACTCAGTCAGGCGTGAAATCTCAATGCGTGTTTTTGAAAACTGAGTAGGTTACCGTACTCAAGTCAACACAACAATTGTGATATTGTCATAGACAATACATAACAAAAACAGTACATAATGTCCCAGTGCCAGTGGAAGCAATGCCCGTGTCAGACTGTGCAGCAGTTTTTTAATCAATCTTTTTCATTCAACACTGACAAGATGGAGAAGGTGTGATCCCCAGTGATGGAAGGGGTTTTGTTATTAGATAACTGTCTGTGGACATCATTAGGAGCGGCTGATCATCTTATGTAACATTCAACACAATCATGTCGTGTGGATATAATGCTGAGCACAATGGAATCAAACAGCGGATTAATGTATTGTTAGAGCTTTGTTCAATGCATGATGTGAATAGTTCAGTTTTATATCTTTCATAACAGACACAGTTCATCACTTTGAAAACTACATGTCCATTTATTTCCTGAAGTCTTTACCCACATCTCAGTCTTTAGCCGGACAGGAATTTTCTTGGTTATTAATAGTAAAACTGTCATAAAGGACGTATTTACAACTGAGAAAACCTCATCCGCTAACCAAGACTATGATTTGTAAGCTATGAAAAATGTAAACAAGAGGACATACTATACAACAACTCAACAACTCAACCATGATCTCTACTTTATCACAGACAAGATGCTCAGGTTTGATTTACATGGTCACAAAGATATTAAATCAACTCATTGCAGTGAGAGATGTTTCTTATATTCTGGCGCTCGGTGGATTCATAGCTCTTCTCTGAGAACATCGATCAAAGCTGAGTATTATCATCTTTGTACAGATTTAAAGGAGGATTGCTGCATTGCATAATGTGGACCAGGGCTATCTGCGAGGTGAGTGTAAATCAGTGCAGGAAGGGAATTGAAAAAAGGGAACGACAGAGGTTTATCCTCAGCAACATGTGATGAGAAGTGACAGGAGCTGAAAGCACAGGGGCGGTGGAGAGGAGGAGAATATGCTTCTTCTCTGCAGATTTTCAGATTTGATCAGACTGAAGAGCAGAAGAATATTAACTAGAAACACGGACCCAGCCAGGAACAAAGATATTATAAACATTAACTGTACAAGATCCATGCACGTACAGGGTTAAGTTTATAGAGGTCAACTACAGTGGCTTTGTGATCTAAACATAGTGCAACACAAGTCGTTTAGCTGTTCAGACGTGGACTCCCACACACTGCAAATGAATGGAGTCCAAACGCGCACACGTACACGCACGCACACACACACACACACACACACACAGCTTGCACAACTTTCCTCCTGCCCGCTGTGACAGTGCAACTCCTCAGTGCGCACCCCCGTGTTGCCGGGAATTAACCGGGCCACCATGTTGGTTTGCCCACTAGAGTAGGAGTGCATGTACATGTCGGAGAAGGGGAAAGTGAAAGTCGGGAATCGAACGGTGGCGCTGACACGACAGCTGCAGCTGCTCTTTCCGCTGACTCTGGCATTACGAACAGGGCGTGCGCACTCGGCGGACTCCCCCTAGAAAGGGAGCGAGTTTCCGAGCAGCCCATGAAGGCAGCATCCTCCTGCACCGTGATGCAGAGGTGATCCACAATCACTGCTCACACACCCTGCACGCGCGCTCACACACGCTCCACACTCCGCACACACACCTCCGCTCCGCGCGCACACACACTCTCACCCACACGCGTCTTGTTTCCGCGCCACTCACCGTTAGTTGTCCGCTTTTTGACACTTTTAGTCAGGAGTCTCCGTGCGTCGCTGTCACCGCTGCGATCCGCCCACCCAACAGGGTTGTCCGCTGGCATCGAACTAACGTGCTCCTCCCCTCCTCCAATCACCAAGCGATGCCGCCGACTGGCTCTTGGGTTATCCAATCAAATGGGAGGTGAGCGCTGAGCGACGAGGCTATTGTCCAATCACGGCCCTGCGTCGTCACGGCGCGCACCGCTGACAGACACTCTGCACGTGCAATGGAGAAGTTTGACTCCTTTTACGGGACGCCGCGGGTCCAATCGCCGGGAGGAACGCGCTCTGGACACGGACACGGCCCAGGAAGACGCCCTGAAAGCGCCTGGATCACCGAAATGTCACCGGGACGAAGACACACCGCGGCCGGACAGCGTGGAGCTCACCCGAGGCCCTGGACCACAGATCCACCAGGGCCCATTCATACTGTGGGATCTCATGTTTACCGTAATAAAGCCAATAGAAGTGAATGTTCCACAACATATCAAACTATTCACTGTTTATTAGATTGATGTGATCATGAATCATTTTAATAATGGTTATCATTGCTGTGTAGTAACTGATGGTAAATACATGAAGCTCCAACTAAAGTACATGGGAGGGAAATAATGAAATGCTGTTTTCAAAATGGTACGAGTCTCATATTTTAGGTTTATAGCGACACCTTGTGGCAATAAATATCAATTACAGGCCACAGCTACTGCGGGCTAATGCCAGGCTAATGCTCGTCTGCTGCGTTTGTGTTCAGAGTGTATGTAGTTTAGTGTTGTGTTGTGTAGAGTAGTGTAAAGTAATGTAGTGTTGTGTTGTGCAGTGCTGTGTATTGTAGTGTTGTGTTGTGTAGTGCTGTGTATTGTAGAGTAGTGTTGTGTAGTGCTGTGTATTGTAGTGTTGTGTTGTGTAGTGCTGTGTATTGTAGAGTAGTGTTGTGTAGTGCTGTGTATTGTAGTGTGTTGTGTAGTGCTGTGTATTATAGTGTTGTGCAGTGCTTTGTATTGTAGTGTTGTGTAGTGCAGTATGTAAATGTGTATTTGTGCGCTGTTTATAAACTGAGTGGTAAAGGCTACTTAAAATCGAGCTATTATGGGTGAACACTGAGTGTGTGTGGTTTGGGTGAAGTGGGTAGAAGGAGCTCTGGTAAATTGGAAATGTGTCTCTTTACCATGTCTGTGCTCGGGGGCCCATTGTTTGTGAATCCACATGTAACCATCAGTCCCATGAAATGTAATAAGAATCAGTGCAGCCGTGGTGAGTTTGCTTTCAAAGAGGTTTATTGAAAGAAATATTTTTGAAATTTTATAAAGTTCAACCATTGATAATGCTATCACACAATCAGAACCTGAAGCTTCCCCATTGTCCCATCTAGCTGTCTTCCACATTTGATATGAATCATGTATTATAAGAAACACTCCATTGACCAGCCCGGTGTCACAAAGTATCCATGGTTACCTCAATGTTCCAGGGACTGTCAGTCATACAGGATACACTGTTAAAAAGATCCGCTGCTGTCAAAACATCTGGGAGGCCTTTGTGGACACCACTCTGTACTCTAAGGCAAAATGTGTGTGAGATTTGAACACAGCATGCAGGGAATAGAAAGATCGCCGTGGTCCGACAACACTCTCAGATGTGTTGACAACGGTCACTCTTCAGGGTGCAGCCCATCCCAGCAGGGCAAAGGCAGAATTTATAATAGTTTATTTGCACTTGATTTACCTTCGGAGGCCAAAGTGGAAACACAGACGTGATAAAGGTAAATCAAGTGCCCTTCGATATTTGGGAAACAGCAATAGTTCTGCCCAGGACTGCCACACATGCATCGTTCCATTACAGTGGTTTGCAACCAGATACAAATATACAATATCATATTGTATCATCTAGGATCACTATGTTTGCAGCTATTCAGTACCCCTCTCTTCCATGACCTGGAAGTAGTATGTATATATATATACCTATATATATGTATATATAAATATGACTCTCCCGGAAGAACCCGGAAGAATTCAGTGTTTCACTCTACACACAGTTTGCAAGCATACAGCGGAAAATCAGCTGCTTTGCACGTCAAAAACCTCTCATTGCTGGATGATTTTCGGTGCAGCATGCAAGTAGAAATGTGCACAATATTAAAAGTCTTTAGCTTCATCGCCCTCATGTCCATTTTGACCATGGACAGCTCTTTTCTTTTTTCCCAATAAAGTGATTATTTAAATAAGAAATTAGAGCAGACTTTATTCATTTTAGTATAGTTTCCTCTATAGTATTCTGCATCTCAAAGCATGCCAAAGAAAATGTTTCCGTTTCTGCATAGTGCTGGCTATACGAGTGCCAAAGAGTTTTGATTCCTTTACAAGTAGTAGAAGTCGGTATGTACAGGCGAGGAGCGACAGCAGATCCAGTGTTGTGTAAACGGTACCAAACAGCCACCCTCACCCAACCCCCTCCCCAAATCCTCAAAATATCTACAAGGACCCAAGTCTGTCGGAACTCATAGAAAGTTGAATACAGCTGAAAAAAAGGTCAGCAGAGTGGAAGAGCTATTAAGGGAGGTGTGTGTGTGTGTGTGTGTGCAGGTGTGAGTGTAAGCTGAGTTTTCATGTGTGTGGCAAAATTCAACAGGGGACAACATCCTCACCTCCCACCCCACTCTTTTCCCCTGTGGATTTTTTTTATCCAAAGTGCGCCCTCTACTGTTATAATATGCACTATGCATTACACAAATGTATTCTCTAGCACTGAATATTATTCTAAAGGTCACAACAGGGTCAAAGAAGAAGAGTCGACGACCACATTCTAGTTTTGAGGTCATAGTTCTGAATGTAAAAGATACAGTTCAGGCCACTAGGTGACTGTTATTGAACAGGAACAAAAAGAAACAGTCGCTACAGTGTCTGAGATGTTGAGGAGAGCCCACGTCTGGAAATCAGTACCTCAGCACTGCAACTGTTGAAAAGCAACAAACGTCTGACTGCCAGCTTCACTTAGTGGTTACTGGATATCCGAGTCACGTGTTACTGTGGGATCTCCTGGTGAGTGCTGGTGAAGATGATGTAATGGCGATGGGCGCGTCAGTGAATTAAACCCAATAAAACAACAACAGGAAGAAGACAGGGTTCAGTGGTGAGAGGGACTCAGTAGATTCAGGGATTCTTCCAACTTTGTAGCAACAATACACGTGCTTTACCATTCATGTAAAAGCAGCTAGAATCTGTACAATGATTATCTGGGTGTGGCTCTTTCAAACCGTCCTGATTAAACCCCAGAAAATGATTTTCAAGTCTGTGTAAAAATCTCCTTGGTGGAAGGTTAAAAATGCACAGCTGCATTTACATCTCCAGTTTGAGTCAAACTAGAGCTTTCACATAACATTCATCTTTTTTGTTTTACTTAAATGTCCTAAAAGGGTCGATTTGTACAGGAATTCAAAATGTCACCCATTTGTTAGGGCATTCATTGGCTTTGGTTCGACACTAAAGTGCACCGCTACAAAGCGCGACATCGTACACAGCAACAAAGTCCAATCACTGCACAGGGAAAGACACTGACGATGACCCGGGATCAGTTTGATTAATGATTATTAGGATTAATGTGCACTTACACCCATAAATATTAAGAGACCGTGATGCATTTCAGGATTATGAACAGAGTTTACACAGCAAGCCTGTCTCCACCAAATGAGCTCAAGTGATAAATAGTCAGACAAACATTTTTCAAACAAATAAATAAATTAAACAGCTTAGACCAGCAAGCAGCAAAATACAATCGTCACTATTATGCATTAAAGGGGAATTCCACCAAAAAGAAGGTTTGGGATGTTTCTTTCTGATTGGTTGGTTTTGAGTTCAGAGACCAAGGAAAACGAAGCCTGTGAAATCACTAACACGTTCCTGAGTCTTCATTAACATCCGCACTGTTTAAAAAAGTAAAGTGCTAAACATTAAGGGGTGTGGTTAAGCTGCTACAAGTCTCAACTGTTTAAAGGACTATTGCACTTCAGGCAGGACGTCCCTCCTCTGTCAGGACTCTTGTTGTGTTGGTACAGGAAAGGCTCCATCTGGAGATTCTTTTCTTTTTCAGGGAAGACAATTTGACCATGACACAGGTTTTCATTTTCCTTCATCTCGAGAACTCAAAACTGATCAAAATGGAAGATTCTAAGCAAAATTCATAATTCATTCACGTGGAAAAAATGACCTTGGAGTGACGAGGGGGCGTCATTGCACCTGCTCCTGTTTGTACATTTCCACCTGCCCTGAGGATTCTGGGTAAACTCCAGACTGTGCCCCTTACACTCTTCTGACAGTGGCACCACAACACGTTGTTCATTTCCATCACCACTTTTTGAAATGTGTGAATCACGTCAACATAAATATTAAACTCCTGACTCCTGTCAGATGTTTAATTCTCAAACATTATATTAAACTAAGTTCCAGGACCTTTTTTTTATTTAAGCAGACATGAGAATATATAATTTAAAGGAAACAAACCATCACTACAACCAAATCATTCATATTAGTGGTTAATTTGCCTCTGTACAGGCATCCAATGTGTATTTGTGGGAAACAATCATAATGAAAAACACATAATTAGCATTCTCAAAAATGTGTTGCTATTATATAATTTCTTCTTCTTGAGTTTACATGCACTCGGATGACTTCATGTGTCTTTTTAAACCTACGTTATAAAGGGTTTTTATTTGTGCTGTCTACATTAAAAATCCCAAACAATAGATTTGCCATTAAATCAGTTTGGGGCTAAAAAGAAGAGAAAGGTTTCCTCAGCATTCGATACAGTGAGCATCTACAGTGTGTGAAGCCATGCTCTGCAGACTGAAGACAAAAACCAGGACAAACACACACATAAAAAGCTCTGGACTTGAACTTATCACACACACACATAATAATAATAATAATTATGTTAATATTAAAGCACACTCACTCGTCTCTTCTTGCCAGTGTTTGCATATTGTACTGTACATAGAATAATGGCGCATTCGGCTGGTCATTGTAAACTGGCAAACTTGTGTATTTACGTGTCACATGACAGACTGTTATGTACAAGGTAAAAGCATTCTGGGTAATTGCTCAGGTGGAAAAAAAAGTAAGGACCAATGAAATCTGAGGTAGCAAATTCAACTATGAAAAACTAGACGCACTCGACCAGTCGTCCTTCGTGCACGTGCTCTGATTCCCTTTTGGAAATCAAAGCAGACCAGTATGACTTCATCACTTCATTGTGTTTGACAGAAAAACATCACAACTCATATATCTCATTACAGATTAGTAAACTGGGATTTCCTGCTTGTTGAAATATTGTTGGTTTTTGGTGCACTGGTCTGGTGGTAAACTTGTAAGTTTGCCAGTTTACCTGTTGGCCACACTGCCTAAGCCTGCCATATGTTCATCAGTCACTAGCAAACCTGTACAATGCTTATGATAGGGCAGCTGATATGTTCATTGAGAAAATTCATGGCTTTTAACCCTCCAGTTCCCACCCCTGAGGTGCAAACTAGCCAATCCAGTGTGCTCTTGGGAAGGCGGCAGCTCCGCCTCTTGGGGCAGGGCATCAGCGTGAAGGAACCAATGACAGAATGGGACAGCAGGTTTCCTGTTAGGCCAGCTAACACTACAATTTATCAACCAGTTTGTGAGATTATCGGAAGCGCCACGGACATATAGATTTTAATAATCATTATATCAATAGGATTTTCAGTGCAAGACGTAAATGGCTACTTGTTTCGTCGTTACTCTGTCCGATGTTGCTTGTTCTTGTAAGTCATCCAACACTGGATACAGCAGTAAAGGGATTCTTCTACAGGTCAGCAGTTGTGTCACCCTCAGGGTGACTGAGACGTCCGGACCACATCGACCTGGACAGTGTTCGTTAAGAGGCAGAGCTCTTCTCCGCTCTGTCGTGGTTTTGGTTAAAGGTTGTGTTGTTGTGAAGTTCACAAAGCTCCAGATGTTTCATTAAAGGGGTTGGGGGTGGGCAGGGACACACACACACACACCCACACACGCACGTGCACGCACACACACACACACACACACACACACACACACACACACACACACACACACACACGCACACACAAACACCCTTTCTGAGCTGTGTGTCCCTACTTGAGAGATTGATGGTGACCTAAAGGGTTTTGATGGAGGAACAGCAGGTGCCTCCTGATCTCCAAAGTGTCACAAGAACCGCTGGAAACAGGAGGTACTGCAGGATACAAACATCACACGTATTCATTCTCAACGTGTATCCCTCCCTCCACCCCACTCTCCCCCCACCCTTCACCGCTTCCTTAGCTCCCCCCGGGGTCGGAGCTGTGTCTTTGTGGTGTCCTTGAGTCCAGTGGCGTCTGCAGTTCTTGGAGGGACAGCCTCCTTTGAGTTTCAGGATCCAGAGGAGACGCTCCTGAACCAGTCGCCAGCCCAATCCCGGACACAACACACATCTCTGAGCCAAAGTCTAACGCTGCTCCTAAGCTTGAGCCCACTGCCGCTCTGCTCCCTAACTCCAACTCTAAACTTGAGCCTGTTGCTGGGCCTGAAACTATCGCAGCCCCAGTCCCCAGGCCCAGCTCCAGCTCCAGCTCCAGATGCTGCCCCAGGCTGTCGAGTCTGGAGGGAGTGAGATGACCCTGGCTCGTATTGATCAGAGAAGATTCCTGGGCCTGCAGAGGGTCGACAGGCTTGGCCGGGAACTCCTCAAAGTCCTGGGAATCCAAGAGCTGCAGGGAAGGTGAGAGGGAACAACTGTGATGATGCTATTTGTTTATTGTGGTTCTGTGAACTGTAGTTTACAAGAAAAATCTAAAATCGATTTTTAAATCAAACTTTCACTTCTTTGTGCCTGAGAAAACAAGAAAAAGACCATTGTTGTTATAACAGTTGGTTAATATGTAAATCTATGTTCATGACATTGGAGATCTCCAGATATAAGTCATTATAGTTCATATATACTAGTATAATATGAAGAATACATGCATTTGGGAAAATGTGTGTAAATTCTTATCCGAAAAACATGCCACTTAATTAATAATTATATAGGCTGTGCTTACTTGTCTGTATAATTTAGTGTTTGTAATATATATTCTGCAGTGTCCCAGAAGTCTAACACAAGCGCATTAACTGAAAACTCAAATGACAAATGACAAATGACAAGTGACAAGTGACAAATCAACTACAAAAGCCACACAATGGAAACACAACAATACAGGAAGTGAGCAACGGATGTTGACATTGAAATGAGCAGAGCTACTGATTGTGATCAAGTGAGCCTTCGTTTGTAAATAACCCAGTCAAGCCAGTCGATATAAACAATGTGATGCTTGTCTATGTGAGGTGTTGTGGTTACAAGTGCATTCTTCTTTTCAGTTCTGCAAATCACCTGTACCGTAACACCACAACTAGACAAGCGTCACATTTTAAATGACTGTTCGTGTTGTGGCTTTTCTAGTTGTGTTGTCACTTTTGCATTCATGTTGTCCATTAATGTGTTTGTGTGAGAGGTCTCAGCCACCATGATATTCACCAATGACATCATTCAAAAACTGAGCTCCACAGAATAAAGCCAAATGTATTAACGCCAGGACGAAGTGAAATATGCAAAGACAAACCTTATTTTTCCCTCACCTGTGATAAAGAAGCCAGAGTGTCTGTCTCCAGTGGTGTAACAGGCTGAACCAGCCTCTCTCCTGGGCCTGGCTCTGGACCTGGACCAGGGTAAGGCGAGGCCTGCAGAGGAGACAATACCACAGCCTGAGTCAGTCACTATTAATAATAATGCAGAACTGTGTTTCTTCCTGCCTCCTGCTGATAAAGTGTCACCCAAGGACTTGAACCCTGTGACATCAAGCATGATGCTTCTACATGTGTGTGTATGAGTGTGTTATTATCACCTGAGGTGGTGTGGAGACAGCGCTGTAAGCAGGAGGAACCAGAGCCATCTGTCTCTGCAGCAGCTGCATGATGGCTCCGATGTCTGTTGACATGCGACTCTCCAACCTGCACACAGCATGACCAACTGTTCATTACTACACGGAAGATTATTTTCATTTGATCAATCAATATATTTTATTTGTGTCATTAAAGACATTCAAGCTGTCTTAATGACACGATCAGTGAACAAGGAAGTTGGTTTGTATAATGTGTATACAAACAGTACTATGGTACTATAGTTACCATAGTAACCATCTCCCCCAAATATGACTGTGAAGTTTGTGCGTAAAATGTCATTAGTCTAACTGTTCCATCAGAGTGTGAATGATGTGTGGTAGAGGTGCTGTATGATTGTGTGTGTGAATGGGTGACTTGTACTGTAAAAGGCTTTGAATGGTTGATAAGACTAAAAAAACACTATATAAATGAAATCCATTCACCATTCCATTTGGAAATAAGACCGACTTATTCTATATATTATAGTAATATTATAATATATATAATAATATTATTCTAATATTGTACTTATAGTAATATACTAAATGTCGTTGTATAAATTGTGCTCTAAAAATCTATTTTCCCCACAGGAGTCAACAAAGTTTTATTTGATCATTTTAGTAAACCAGCATTTTGGTCTGTACTCACACTTTGGATACAGATACATGTGTAGTTCTCTGTATAGGAGGTGTAGGTTTTACTGCTGGATCCTCTCTGAGGTTCACATACAGATAATTAGGACTCTGCTAACCTTCTGACCTCACCATATATATAAATATTTTGAGTACTAATGAGTTCTCCCCATACACACACCACTACACCCCATCCATAGTTCTTCACACAGACTTTCAGTCAGCTCACACACATCCTATCCAGAAGCATCCAGTCAGTCATGCATTAAACCTCGGAGCATTCAGCTGGAGGCGCAGCCCGCCTTACAGCTACGCCCCTGCACAGACACACACAGACTGTGATCTCTACAAGACCTGACAAAGGAGCCTTGTCCAGGTAAAGGCTACAGGGGCGGAAAAACTATTTTCTTCAACTGTGATGAAGAGCAGACACTCTGTTCAGAGGCAGCTAGGTTAAGACAACACAATCTTTTCCTGACGGATGATAGAAAGTGCAGCTGTGTCTCAACACTGACTTCATTGTTGTCTTTCTATAACAAGTGATTGATCCAAAAAAACACAAAATAACACCAGACGAGAACCGATATTTCTGTACCAAGTCGATGCCAGAATGCAATTTTCCTACATTCCACCGTTCTCTTTTATAATGTTAATAGTATTTTCTATTAGGAGTGTGTGTTGAAGTAAATGGGATTTATTGTTTAGATTTTTGCCTGGTATCGAGTGCATGGCGATACTTTTCGTTCAATCGTCAAAGGAAGTCTCCGCTGATTGAAATAACTTTGTACCTGCAAAGTTGTTTCTGCAGCATGTCCAGTCGTGTGTCCAGCTGGTTGCGTTGCTGGCGGCTCAGGCTGTTTATCGGCGTGTTGATTGTCGGCGGGGAGGCCAGGCTACAGCTGGGAACCTCTTGGTATTGACCGCCCCCCCGACTCTCCCCCCAGAAACTAAAGATGTTGGACACGCCTGAGAAAGCACCTGTGAGCGAGGAGGACAGAATGAGAGTGTGCTTGCATGAAAAGGAAACAGGTATTACTGTTTGATTGACACAGATAAAGATAAACTATTTGAATCTATTTTACCTGACAGGGCATTGCAGGTGTTCCCAGTCTTGGGGTCTCCATCAGCCTCAGAGTTCTCTTTGAAGTTCAGGGGCGGGGCCTGAGCCTGTGGGTTACCCAGAACTTCAGGAGGAGGGGCGAGGCCCGTCACAACAGACTCCTCCCCCTGTAAGACGATGCAAACCTTGGTATCAAAATCAGTTTTTAATGTTCAAGGTTTATTTTGCATCTGGCTAATAGGGGGCAAGAATGACAAGTAGGAGAATAAAAATATGTTTTCAGGTTAAAAAGAGTTGTACCTCATCACCACTGGAGTGAGACGACACTGAGTTCCGATGTGCCTCCCACGTCCTCTGAGGCGCCTCCCCCTGTTTATGGTTGTTAGCTGCCTCCCTATGTCTTCGTCTCACAGACTTATGGGACTTTTTAATTTCTCCAGCATCTGCATCGTCTAGACAGAAGAGAAGAAAATAAAAGAGAGAGATTGGTCAGTCCAGCTGGATGATGACTAATACAGGAGCATTGCCAAGAAAACCATTGGCATGGACAAAGTTAATCATCACCTGAAATTTACTGAAGTTCTATTTCATTCCAAGAGTCGGATAATTTATCAATATAAATATGACAATTTAACAAATGCACTCAGCAAAGTATGAGCTATTGAGCATTGACTACCTTTTTCTGTACGTCGTCGGAATGATAACTTGCGTCTCCGTAATTTGTTGAATCCCGCACAGTTTGAGTCACCACTGCTTGGAGAGCCTGGGATCATGTTGGTCTGAAAAGAGAAATTACCAACATTAAATGGTCATTAAAAGAAACAATGGAGGGATAAAGATTAAGGGACTTGACATGCATTTAGAACAAGGACAATTGAGACTGTTACCAACAGAGCTTTAACAATTGAACAACCGTCCAAATGGTCAGAACAGCTAAAAAGGTTTCAGGTTGTCTGTCTCAATCTGCATCACTCCTCTACAACCTCTAGAGCTAGCTTGAATTTGTGAACTCACATCTCGGAGGTTAAAGGTGATTTCCAAGTTGTTCCAGAAGTTGTCTCCAAACTCAGGATACATGTCCAGCACCTCCAGAACATCTTCTCTGAAGATTTTATGGAGGTCGCAGTAGGTTAGAGCCCTCACATCAGCGTTGGATTTACCCGGCCGGGAATACAGGTTGATGGGCTCGCCAAAGATGTCATTTTTCCCTGGTGAAAGAGAAAAGAAAGCAAAGCGAAACGTGTCAGCTGACAGTGGACGTCAGAGCAGAATCTAAGCTCAGGATCTGCCTGCAGATCTCCGAGACAGGACCGTGTCGAGGTACAGAACTGTAGTAGGCTATAGCCAGATTATGGTTCTGGGATTGGTAAAGGAAGTGACCAAGAACCTGATGCTCACTGTGGTTGAGCTCCAGAGATCATCTGCACAGAAGGGAGAAACTTCTGGAAGGAAGCAAAGGGTGTACTCTCTAAAATACCACATGCAGGTGCAGCAGGTCTGAAGAAACACTTCACTATTTGGAGTAACACCATGTGCTCACCAGTAGATGGCGATACCAGCAAATACAATTCATTAGAAAGGCAGCACAACTGGTGCCTTAACAGTTTGTACTCTTATGAAGGTAATTAATGCTGGAGGCTATAAAGCTGTGGAGAGCTAGTGCTACAAAATTAAAGTGCCTGTCTTACTAAGAAGTCCATGGATGCCAGTGTTGCTGCAGGGCTCAACTGCGACTCACGACCTGCGATGAAGTAAATCTACAGACTGAAGTTAAATGATGACATTTTTTTTACAATCTTCTAATTAAAATACAAAACTTGGACGGAAAAACTTTCAAGAGAGAAATATTTCCAGATGTTGTCATTTCACTTCAGACTAATTCATTTACTAAAAACCTCCGGGGGACAGGGGTTAGATGGTAATGCACTCAGTAAAACACGGAGAAGAACTGAAAGCTGTAAACGCTTTTTAATTACCCAAGATGGCTACCACCACATCTCCTCTCAGTATCTCTATGGATCCCCTGGATATAAAGTAGAGTGCGGTGAGGACGTCCCCGGCGTGGACCAGCGTGTCACCAGGAGGCGCGTGGGTGGTCTTGAACTTCATGGCCAGCGCCCTGAGGCAGCCCTTGGTGGAGCCTTTAAAAGCCTTACAGTTCTGCAGCAAGGTCCGGTTCAGATGGAGGCAGATATCTGCCTGGAGACACTCGGGGAAACCTTTCAGCACCTGGGGGGGAGGGAGCCAAGGAATGAGGGAGCAGAGAGAAGGAGAAGACACGAGCAAGGAAGGAAAGAGGGAAAAAGAAGAAGTGGACGACATAAGAGGAAGAGGACAGGATGTGAGAGAAAGTAGAGGATAGAATGGATGGGAAGAGGTAACAGAGGAGGAAACAGGAGGAAATGAGGGAAGGAGAGGGGGAAGGAAAAGGAAAGCGTATGAATTGATAGAGAAAAGTTACATCAGTATTGATACAAGTAATTAACAGCTGAGTGGTGCATTAAGTCCAGTACATAAAGCTAATGTCAAATAAATGTCACAGATGGTGGATGGTTTAACAAGTGAAGCCTTTCCTGTCTTTATTGCCTTCATTCCTTTTGGTGAAGACTCTTGGGACATTAGCCTTTCAATGTTATTACACCATTTCATAAATTAACGTGACACGACTTAATAGCCTTTACATTTATCAGAAGATGGTGGTTGTAATCATCAAAAAGTCATGATTTATATTACATTTTCTACATTTTTAGAAGACGAGCCTCAGCGGCCTGGGATCCTCGCTCTCAAAAGGGGCCTGCGTATTGATTTTTTAGAGCTTCACAGGAAAATGATTTGAAACTGTATATTTCAGAGGGGTTTTACAGGGAGGAGGCCCATTGTGAGTGTAATTAACATGAAGAGCTGGTGCAGTTTTAATGAGTTCACTGCAGCCATTGGAAAGTCCCAGCTCTTCTAACTCTCTGGCTGACTGCACACAACATCACACTACTTACAACACCACACTGTGTCCCTCGCTTCAAGCTGCTTTCTTCATTCCAGCCTTCAGTGGGACGCCTTCTCTTATCTCTAACGGACATGCTCCATGTCTCTCTTTCATCTTTTGTGTCTGTGCTCTTTCCACTTTTCAAGCCTCATTTCTTCTTCTCTCCACATCTTTACTTTTTTTTATCCCAATAGTAATTGATCTAACTTCTCTTTCACTATTACCTCTTTGCCTCTCTTAAAATTTAACAAACCATATAAAATGAGTCTGTTTTGAAGTCCAACACAAGAACACATCAAATAAATTGGAAATTAATAAAAAGAAAATCTCTATAACCTGTAAACATAATATTTTTTGGTGAATTTTAACAATAGTCCACCGTTACTCCCTGTACACATACAAAACAGCCATTTTGTTGATTTGTGTGGTGCAAGTCCAAAATGTGCTGAAGTCACATTTCATAGACCAACTGTATCAGGTGTTCTCTCGCCTCCAGTTTAATGGAGCATTTAGCAGATCCTTAACTGCTGACTTACGAGGATGCACTGTTATTGTTTTAAATAAATGTTTGCTGTGATGATATATTAGTGTGGACTCTTCTATAGTTTTTTAAGTGGGTAAACATTTTGCTTAGTGTGGAACAGAAATGTTTTTATGGGTGTATTTTGCCTTTTTTATGGCCAGGGGGACACTTAAACCACTCCACTATATAGCTGTAACAAAATATACAGGCACACTCTATGTATAGCATTATACTTTTCATATGGTTAACTGCCAGCTGTAAGTGCCAAGGTCTTGGCTTTAAACTATTTTAGTCGTGAAGGGTTTTAATAATAAGGGAGAGTATCAAAGAACAAGATAATATTTTTTTAAGCCAAGCAAAAGGTCCGTCACTTCCATCGAGACTGAGGGGACTGAGATAAATAAGTTTTTACAGACATCCGACCAATTAGAGGGTCCCCTGATATTTCTATTAAGCCGTTTTCAGACATGACCTCAAGAGGAACTCTGGAGAATTGGGTCTGGACTTTCTCCAGAAGTTTCCTTTCACACATGAACAACGCAGCAGGAGGTTCTCCAATCAGATGCGTTCACAACAGCCACAAATAATCCGGATGTAACGTATTAATTCTGCTGTGTCTTCGGCAATTACGGCTCTACTTTTTCATCCTGAGATATTTATACATGTTTGTGTTTTTTTCATGTTTGCATCTGTCGCATGTTAGAAGTTTCTGTGGATTTTATTAGGGAGCCTGTTGGAGAAAGTCCGCAGAAACTCCAGAGGCTCTCACTCTGACATTTGCGCTCACACATACAGCCCCAAGTCCGGAGGATTTCCAGAGTTCAGTGGATGCCTGAAAGCAGCTTTACTCTCACAAATAGGTTGGCACTTTTGGCATTAATCTTGAAATATCTTGACAACAGTTATATGGATATCAATGAAATTTGGTGCAGAATAAGATGAACCCCAGCGACTATGATGATCTCCTGACTTTTCCTCAGGTGATTCCCGTGGATCAAACTGGGTTTTTCCACTGTAAGGACATTAGTCCCAGTTGCTCTTTGCAAGTGTTTTTCCACTGCGCCACACAGTAAGGTTACCGCCAACTTGTGACAACTACACTGCATTTCTACAACTTCTTCAAAATAAATGCATCCCACTGGTTTCCCAGTGGAAAATCTTTTAATGTGACAGCACAAAACGGTTGAAATTTGTGTAACTTCACACATTGAAGTTCTGCTTTGGTCGAAACAATAAACAATAAACAATAAAAGATGACTTGTGTCTGAAATTATAAACAAAAACAGAGTATTAAAAATAAACCTCAAACCACAGAGATTTTAGACTGAGGCTATAAAACAAAAAAATCTTAACACAGAGTGACTTTCTGAACAAAGATTTCTCTCTAGTCTCCAGGCCAGCTGCTGAGGTAAGAGCAGGAGACTGGTGAGAGTTGGACCAACCCGAACTTGTGGAAAAACCCTAAATGTCTTCTCTTTCCTCCTTTGACATATTTTAACATCTACTGACTGATGATTTATCTTAATGACTTCTGTTATCCTTGTGTTTTCTAGTGAAATATCCTCAAATCTGGGCTTGACTGTGATGAATTGATCCCCTAACTTTTCATCGACCCCGTTCTGACCTGATATTCACATCCATCATGAGTCACCTGATCACAAGTGTTGAGCGCTGAGTAGAGGTCTGAAGGCAAATGTGTCTTCAGTGTGTCCTGAGATCCAATCACTCAGACCACAACCACATCCTCAGCTGACATCCTCTGACCCGCTACAGTTTCACCACGAATAAAAATGATTTTTACACTTCTCAGTGCCAATATGTGAGGGGAGTATTTCTTACAAGTAGCCTGAGAACTGCTACAGACTCTTAGTTGTGTTTAAGGAGTACAGGTTAACGGACAAAAAGATAGCAGAGTGCTTTCTTAGAAAGTATCCTGCATTAAGAGCTATCCCTATGTGATAGGTCATTCTAAATTATTTAATTCATTAAACATTTCAGGTTTACTGTGGCAACCAGGTATAGGGACAACAGATACAAATGTAAGCCTATAATGGTAATGTTAATAATATTTTCAGACTCAGAACTGAGTTGTAAGTCACGTGTGTTTAAACAACCAGTTGGAGTATGGGAGCCTGGTGAGGACTCTCTGGGAATGTAGTATGGGCTTCTCCCAAAGGCTGAGGGTTCAATGTTTGGAATTCAGAAAACAGAGTTCTACAACACATGAATCAAAACACTGGCTTGTGCTTTTTTGTCCGTGCTGCATTATTATTCTCTCAATCTTTGTGAATGAAAGAGGCTTTAGAATCTGTCGTGCAGACAGACGGGGTTTCCTCTGATTACTGTGAATTTTCTCTAATTCAGCCTGCTCACCACACTGCACTTCACTGGGCCTTGAAGAGAGCTACATCACATAATGAAGGAAGGTGACGATGCTGACATTGGAGTGCACTTTCCCATGGATGCACATTAAATCTGTTTCCTCTCTACTTCAATGAGTTATTACACTGAAATGAAACAGGGTTTCAGTGATGGAATAATGTGCTTGGATTGGGTCTTCCTCACACTTCCTCTGAGCTTCTGTAAGGTTTCACAGAAAAAAATGTGGTGTTATTTGCTGGCCCGAAAGACATGCTGATGCTATAAGCAAATATATTTTAAGCAAAGAGCATTTCTGAGCTGACATTTTTTAAACAGTTTACAGTGCAGTGAAAAATATAGCTGTGAAAATACAAGTAGTCCTGAATCGATTTGTGAGATAATGGCTCCGGGAACATTTATTGATATAGAGACATGTATTTCGTTTATAATTCACACAATCTGTAATGAATGATGATAAGACAGATGACATCCACTGACTCATGCATTGTTTAAACCAGTGGATGTATGATGTATGATTTATGATTGCAATGCATGTGTGCGTGCAGCACCATCCTATACACTGTGACTCAGAGAGTTCAGGCTGAGGTTGACAACCCTGTAAAGCACTCTTTCAGTCTGTCTGTGCGTGTGTGTGTGTATGTGTGCATGCATAGTGTGATTATGTGAGAGATCTGACTCACGTTGTGCATAGGTATCTGTGTGTGTGTGCATGTGTGTATTTGTGCGTGTGTGCATGTGTGTGTGTGTTGGGAAAGAATGTATTGGCCATCATGCATGTTGCAAAAACTCTAACCTATTGATTTGTACAAGCGTGTGTGTTTAAATAAATATTGTTTACATTTGCATATCTGGAATGTGTGTGTGTGTGTGTGTGTGTGTGTGTGTGTGTGAATATTATTTATGATACTCACATCAGTATGATTCCTATTTTCTCTGATGGTGTCGGACCATGCATGCTGACACAAAGTCTTCCAATCACCCTATTAACGTACAACGCAGGCTCAAAATACTCCACTAGCCTTTGTGTACATGTGTGTATTCATTCGCACCAAACATTCATGAACATGAGCAGACTAGGTGTGCACACACAGGACAGGGTGTATGAGGATGTGTACTCACAGCATTCATGTCAATGCCATTGGTGTAGGACCAGGCGTGTTGGAAATACTCCTCCAGCCTCTGCCTGAGCGGGTTGGGGATCTGGTGGAAACGGATGAACTCCCTGACTCTTAGCATCTGGGTGTGGTAGCGGGCCGTCCCAGAGTACAGTCGCTGGATGATGGCTGACACATTCCCAAAGATGCTGGCGTACATCAGAGCTGGAGGTCAGAGAAGAGGAGGATGTAAGACATGAGTTCAAGTTTGGAAGTATGTCAAGGGAGGAAACACGGTAACCAGGTCAGAAGGGAGAGAACAATATAAATGTTAGTAGAGAGTAAGTGGCACTTGAAACACAAATATGCCTGACTGCGTTCATCTGATAATAATCATGTTATCAAGTTTTCAGGATTTTTCATGCATTGAGAATTGTGAGGCAGTCGTCTTTTCTAGACAGTGGAAACAACTTATAGTGATCACGTTTGTCCTGGGCCGAATTCATCACTATTAGTGGTTGATTACTATAAATGAATTGTGTAGCTTCTGTATGATAGTCCCAGAACATAAAAAAGGTAATGGAACACACACACACTGTCTCTCTCTTTCACAGGCTCAGCTGACGTCTCTAAACGTAGATTTGTTTGAAATGACGCCACAATATCCACATTGATCATTATTTAATGATCAATACTTTTCTTAAGAGTATTGATGTGTTTGATACAAATACTGTAAATTAAGAAAGGCAACAATACAACAAAGAATAAAAGACTAAATAGATGAAACTCTGACAGGGAAAGAAAATATGACAGATTTCCATTTTGTAAGTACAGATGTATAAATTATAAGTATCTTTCTAAGAATTCACTGAGACGCATCAAAGATCAATCTAGTTGCTTTGAAAAGGTGACACTTCATTTACAGTCATGACTCTAACAAAGAGATAACCTAGCTGCTCTGAATTTTTCCAGAAGGCCAGCTACTGTAAAAACATATCTCTTTTTTTGCAATTTTTAAATAGAAACCAAAGAATCAAACCAAGAATCTAAGGTTAGAGAGTTGTGTGCTTTGCAGATTGTAAGCCCTATGAAGAAATTATGGAATTTATGATTTTAGGCTATGTATATAAAACTGACTTGACTACATTATGTGTGATATGTATTATCCTCTAAACCAAACGGCCTGATGTGCTGCATCCAAACAGTTAAGATAGTTCATTATCCTCTGCTCAGTCACTGACAGAGACAACTCAGAAATGGGTCCTGAAGATATTGGAAAACAGTTTCAGATTTTTTGTTGTAAAATAACACTGTGTTACAACCCCTCCATTGTAACTTGGCAAAGTAAAGCTGTTGGTGAAGTCATAAAAAGCACATTTCACACTTAAGGACACAGTACACACTTGATGAAATAGACAAATGTCGTGATTATCACCAAAGGATTATAATTCTTCGTGTGAAACTCTTTTTTTTCTATGGACAGTGCTATTTGTTAAACTCACACTGAAGATGCACATTAGCTTTAACTGAAACTCTAGAATACAGTTTTACACAGTACAGGGACTGGGACAGGATTTGTTTCCTGTGGCTTTCATTGAAATTAAGTTTACCGGGCTCTCTTCATGTATAAACAGGTGGAAGAAATAAAACATCCAATAACAAGTTCAGTGTGTAGACACATATTTGAAAGAAAATTGTGAACGTGATGTCCTGTTGATATTTGTTAAATGGACAAGTTTGGCATGTTGACATGGATTGTGTATCATTACATGTGACAGGCTGTGTCCTTTGTAGACAATAGGTCTGTCTGTAGAGGACAGTGTTTTGTTGCGTCCATCCTGAGCCTCACTGTCTCGTCCTGTTGTCATGTTGGATCCTGTTAACCTCTCAACCTCTGTCAGCTCCCATCACTGTCTGCATCATCCACTGAAACAGCTCTGTGTGTGTGTGTGTGTGTTTGAGTACTGTATGTGTGTCATAAAGGACACAGTTTATGTTAATGTTAATGTTTTAATGCTCACTGCGATTTCATAGTGCACTTTCCATTTTAGGACAATTTAATATAGTAGTTAATGGGAATATTTCAGGTGTCAAGTCATTTTCTGGCCAAGCAAATGCCAAACTGTCTGGAGGAGGATGAGGACTGCGGACAAAAATAAAAAACTGAAAATGGCATTGTTTAATACGTGCCTTTGATTTTAGCTTTGTTCCAGTGCAACTACATTTTTCATTTTTTCATAAGGACAAACCTTAATGATGACAAATTTCAGCCAAATAAAAGGTGGATTTTATTGAATAATATTTGAGTGTTTTCAGAATGAAAGAATAATACATGGAAAAAACAACTGTGATACAAAAGCAAAAAACAGCACACTCTAATTAGGGCTATGTTTGTGAAGTCATCCCTGTTGTCCTGATTAAAGTCAGCAGAAAAGTTCAACAAGAGCTGAAGTAGACGATTCATCAAAAACACTGATTTCACGCTGTGAGGGAGGGCATGGTTGCATCTAGCTGCAGGAGTCACAGCAGCGTGGAGACGGTGCACAAGATCAGAGCCCGGTGAGTGGATTAGTGAAGCAGTTAGCAGTTAAATAATCTCTCTCACTCTCTTTAATCCAATAGTGTGGCGGACCTGGGAGAACTGCAAGACACACGCCAGGAGGGGACAGACACGGCTTTTCATCTAGATTAGTTCCAGAGAAGCTGGGTGGAAAGTGAACATTTCTATAATAAGTGTGTGTGCGTCAAAGACAATACAGAACATTAGAGAGTGGCCTGTATGTTGAGTAACACACAGTTGCATTAAGAACTACTACACCCACATTATGTTATTGTGTATTTGTCTGAGTGAAATTCAGTGAGATAAAAAACAGTCTAAGGAAAATTAACAAGTTGTTATAAACAAGTAGTTATAAAGATCAATTTATACATGTTGTGTTACTATTATAACGAATTATGTTTCATACTTTTATAAAAAGGGGACCGGGGTTTATTAACATGCAGCAACTGCTAGTTTCTCTAATTTTAAAGTTTTTTTTAACCAATCGTGGGTAAGATACAGATTTACAGAATGTAAACTGCATTTTACACAATTTATGTGTCTTTTGCCACAAGAGCCTACTTCTTATGCAAAAGACAGACACTCACATGAGAATATTATTACTTACATCCTATGAGCATGACACAGATGGAGAAGATCTTCTCAGAGTTGGTGTTTGGGGAAACATTTCCAAACCCCACACTGGTCAGACTGCTGAAGGTGAAGTACAGGGCCGTGACGTACTTGTCTTTGATAGAAGGTCCAGTACCTGATGTTTACAGAAGTTAAACAGAAAAGGTCCAATGCTCACCAGAATGACAGAGCAGCAACAAAGGATCATTCCACAATTGAATTCAAAATGTCTGTATTTAATACTGATTATAATGTCTTTTTTATTAAAGGTACAAAAACAAAACAGTTCTTATATTCAAGTGACTATGCACAAATGAAACCATAACTTTGAAAATACCATTCCATTCCTGACAATAGATCTCCATAAATTCTACACACTGAAACTTTTGATAGCTTAGAATGAAATGAAACAGTATAGAATCTCTACTGTTTTTTAACCAGAATTAGAACTACCCTGTTTGTCTGTTCAGTACCTGGGATGGAGTCATTGTAGTGTTTTCCCAGTTGGTCCCCCAGTGTGTGGAGCCAGCCAATTGAACCATTTCTCTCCACACTACCGATGGCATACCTGGGAAAGCAACAGTTGCAACATGATTGTATTGTATATCATTCACACATTATTCCTGTGCATATCTCATCTGACTCATTATGACATTGTACCAGATGCAGGCCAGCCAGTGAGCGATGAGGGCGAAGGTGCACATGAGGAGGAACAGGACAGCTGCGCCGTACTCCGAGTAGCGATCCAGCTTCCTGGCTACACGGACCAAGCGCAGGAGGCGAGCAGTCTTCAGCAGACCAATCAGAGTGGTGGTCTGATGGGCGTGGGAGAGACAGAGAAAGGTAGAGATAGAGGAAACAAAGCCCCTTGGTTCAGCGTTCCCACCTGCTGTCATCCTGTCACACATTTACACTCAGGTTGTGCAGCTGCAGCCGTCACTGCTGTGAAGGAGGTACATCCTGACTCCTATTCATTACTGTGGGCTGTCACTTCCCTTTCCTTTCAACTTGTATTCAGCTGGCCCCCTCCATGTCCATACAACAAATAAATAACAGGCCGATTACTGCGCTGGTACAGAGCCCAGTCCTGCTCTGTGTGTCCTCACAGTAAATAATGGTTTTCTGCTGAGGAAAATCTCCACTTTCTTGGCTCAGCGGCTTCTCCCCGACAGCATCAATGAAGTGAACCTTGGCAAAGCTTTCCCCAGGCACTACTTGAATGTTGGAAATTTATCATTTTTGTTTTGGCGTGTGGCTTAATTGCTATTAATATTTTATCACGTACATGCTTCCCATTATATATGCATTTCAAGCACCACTTAATCAGTCAATATAATTGCCCTTAGTTGAGTTGCTGCATGGAGTAATTCTATCAAACTTAGTCTCAGTGGTTTTCATCCTCATTATGTGGGATGTATCCTCAGAGGACTTCACAACAACCTACCATGCAACCCACTCAGCCACTCAGTCCCCTCGCTCTTCCTCGAGACACCAACCTCCTCTTCCTTAAATTCTTCAACCACCTCCATCACTTCACAAACGTAAGAACTTCCAATCTGTCCAATCATTACTCCAAAACAATGATGTTCAATGAATGGAAGAACCCTCTCATCAGAGAAGCTATTCTTTTTGATTCATTAATGCCTTATAAATGAATTGATTATCAAAACTGTTATTTTTTCTTAAAACTACCACTTGCTTAATCTACTAATTGTTTCATTAGCCTTTTGTACACTGCCCTTTGTGATGTAAGGCAGACATGTTTTATTTTGATGCTCCACCACAGCTGACTGCAAATCAGCTTCCCCATGGAGACAATTAAATGATAAAACAAAAATTAAACCACCTCTGCCTCTCTCTTTCTGCCTCGTAATTCCCATCCCACCACCTCCCTGTTTCCCTTTCCCTTTACATTTCTCTGTTGTTCTCTGTATCCCTCCATCTGACACCTGTCTTTGCTCTTTCCCTCATGTAGTGCACAAACAGCCAACATTCTCTCCCTCCATCTTGACGTACCTCCTCTCCGTTGCGATAGATGAGCAGGTCAAAGGGAATAGCGGCCACCATGTCGATGAGGAACCAGCCTTTGAAGTAGTGGACAGCGATACGCACAGGGTGACTCACCACTTCATCATTAACGTTCACATAAGTTGTCCTGATAGGAAGAGAGCCTGAAGGTTAATGGTTGTCATTATAACACTTTTGACACCACTGGGATTACTAGATTGTACCACTTTATTTCAATAACTATAACAGTCTCTACTAATGCTAATACCACAGTTTATCCTGCAGTTGCTTCTACTACAGCTAATACTGTTGCTACAACTACTAGATTTATTCATGTCTCTTGGTAATATCGTTTGTCTCGAGTGATCCAATCACAAGTGCACAGCTCTAATTTTAGGTGTGAATGCTCCCAAGATGCATTGAGGACACATTCGAGATCCAATCACTAACCCCGTTTTAGTTTGATCCAATCACATTCCGATGTGGTCTGGGATGCATTTCAGGCCATATTCTTCCATTTTATTAAATTGGTAAAATCGTAATTCAGGGTGGGACAGTTGTGTAGTGATTAGCCTTATCGCCTTAGAGTGCATGTTCTCCCTGTCTGTGTGAGTTTTCTCCACAACCTGCTTCTTTACGTTTGGTTAGCACTGCTAGGTTAATTTACAAATTTGCAGCTAAATTTAGCATCACTGCACCACATCTGGTATTTGACAGATCAGCAATTAAGACTCTATCACCACCTAGTGGGCGGGCATGCTTGTTGGAAAGTTGTTTTTGAGTCTTTTTGAGATTTTTTTCAACGGAAGGGAAAATATCCATTCAAAAAACTATCCGCAGCAGTGTAGACAAGGCATTAATGCCAGGTAGGAAGAAGGCCTTAATGTCAGACCTGAAATTGATGAGGATGTCAATGATGAACATGATATCCACCATTAGGTCCACCACGTTGAGAGGAGAGCAGGAGTAACCACAACTCTGCATAGCAACCTCTTCCTGTGAGGAGAGGAGAGGAGAGGAGAGGAGAGGAGAGGAGAGGAGAGGAAGATTCAGAATGGTTAGAGAAAATAGAGGAAGACAGGAGAACAGTTCTGTGAGACTACCTCTCTCAAATAGATTAGCATTAAGGGTTTAAAGATAATTTGCATACGTACAATAAGTAGATAAACTATGAAAAAAACCCAGGACATTCAGTACTAGAAACGTTGTCCTGAGAGATACTCTTCATCTCCACTTATTTATTCAGAATTTTTAGCACCATGAAAATCCTCCGTGCAAACTATTGCCCTGTTTATCACTGTTTTTCAAGCAGCTCACAGCAGGAGTTTCTGTTCTGCTCTGTTTATTTGCTGTGGTAACAAAACGTTGATGCCTAAAGTATTGTTGATGCTGTACTGCACAGTATGTACTTTACAATATAAGTGTGTCAAAATAATTTTTCATTGTGATGATAACTTATACCTCTTTTAAACCAAAATTAGCAGTTATACATGGCTAACTGGCTAAAAATGGTGATTGACTCCTTTTCCATTGCCAGTAGACGAGTTTGCCTTTCTTTTCTTCCCCGGTGCGTAATATTCGACATGACGAACACTGAAAACTCAGGCACTCTCGCACCTTGCTGTCTTGCCAAATTACAGTGCAATGTTTCCATAACTGGTGATCGGAGAGCCAATTAAAACCCATGTAGAGTCATTTGACCTGGGAGTGAATTCTGATTGTACCCATTCACATTGCAGACAAAAGCCAGAAAAGATTCTGTCCCTATATGGACCCCACCTGGTCATTGAGGAGGAATGCGGCGGAGTAGGGTGTCAGGATGGCGGTGTAGATGACCAGCAGCAGGATGAGCCAGTCCCACACGGCCTTGAAGGGGCTGTAGTGCAACACTGTCCACTTGTGGATGCGAGGAGCTTGGAGCTTGTACTCTGGCAACACATCTGCACCCAGTGACAGTACCTGGGTAAAGAGAGGGAGGGGGTGGGACAGAGCGACAATAAGACAGTGGATAAAAGGAGACAGAGGCAGGAGTGAAGGCAATAAATGGGGCAATGGAAGAGAAGGAGGATGGATTGGGGGGGGTATTACCATAAGGCTATGTACAGAGCAGTAGGGTTATGGAAAATGAGTTGACAATCCGGCTGACACATACACATACATTTCCATAGAGTATAGCAGCTTAATAAAATACACATATATATTGAATTCCATGACGTGTGTTTTGCCTTCACTGCAGCAATTATAGTGATAGAGCCAGTGTCCAGTGGAGATGATGAGAACTGTTCTGAAGGCAGTGACTCAGGGACTCTCCTAAGGTTACACTCCCAGGCAGCATATATCACACACACACACACACACACACACACACACACACACACACACACACACACACACACACACACACACACACACACACACACACACACACACTGAGCTGCCATGATTCCTGTCACATCCTCTGTGTCTCCATAGTATTGACTCTTACACAAGAGCTTCGATTTCTTAGTGACAAAGTGCATATAAGCATATTCCAATCAAACATAAACAAGCACACTGAAATCCTTCTCTTCCATCTTCACATTAAAACACAAACACACACTCGGAAGGCAATATCTGGTATTATGGTGCAGTTCTAAGTAGCTTTACTTGCAGTAATGTATTCCACGGTCGGCACTGCTCTCGCCCTGGATGAGAGCAGAAATGAATCTGTATAAAGAGATCTGAGGAGAGCCTGCCTTGTGTCTCTGTCTAATAGAATCACACAGAGAACTGCAGAGAATCTGAGCGGGTGACAAAGTCAAAGTAACTTTTGGCTGACTTTCAGCACTGTCACACAACAGCATGCTGTTTGGATGCATGAACTAACAAACAGTGAAGTACACTAGGAAATAAATTACAACTTCTGTGGCTTGAAAATACTTCTACTGCCACGTACGTTAGATGACCTTACAATATAATGCAATCCATTACATTAACAACTATGGCCTGACACAGGCTCTACAATGATAACATTATAACGTGAGCTTTACAGAGATCTGCAAATTAGTCAGAAGCTTTTGAAAGACGTTACACGTTTTTTTCTATTTCTGCACTCCAAAATTGGATTTAAAATTAAATAGTTACTGTGAGGCAGAACTGCTGACTGCAAATTTAGATTCAAAGGTGTCTACATCACTATACAGGTATGACAGCCCTTTTTATTTATGACCCTCCAGTTTAAGGGAAATAAATGGAGTGGAACAGACAGAATACATTTTAAATTAGAGTGGTAATTTGTCATATTTGGGACCATCAACAATGTGCTATTTATGTAAATGTCCGTTCATATTTTTCACTTTGTACAAGATGATCCAAATAACTTGCAATTATTCTGCATAACTGAGTGACCGCAAACACAAACTGCAGAGAGCCCATAGAGTTTGTGCACAGTGTGTGGGCAGAGTTTAACAATCAACTGAAAAGAAGAATCACAATATGAGTAAGTAAATAATGCAGATAATTCAGATATGAAGTAATAAATCCTGTATTCCATAATTACATGTTAATAATTCTTCCTTCACTTAATTTTTCCCCAACTCTTCTTCTTGTTCCTGCTCATTGACCTGCAGAATCTTTCTTCATAACTAATTTCATCTTTTCTTCCCTGCATGGCTCTGTCCTCTGTCCAGAAAGTTTTGCTCCAACTTCCCATCCTCATCTCTTCTCCTCCACACCCAGCAGCTCAGCCACATCTCATTCATCCTGCCTCCCCGTCCTTTCTGCTCCTGCCTGAATGACCAGTTTTTCTTTCCCCTAACCTCCCTCAATCATTCAATTTCCATCTTCCTCTCGGTGACTCTCACTCACAGTTTTTTTCTCTCACACTTTTATTCTTTTATCATTCCTTCCTTCCCACTTTAAGTTGAATTATCAGTTATTTTGAGAATAATCTGAGTTGTCTTTATCAAAATTGGAAAAGAACGCTAGCTTGGCTTGAGTATGTTACAAATTAATTAGCAAGCACAGCAAATTACACAAAGTACATCAGATACCTACATATAAAACACATTAAAAAGTCACACACCTCCTACTTTTATCTAAAAATCTAAAGAGATGAGCTACAATTTCGGTTATCTAAATAAGTGAACTTTCACTTCATGGTGGAGTCTGACCTGAATTTGCCCTTTTAACGCCTCAATACACCTGACACACTTACTTCTTATCAGAACATGTTGTCATGAAGATAACGCTGAGCTTTCCAAACTGATGTCTAGACACAAACAAAGAAAAACAGAAGCTAGCATTTTCTTATCTACTGTTTTGTAATTATGGAATTCTAAAAATACTCGTTGAATTCCTTGACCTGACAGTAATGCAACGTAACACATCCAGGGCAGGAAAAGGTGTGTGCTTATATTATTGAGAACGAGTGTTTGTATGATAGCTTTTTACATCTAGGATGAACCTGTCATCCACCTACAACCACCTACTCCCTCCTTCACTCTTTCCTTTCCTTGCAATTACAACTGACAACTTCCATAACAACCTCAATTCTTAAGCAGTTTCTCTGTAATTTACCAAACACAACCTTAAACTACAGATTAGTTGGTGTGTAGCTCATCACAATTTATTGTGGACCCTTATGCTTCTACAGCTCTCATCAAACTAATCTGAGATTTCGGTCAGTGTCAGTATAGCTGTGGGAACCGCTCACCACAAATTTCTATATACAGTTTCACATAGAAGAGATGTGACAGACTGAGGAGGTTAAACAGGGCATAAACACACATGGTGTTTCTCTCAGTTGTCAAGATGTTGTGATGAGAATGCGACCGGAACAGACTGAAATAAGTTTTATGCATCATCAGGATTATGCAAAAGAGAGACGCATTCTGTGTGAAAAATCTGGTTCGAGTGAATTTAAATATGGTTTAATAAGGGGCCGTTGGGCCTTGGCGGAGGTATGCTCTCTATTGAGCCATCATAGTTTCACACTGTAATAACGGACCTACTTTCCTTTCTGTGTTAATGATTTCCATGGTTTGGTTTTATTGATTGACTGAACTTGGCATTCCCTGTCATGGTTCATGGTGTCAAAGCCCTCTTTTACGTCAGTGCTTTGTTGTTTTCTGATCAAAGGATCACCAGGTTCAAAAAGTGGATTGATTCAATCAGAAGGGTCATTATTTGCTTTGCTGTCGTCTTCTTTTTTACACTTCAGGCACTTTAAGAAAAATATATCACAAGTATCTATCACAAACACAGCTGTATCCAGATATGCACATAAACACAAACTCACTCACTAGTGAGAGCAGGAGCAAATGCTTTGCGCGCATGCACACAAACAAACACACACATACACACAAACGCACACACACACAAGTGCCCCTCTCAGCTGTGCGTCCCCTGCTGGAGTATCTTGCGGGCTATTTTTAGCCATCTGTGTGAAACTACAAAACACTGCCCCGAGGACAGTTAAAAGTGCAGATGTCAAGATATATTCAAGTGCAGATCGGGCAGAGTTGTATCAGAGGACAGCCCTGGAGGGGGAGGACCTGGGGAAACTGAGGGGGCACTTTACAGAGCTGACTGCCTCTGTTATCAAGACGGTATTCTCACATCACCGACAACACGCTGCTTCTTCCTGTTATCAGTGTCCAGAGTGGAATCCCCCAGTCCAGCACAAAGCTGCCTCCTCAGCAAATTCTGCACATCATCTATGCTGGAGTTTGACACGGGGAGTGTCAGATGCCTGGACTGCATCTGACACACTGGGTTTGGGTCAAACTGAATGTGCTGAAATGTTTCAATTTACTGCTCAGCATTCAAACGTTGTTAAACAAGAAGGAAAAAAAAAAGATATTAAATGCTCAAATCTCAGTGCATGCATCAAATGCAATCCAAAGTTTAGGCTGTCCATTGGACTGCTGCCATGTCAGTTTTACTTTATATGACGCTGTATGCTTCAGAGTGACAGGAGTGCAGATACTAGGACAAATGGAGATGACTTCTGACAAGATATAAATCAAATTGAAACCACAAACGTCACATACATGGTATACACCTGCTAACTTGTCATGTTTCCTTCAACGTCACTTTAAACAAGATGACAAGACAACAGAAGGGTAAAAACTATTTCATGTTGGCTCAAATTATTGTTTTTGCTTTGATGAGAAAGGAGAAGTAATGACACAGACAAGAGGATGTTTTGTGTTTCAAAGGGGAGTTCAGTATGCAACACTATGTGGGCACCTAAGATTTACATAAATTAACAAAAGTTAAAAAGTCTGGAGATTAATTACTAATTGATGGAAGGATAAAGATGTACAGATATAATCAAATATATGGATATATATGCAGTGAAGAAAGAAGATTTCAACAATGATGGAGTGTTTCAGACATATTTTACTCATCTATCCAAGTTCTCCCAATAAAACTGATCGCAGATTCGGTAAAGATTTAGTTTAAAGTGTAACTTCACCCCTGAGTGTTTCTCTAAACCATGTCTGAGGAGCGCGGTGGTCCTGAGCCCTTTGAACTACTGGCACTGGTGGAGAGGCAGAAGATGATCGGGGACGTCTCTGAATGGTTGAAGATGAGGTGGTTTAGGAATTTAGTTTCACCATTAATTTGAAAATGAGTGCAGATTTCCAGATTCCCACTCAAGAGCAGTCACTGGTAGCAGGGTGCCCCCCCACCTTTGATCAGAGAGTGTTAACCTTTTCAAATATATCCTACATAAATGTCATTTCAGGAATGAATGTACATGAGCATTGGCCCTGCAACGTCCACTGGGTGGTGTTATGAGCCACGTTCAACCCAAAAATGTTTCTTTTTTTTTTTTTAATACATAGAATTGGTAATAAATGTGAAATAATACCAGCATTAATGCACATCATCAAAAACAGCCATATAATTTAAATATAATAAATTATATGGCTGTTTTTGATTTATAATTATAATATAATAGAAACTCAAAAAACACATTTTAGTGCAGTATCACTTTAAGAGAAAAGTATACAGCAATTACAAAGGAGCTCGAGGATGGACAAGGTTACAGTAATGTCTGAAGTCTGAAGGTGATGACTCATCCTTTCCAAGGCAACAAAGTTCACACACACACACACACACACGCATGCATACACACACACCCACACACACAAGCACACACACCTGGGGAAGCATTCAGTACAGCTGCAGTCCTATAAAGGGTAATGACTGAAAGACACTTCCATCATTAATCTTCAATCAACTCCTCTATCGGTGCAGAAGACTGAGTGCACACAGCCGCAGAGGTATATATACAGAAAGTTTCACACACAAAGTTACAACATCAAAAAGTAAGTGAGGCTGAGTCAAAGTGCATCTGAATAACCTACTTTCTGCAGCTTTTGTACTTCAGATGGTTTCCTTTGAGGGTGCAACTTTGAAAAGTAGATAGTGTACATCATTACAGTCGACAGGCATCCTGAGCTGAGAGTTTGACAGGACATACCACACATATTACAACACCGCATACATGGTGCAAGTTAGTGTTAGCTTTTAAGAACGGTTCCAGAGAGAGTTGAAAAATGTCTTTGTCAGCCCTCCTCAGAAGTGGATAGCCCAACAGTGCGTTTGAATTCAGCTCTCTGTAGTGACACTGTAAGTTTTATTAAATTTGACACTCCAGTTTGACAACTTGGTGGGGGTCTCAGAGGGGAAGAGACAAAAATAAAGCACTGTATGAGGTTAACGGCAGCTGAAGGCACTCAGGCAGCACACACCATCAATGTGCTTGGTAGGGGTGTTGGGTTTGGGAGGCTTCCATTTCTCTTATTGAGATTAATTTTGGTGTAAACTTGAAAAAAAAGGAAAGATAGAAACAAGGCATGCAGACAAATGGATACAGAGATGAAAATCATCTGAGCTCAGTTATAAGGATATTTTTAGCCTCACATTAATTATCATCTTTTAAATGATCTCTTTGTTCCAATTTAAAGTGAAGGAGTTGGACCGAGAAATGTTCAATCGACTGTATTCCAACTGCTCACTGCCTGTGGTGTTGTATCTATCTTTGTTGGAGTAGGTCTTGTTATAAATCTGCACATCAGCACATAATTTTATGTCTGGAAAATGAAACCACATCCCTGTGTGGAGACTCATACTGTACACGTACAGACAATATCCCACTGTTTCAGGAACATGGACACAAAGCAACAAAAACATTTCACTCAAATGCTGCAGGGGAAACTGGATGTAGAATGGTTTCAATTGGGGATCAGATCATATTTATTAACTGCCTTTCCCTACTCAAATGCTACAAGAAACACACACACACACACACACACACACACACACACACACACACACACACACACACACACACACACACACACACACACACACACACACACACACACACACACACACATATATTATTTAGTGTGAATAGTGGGAATGCATAAATGTTGATATAAATTGTACTTAGCTTTTCTGAAAAACCGAATCAAAGAAAGAATTGACCTGAGAAATTGTTGTTTGCACACAATAGGGAGGCTAGGGAATGCATGTGTGGGAGTGTATGTGCATAAGGGTAAAAGCCAGTATTGTACAGCTAATGTACTACTAAAGGCTCTGTAAGTGTGCATACTAATTTAGTATACAAATGAATGTTTGCAGTGTGTGTTGTCTGTGAGTGTGTATGTGGTGCACTGCCTCAGGGCAAAGAGTGAAGTTACACCACCACTTCGACATAATATATTTTTGTTTTAGGGAATGAAATAAAGAGATGGAGAGATTAGGAGATGAATAGAGAGAGAGATAGAGAGAGAGAAAGGAAAACAACTTCTAGAGCACATGCACATGCAGCTTGAGAAAAAAAAAATAGTGTGTGAAGGAGAGAGCTAGTGGGCGAGAGAGAAGGATCGAGAATCAGAGCTGATGGGCATGAATACACAGAAAGACAAAGAGAGCTGAAAGATGAGTAAAGGGTGAAAAAGGAAAGAGGGATGGAAATTAAAAGAATTTCAATGACAAAGCTGCATGGCCTCACAGAGGACAGACTGTGGCACATCACACACACACCCTTTTACATCAATTTGTGAGGACACTCATTGACATAATCATTCCCTGGCCCGAAGGGTTTAGGACTAGGGTACGGGTCAACCATCACCCTTTAAGCAAGTCCAAACCCTCAGACAGCTTTTGAAGGTGATTCAGTGAGGACCGGCCAAAATGTCCTCAAATTCCCAAAGTGTAAGTGTAAGACATTGAAGTAAATTTGTAAAGACATTGCGCTGAAACAGCAAATGTTGGTGTGTGTCTGTGCCTTCCAGAATGAATGTTTCATGCTTTTTGCTTTGTCTTGCTCTTTTTAGATTCCTTATGAAGACAATGAGTAAAGCTTTGTCTCAAAAGCAGAAAACATCTCATTACACAAAATGCTCATGTTTCTTCTTAAAAACACTTGTTTTATCGCTGTGCTTCTCTTTATATCATTCTCTGCTGTGATGAGTTGGAAGCCCCAGCAGACATTGGTTAATATTTCACAATGAGCAACTGGTCAATATTTAATACACAGTCAAACAATACTGCTCACTTAGTATAAGAAAGAGCATGTCCCATCAGCGTTTAAACACGAGCAAAAGAAGCACATCAAAATTTCAGAGGCTTCAATTTCTACTGTAAACAGAGTGGCCTGTGAAACGCCGGCACCGAGGAGCAAATGGTTGTTATTTCGGGAGCAATTGCTCAGGATAACCTTTTAATAATGCAATATCAAATCATGTCTGTTTGGTGAAGGTCTACATGTGCAGACAGCTTCTACCTCTTAACAGCACACAAACACCTTTCCATGAGGACTGAGATAAAACACATAAAACACCCTTTGAATGCAGCCAATATGCACTGAAGCTCCAATAATCAAACCTCTGTCTGGATGAGGTTAGAGACACGTGTGTAAATGTATTAGATCACCCATGCATATATAAGCACTGTGCAACCAGAAAACCAGTTTAAATCGAACAGGTGGCAGAGAGAAACGCGCCTGTCGCAAAGCTTTGTCCGGATGCTGGAGGCTGGAGGACAGGTGTTCACTGTCAGCCCCAACGGATGGAAATATTCTGATGTGCGTGTCAGTCTGTATCCTGGCATGATGTGTGAAATGCAAGCTTGGCTTGGTTTACCACAAACCCAATTTAAAGGGTACAGGACGCACGCAAATAAGGTGCAAAAGGGCAACACACACACAAAGAGACATGCACACGTAAATATACACTATAAGCACTCGCTATACACATTTAAACACTGACTTCCTTTCATTTCCTCTGCTGTTACCCTGAACTTGAGCCTGTCAGCTAACTGGATAAATCCCACCCTAACCTTTTCTTGGCCTCATTCTAACACTTACATTTCAAATGAAAGGCTGCAGGAGTTTTTCTTTCTTTTTCATCTTACAACATTAACGCACACACACTGCAGTTCACACACAAGAGGACATAAGGTTTTGACATTGGCCGGCAGCTTTTTCTTTCACCATAAGGCTCGTGTGATATTATTAGATAGTGTCTGCTTCAGAGTCAGTAGGGAGAGTCAGCCACTGCTGTCTGGACAACACAGAGGGGAAGGAATATGTGATTATTGCAGTAATAATTCAGATGAAGGAATTAAGTTACATCTACAAATTGTTTCCCTGTTAAGTCCCAGCAGTTTTTAAAATTCCCTACACTACTTCTAAAAACCTGCATTTCAAAGCAAAATAACCACAAGACCAAAGTAAAAAGTATACAGTGGGAGTTTCTTATAATCCTAATGATTTTTAAGAATATTATAAATTAACTGTTTACAGGGTGGCAATATAGGGATTCATATTAATAAATCCAAAGCGACTTCCCTTTTCTGCAAAGCATCTCTATTTTAAGCATGAAAATAGATAATAAATTGTGTTTCAAAAGGAATAACAATCACAGAGGATTAATATTCGTAAATATTCGTAATATTCGTTAATATGTGTTTCGCCACAAAGTTGCTAAATTTTTTACCCTAATACTATAACGCCACCTCTTGATTTTGTTTCTTAATCCTCTTTTCATTTAGATTTTTAGATATGATTCAGATTGAGACTTACGTTGACTTGTTCCTGGGAGTGTTACCGAAGAGGTCATTTGATTTCACAGCGAAAATATACAAAATAGGTTTTTGACACTACATTTTGTGGTTTACAGCTGTGAAGTGTTGGGATTATGGAAATATAGTAATTTTGTGTTTTGGACTAGAGTGCAGCTCAGGTCACAGTTTTTCTGTCTAAAACCAAAGCCTATTTTGTGTATGACCCTGACCTGAAACCAATGAGTTACTTGTTTTCCACGATTACAGACATGAGCAGTGTAAAAACTCAGCCCAGCCAACATGACCTGACTGGATTTTTAAAATGTTTTATCCGAACCTGGCCCAGCTTTTTAGGTGCAGACAGGTCCCAAAGGTCTGCAGTTAGGTATCTACAGTCTATTATGGACCTATGTCTGCAGGTGTGTCTCCTAAGTCCCCTCGCTGACTGCTGCTCTGGTTGGTACAACCTTGTGTTATCTACACTTGGGCCAAGACTCTGAACCAGTCATGCTTGTCTTTTGGATGTGTTCGTTGTTACCTGCCTGAAATCAACCTGGTTTCCTGTGCTCAGGATCAGTTGCTCTCCATCTGCCAGCCACACTCAGCCAGCACTCCCTGCTTCTCAGCAGTAAAGCCACTCTGCCTGCTTTACCTTTGCTGCAGAGGAGCAGACCTCTTCTGGATACTAATACATATTCTTGGTCTCTCTGCTGGGCTCTCTCTGTTGCTGCTGGCTAAGTCTGCACATTCTTCTTCTAACTATCCATTTTTTTTGTAAATAGAACCTCTCTTTCAGACACGTCTCTACTCTTCTGTTCTGCCCACTGTGTCCATGATTTCCCTAAACCCTAACAGTAGTTTTGGGATGTGAGAGAGGACGGTTTGGAAATGCTGTGTATACTACTAACCGGGTTTCTGCAATGCCACTTATAACCAACCCCTCCTATATATTTATGCTTTTGAGCATCCATATGCAAGAGCATGCATCTCTGTCTCTCTCTCTCTCTCTCTCTCTCTCTCTCTCTCAATCCCATGTATCAGTTCGATATCTGCCTGCCACCATGATTGGCTTCCTGCTTGACCTTTTTCTCTCCAGCTCTGACAGTTCCCATTAAGACATAACAAAGGGGCATATTTCCCCAGCACTGATGTCTCTCCTTCCTCTCCTCCTCTTCCTCTTCACCACAGCCATCTCCTCCAATATTCATCAGCACCATCAGCGCTTAGGGAGGTTGCCCCCTCTCCCTGGATATCTTTTTCCTCTCCACCTCTCTCTGTCTTTGTCCCCAAAGACATATCTCCTCCATGATCTCATCTCGCTCTGTATCTATGTGTGTTTTTACCCTTTCTGCATCTTTGTGTTGATCTGTCTCTGCATCCATTTCTCCCTCCCTGTTTATTCATGTCTCTCCCATACTACAAAACAGAGGGGGATAAATGTAGCACTGTAACATAACACAAGCAACGGCTGTGGGGCTGCTGACATATGGGCTGGGCACACACACAAATGTACATGCATTTGAATGTTAATCCACGGAACAAGGAGACTTCACAGTACAGTTTTTTATCTTTTCACAGTGTGTCTGAGAAACTGCTTTAACATCCTCATGTTCAAATCAGAGTAAGTTTGGCCTTTAGTCCAGAACCTGCAGTTCAATAAGAATCTATAAGAGGATTTCATCTTTGTACACAAAAGCAAATATTCACAAAAGACTTCTTCTAATCATCATTGTCTGGGAGGCATCATTGCTTTTTTATCTAGGTTTGCATTATATATATATACACACACACTTCACATTCTGTTAACATCAGGCTAAAATATCCTACGCTGATTGCAGAGTACATGTTGTACAATATTGATAGGACAGAGTACAGAGCTATAGCTTCTGTTCATGTGGCTTTAAAGTGAGCTGCATGTGAAAGGAGGATGCCACTATGCATTAGATTCAAACTATAGAATAAGGCCACACGAATATATGATGCTGGTGTGTGGAGCTACAGCGGGACATATAGATACTTAACACCTCTGGTATGTTTAATGTATGTGTAGTTAGCTCTCCAAACATTAGCATTATGTTATTTTTATGCATATTGTATAATGGTGAATATTATAGGAAATTGTGCTTGGCAAATGAGTTATAGTTCAAGTAATTTCACTGAAAGAAACCATAGTTTACAATGTCGTGTCATGCATGTGTCAATGTTTGGGCAAACATGCAAGGTGGTATAAGATTATGAATTTTAGATATTGTATAGGCTGAACTTTTTGTTATTTACACTATTCATGAATGATCAGAGACAAGACAAAAATGTATTTTCATCTCAGCAAAGAGAATACTTTTTTTACTGGAACATTTATACATATCCACAAATAATGGACAATGTGATGATCCACACGTTATCGTTTACTTAACGCTGTGATTGTTGTTTTCTTATCAAAATGCTGAATGCTGACATTAGGTAAGTACTAGATGCTTCTCCCTTGCTCACTTGTTTTTTTCACAACATGAATCATAAAACACAGGATGACTGAGGATTTGCGATGATGGGAAACACATTTACAGAGAAGTGACTGAAAGAAGACGCAAATGAAAGCGCTAAAAACTAGTACATGGATCAATGTCCTTTATTGTCCCTAATTTTTGAAAGGTCAAGAATTGACATCGATGCTCAAATGATGAGTCCTTCCTCAGACTTACTGCTACTAGTCTCCTCCAAGCTCTGATGATATTTGTTCTGTAGAAATAGCACTGTACAATGTTCTTATCTGACATACCATGAAGCTATGCTGTGAGAATTATGACTGCTGACTTGTTAGACTGAATGACTCTGACCCCTAATCCCACTGAGAGGTCAAGAGGAGTAACAGAGCTGAAGATGGTGTAAGAAATGGATTAAAAGCTTCGGTCCAGTGCTTTCCATGGATGGATGGTCTCACTGTCTAAATGACAGTTGCTTGACCTAGCAATCATCGTGTGCAAGCCATTGTTGGACCACAACTGCTTTGCATATGTGCAACTTAGTTCACACTGGAAAAGATCATCTGTGCATGTTAGTGTATGGTATCATGCATGATAACACAGATGTGGGTCTCTGTGGGTCTGTGTGTGTAGACGTTATGCATATCCTCAGTGGTCCGCTATGGTCTTAAGGGAGGCTGAGATAAGAAATCAACTATGACGTCATTTGTAGCATGCATATAAATACTGTGGCAAAAAGGAACACACATTCTCTCACACACACACACACACACACACACACACACACACACACACACACACACACACACACACACACACACACACACACACACACACACACACACACACACACACACACACACACACACACACACACTGGGATTGGTAAAAACTTGTCTCTTTGTCTCACAGCCCATTGGTTCACTAAGCACTGTTGTAATTCACAAATTATTATCCAAGTCACTGACGTTCCAGAAACAAAAGCTGCTGATCCACACGCACACACTGAATCACACATTTCTCTAGCGTGCATAGTTTGGATGCATGAATGTACATGTAGATACATGACTCTGGAAAATCACACTTAGCTTTTCTCAAATCAAAGAAAGAACAGATACTGATTTTTCTTGGGCATTTAAAACTACTGTTATTAGATGTTTTTCTAGTAGTCTAAATACTCATGGAACATAAACTGTCCTTTTCAAGAGATATGAAACTCATATTTAAGCCAGTCAGATCTGGTGTAGAAGCATTGAGTTTGACAGATTCATGGGCTTGTGCGGTGAGTTAAAATGTGGCAGAGGACTGTGGCATGACTCATTTTGAGTGTCGACAAATGTGTTTGCAGTTTAGCTACAGCTACTGTTTGGCATCAGCTGTAGCTGCCAGAGAGAATGTTTTGATATTTGTTCAACACGTATTATGACAATTTCCCATTAACAGTATCAGTAACTGTCTGATGTCAGGTGGTATAAAACAAGACAGCAAGGAGGATTAGCTGAGCCCTTCTTTCTTCTACATTTGATGTATAACTTATTATCAGAGTGATCCTCTGGATTCCTTTTTTCATCCACCAAAGGGCAGCGCAGAGACAAGTTTCTGACAACAACAAATATGTTGAAGGTGGAAGAGGATGTGACAATGTTACTCTTAAAAAAGATAAGATAATATACTATAGATGCCTGTTGATTCTTACTGATAAAATTATCTCCTCTAAAAGTTCAGTTATTGTGGAAATGTCTTCTTCGTTTCCTGGTCGTCTCCATAGAAATATTGGCTACAATGCCCCCCTATGATTTCCATTTGTTTTGCTGCAACTAAATTAACTCAGAATATGGACAGAATGCTGACATATGAGAAGGCTGTTTGGAGGTGATAGATTTTAGGAAGCTGCCAAATTTGAAAAAGAATGCAGGGAACAGGTGTCCAGTGGCACACAAACCAAACTAGCTCTTTGCTTCTTTCTCTTAAGCAGCTTGCCAACCAAGACACCAACACCTTCCTATCTTCCGAGATGATCTTGTGGCCAGCCATGTCAGCTAAGGTAGCTGCGCCACAGCTCGTCATGTAGAGGGTATCAGGCTAACATTCAAGTGATTCCTCCTAGAAGTTAAATATTTGATAATCCCAGCATCACCCATAATCCACAATCACCTTCTCTCTCCTGTGTCCCTTTGATTCTCTCCCCCATCATCTGTCTCCTCTCACCACAGAATGCAGCTCTCTCACAGTTGGGTGACAGCAGTGGGGTGCATATTAAGTCTTCTCAGTGGGTTCCTTAATCTCAGCCAAGCCGAGCCAAACCGAGCAGAGCCAGGAAGACACATTTTTTGGTGAGAGCTAAACTCCCTGTGATGCAGCCATCCAGACAGACAGATTCAAGATTATAAGAAGAAAATGTGATGAAATAGAGACCACATGTCCTAAATCATGATGACACAAAGGGCAACACTTGCTTCTTTTAAATATTTCCATTTGGGATAAAAAGGGGAGCAGCAATTAAATTATTTTACACCAAGTGGACTACTACAATGGCTACTGACACACAGCTTGCAGGGAGAATAGTGTGTATTTGCAAATCTGCTGTACAGTACAGCATGTGTGGGAGTCAGGGAACGCCATGAATTACACTTCACTCTCCCATGGTCTCCCAGCATCTCTGTTGCTAGTATTTTTTTTGTTCCTTTATTCTCTCTGCTTTATACACCAGGCTTTGCTTTGTCTCATTAACGTGTGAGAATGTATTACTGGATGTACTTTACCTGTAATTTAATGGTTTTCATTTGTCTAAATTCATCAAAATGGACTGAACACAAGAAGCAAAATAATTAAATAATGGATGCAGCCATTCTAAAAGCCCCATTTTGAGGTTTAATTCCCGAAGTACTTTAAAGAAACGTTGTGGTATTGGGAGCCTTGGAGTGGTTGGATTTGATTTCTGAAACATTTTTGCAACAACCTTGTGCAAGCATTAGCAGATAGATCTCTGAAAGATTCCCCATGTTACTCAGCTTTATCAGGAACTAATGGAATCATGTTGACTGCAGGAGTATAATGGCTGGTTTTAATCTTGCTGAAAAATCACCCTTCACACAGAGTAAACGATCCAATACAAAATCAATACGGTTTTTGAGGTGTCCCCAAGAAAATCAATGCTCCTCTGGGAGCTATTGTGAGTCAGATTGAGGACTCTTGAAATTTAGACTGTTTAGCTATTTATACTTTTCTTTTCTACTTAGCTATTATGCCATACATGACATGACCAGCTTTCATATCATTAGGTAAAGCCAGAGCTGTTGATAGACACTGCCACAGACGTTGTGTGGCAGTGTATTAAAGGCTGATATCATGGAAAGTTGTCAGTCAATAACCTCTGGTGCTACAGAGAGGATACTCGTGTTTCGTTAAAGTCAGTGTACCTTGATCTTCTACTTAATTGCTTCAAAAGCACATCTCATGTAATGTGGATCCCAGGTTGTGTCCTAATTCTGGCTTTGCCAAACTCTTGCATAACGTTAAACACTGGCAGCAGGTACGTTCAAACTAAGGGTGCTCTCAGGTGTCAAACAGAGCCTGTCTGAAAGCCGTGTGGGAGGTAGAGAGAATGAGAGAAAGCGAGAAAGTGAGAGCGACTGAGCCAAAACTGGATATCTGACTGCCAGTCTGTATGACGAGTAGATACTCAGCAGAGTATGTGAAAATGTGATTCCTGTTTGACCACTAATCCGTGGCTATTGGACATATCTGAGAAACAATAGACAGGGAGATATAACCTCAATTTGTTGTGTGTGTGCAGTATATAGGCCTATACGATCAAAATAACATTTCTGCTCAACTTTGGTTATTCTTGTCGAATAGCATGGAGGCCAAATGAGGACAAACAATGAACTGCTTCAAATCCAATTCAACTTCTTTGGCTCAATGAATTAACATCATTATAAAAATTTTAAAAAAGAGTAAGCAAATACAAAATGCAAATGTGTGCCAGGCTGTGCTTGATAACAATAAAAATATGAAACTTTCATTCTAACCAGAGACCTAGTTATATTAGTTGTGTTCTTGTGCTAATGACTTAATCTACAGGAAACCCTGTAAAGTAAATATTGTTCTAATATTTGAGTAAAAATCTATAACGTCACTAAAATGTTCTATTCCATCCTCAAGGATGAGGGTTAGTGGGCAAGGTCACAAATACAACAACAAACCTGTGTCTAGTAACGATGATTTTCTCAAAGACAGTATGTAAAAGCATATCTATACCCTGTTTTACGAATAATCACAGGGCACATTGCTCAACCGGTGAGGGAAAGTTTTCATCCCCGTCCATTTGTTTATCGTTTGTCAGTAGGATTACGTAAAAACTAAAAACAGATTTCACAAAACTTGGTGGAGGGACACAAAAGGTCTCCAAACTCTTAACTTGATATTAATTCTACATTATTTTGCATATGCATTTGTTCGATGATGACTGGTCTTTCTTATTAGGGAGCAGGTTGTGCTTACTGCAGTAAAATATTGTTTCTGTAATGTATCTTTGTTGCAAATGAGCATTGTAGTATCTGTTCTCATACCCTGATGCTTTTAGGGGCGAGCATTCAGGTGAAGACACATTTTTAATGATTATTTCACACTTATTCATTTACAGCACCAATAAGAGAATACTCATCTAAAAACAAGCTTTACACAAATCTAATCAATATTATTTTGTGTCGTTATCAATTCAGTTCACTTGTGAAATGTGACTCTGTTTTTTTTTTATGTAGGGCAGTGGCTTCAGTTTTTATTTGTCCCTCGATGTCCTGCTGGTTAAGCTGACATAATAGAAAGTGACTCCGTTTAGCCTGGATCACTGCATGCCAAAGAACAAACCAACAACTGCATGATGGGACTGATATCAATGCTTAAGCAACGAAGACTCAGCTGGAAAATATTCCTTTTAAAAACATCTGCATTTTTCCCAGTTGCTGATTCGCAACTTTGCAAAAGTTTAGTTAAGAAAGATTTTCTTTTTAGGATGCAATATTTCAGATAGAGGGTGAAAGAGGTGCTTTAGAAATGTAAGGTAAGAGACAAATAATGCACATTTTGAACATTACAGCTTGTAAACATACTGTAGTAAACCCCAAATTAAAACTATATCAATGTACATGACCCCAAAAAAAGAAAATGCCCTATTACTATTTTACATGAACAATTTGTAAGAATTTTACTTCCTTGTACACGTAACAGTCTTAACGTTCCATCCTTGTTCATAACACACACTTTCTCCCTCTTACACACACACACACACACACACACACACACACACACACACACACACACACACACACACACACACACACACACACAATCCTATACTTGTCCTCTACCTTCTCACTTCTCCAGACATTTCCTCAGTCACCCCGATTGCCCCTCTCTATCTCACCTCTTTCCCTTCGGCGGGCGGACATTGTGGTTGCTCTCTTGCTTCCCACCCGCGGCGGCAAGAGAGTGGCAGGCCGGGCGGGCGCGGCATTAGAGCAGCCGGACAGTAGGACGGGTGGCGGTAGTGATCGGCAGCGGTGGCTTTAGTGAAGGTCGACTGGTGCAGGAAGAAGTTGAGGAGCTTCAGCAGCGACGGCAGGACCATGGTCCTCAGCAGAAGCTCACCGCGGTGGGGTCGGGGTCAGGGTGGTCCTCCGGGTGTCTGTGACCGCCCCCTACACGAACCCACACGGAGACTTCACAATATGGTGCAGCAACAACAAGGTTGGCACAGCGCAGAGGCAGCCCAGAAGGCATACTGTGGCATACACATGCGTCTCATGCATGAAGTCGCTGTCAGTGATCACTCCAGTCCCCTTTCTGGGTACAGCTCATCTTCTTCACTCTTCCTCGTAAGCCTCTTCTCCCTCAGGCTTGCAAATGGAGGGAGTAGCAGGGGTTTCGCAGCCTGCTAAACATCCAAATATTCAACAGCTTCCATCCAGATGTAACTGAGCCTCAGCCTTTCTTCAGTCTCTGCATGGCTCAGATCATTCCTCAGCTGACCCATGGTTCCTCATTACTAGCATCACTTTTTTCTTACAACATCTCAAAGAGTTTCTTCAACCGTCCTCACGCCCAACAGCGTCCTGCCTGTCAGCTGCCTGGCTGTTAAATCGTTGAATAAATCAGTATGCAACAGAGGAGAAGTAGAGGAGGAGAGGAAAAGAACGACAGTGGACGGCAACAGGAGAGTCGGTTTCCATTAGTTGTAGATGGAGCCGCGATGCTGCTCAGCCGCTGCTGGTATTATTACTACTACTATTACTACTCCGAAAAACAGAGTGGCAGAAGCAGAGTGAGCATTAGAAGAGAGAGATAGAGGACAGGAGTGTGCTCACTGGAAGAAGCAAAAAATTACCCTCCACACAAAAGAGATGAGATGCTCTGTTGAGGATAATCAGAGAGGAAGGAGTAGAAGTGAAATATATAGAAGAGGAGGGAGAGGGAGAGATAGAGATGAAGGGAGGCAGATAGAAAAGAAGAAAATAATGGAATAGATATGCATACACAGACAGTGTAAGAGTGTTAGAGGCTGTGGTGTTTTGTGGTTGTGTTACGTTGTTGACCCTCGGTACATCCAGGAGTAGAGGCACACAATGTAACATTATGTAACAATACATTAATAATAAGAAGAATCCAGCACAACAACACAACAAACTGTGAATCTAAAATGAACATGGAGCTGATATATAACCTCAGATGAGCATTGCTTGTTGTGTAGGATTATGTTATTTCACAGCTGTTCAGGTTATTGTGTCCATTCTTTGTGGATACTATAATTGATATTGACACTGTCTTATGTTGAAATAGTGCAAGTACAATAAAGTGCAAATACAAACATAAAAATGTACTACGCAAATGAGGTATGACTTCAAATTTAATAATACAGATATTTAATGTTATTTATTTGATTGTGATATATTTATGGAGAAATTCATCATTGGTATTTATTACATCCGTTATATTAATTAAAAAAATGTCAGTGATATGAGTCTCCCTATCAATGAATCCCAGAAACAGCACAGAACACAAGTGAAATGTCTGGACATTGAGCAGCCACTATCAATGTGAAAATATTCCTAACATCATCCACTGTACCGATCAGTTCAATAATGCTGTAAGCACGCACACAGACAGTGATAGATCGGGAGTGGGAGGGAAAAAGAGAGGGTCTTGCCCGCCCCCAAACTGGCCAGTTTATTGGAGCAGAAAAGGCAGCCAGCATTAATGCCTTATTCCCCAGCTCAGTGGCTCGGACTTTGCAAATAGGCTGTACAGTCCTGCATCTGATGCCACAGACATTACCTGATACAATAACAGACAGTAAGGAGTGTGACGCTGGATTGAATTCATAGAGGATTCATTGTTGATGTTGAGGAGGAAGGGGTTAAGTGTGTGTGTGTGTGTGTGTGTGTGTGTGTGTGTGTGTGTGTGTGTGTGTGTGTGTGTGTGTGTGTGTGTGTGTGTGTGTGTGTGTGTGTGTGTGTGTGTGTGTTGCACCCATACTGTCCTTTGTCTATTTGTATATATGTGTTTAATGTATGTGTTTATGCATGTATATGTGTGTATATATATATATATATATGTGCATGGGTACCTATGTTTATGTGTGTGCCACAACCATGATGACAGGTGAGAAAGGACGTGGGTTGTGTTCTTTAGCTGACACACATACACACACAGACACACACACACAGACACACACTCTCTGGTAAAGGTCACAGAGCAGTTAGCCGCTGCTTGGTGCAGGCACCTACAGGCCAGCAAGCTCATTATGCTCTGCTAGTATCCTAAAAATAGGCTCATGGAGATTTTTTCACCATGTTTGCCACCCAGGCAGAACCTCTCTGGCTATGAACAAATCCCTCCTCCTTCGGAATGACACGCCCTATAGCCTTTCCTAAATCATTTGATTAGAGCTTGCAATGGCTTAGTGTGCCGCCTGCAAGGAAGTCTTTTTTTGTCTTTTCTATTAAAGTTTATCATTTTAGGACCTTCTTAATCCCAGGCTTGGACGTATCATCCACTAAAGACTTGACCAATAGGTTCTTTATCAAATGTTTGAGCATTTGATGGGTGTTACTGGTATCACAGTATATGCAAACCATATTTCAAATGCCTTAAAAACACCATGAGGAGTGCATTCTTTACATCATGGTGCCAACATTGTGTCAGGTCATGAGGCTGATTTAGTAGCCTACACCACAAATATTCAGATAAATATGATAAATACGTTTTCATAGATTGTACAAAAAACAGTTTGAGACAAAAGTGGAACTTTTGCCAAAATCTGTGATCTGTAATTTAGAATTAATAGAAATTGTTTGTATCCAAGACAAATGACTTTGAGTGTGTGTGTGTGTGTGTGTGTGTGTGTGTGTGTGTGTGTGTTTGTGTGGTGAGCGTGTAAGAAAGACAGAGATAGAGAGAGGAGGGTGTGACTCAGCTGGCTTTGTGATAAATTATTGTGACTGGAGTTGATGGCCCGATACTTTTACTTACACCTGTCCGAGCACTGCTTCACAAAGGCGTATGTGACTCACACACAGGCACAATGCACAGGCACACACACACGCACGCATGTGAGTGCACACGCACACGCACACACGCACACACGCACACACATACAGATACTTCTTTCAAAACTTTGTAAAGTGTCTTCAGGATTGGTACAGACATAATTGCATTGTTCACTGGTGCAAATAACGTTAAGTTAAAAAATGATCTTGTTCTTAACTGCCTTGCTGCTATCATACTAGTTTCGGGAAAGGCATGTGGGTTATGCCCATGAAGATGTTGCACTTACTCTTCAGTCTTTTGACCTAGCATCCCTGACCACCTCCAAAGGTGATTTGCCTTCCATACAAACATAACATCATGTTCGGCGAGTGTGTGTAACGAATGTGTCTGTGAGAGGAAAAGAGCTGTAGTGAGGTGAGAGAGCAGTGAAACACTAAAGCAAGTCTCATGCAGGTGGCTTAAAAATTGAACAAGCCACTTTGATGTTTGCGATATACAAATTTAAAACATCCCACATTGGATAAGCCGCAAAACATGGAGTATATTCAAGATATCGCCCACCCATACTGACTAACAGTTTACTGGATGACTGAGAAATTGGTTCCTTGGATGGCCGTGTGAATAATTCAGGGGCTGGTGATGTGCTGATCTCTATGGTCTCCTTGCAGGCTGTAGTAAAGGCTGGCTGCAATGCTTTGTCTGCCTGCCCTCTCTGTCAGCACAGCTCATGACTCCAGGGGTAAATAATGCTCTGGGTTTTCTGGGCCAGAGCCCTACACACACACACACACACACACACACACACACACACACACACACACACACACACACACACACACACACACACACACACACACACACACACACACACACACACACACACACATACAGGCACACGTCCAGGCCACATGACACAACCCCACAACATGGACTGTAGAGAATAAACACACAATCTTACCCAACAACACACAATGGAGTAAAAAAATTAAAAGAGATGAGGGGCGAGAGGGTAAGGAAAGAAATGAGAGGAAGTTTAGCACTGCTGGTTCTTTACATATGGGGGATAGGTTGCCTAGATACAGTGCAGAGAAACTCCCATCTAAATTTAAACCTGGAGAGAAGGAGAGAGAAGCTCATGCAGAGTGAAATAAAAGAGTGAGAGAGGACGATGGAGAGGTGACAGAAATGAGAGAATAGAGAGATTGATGAAAGAGGGCAGGAGAGTGTATATGAGTGTAAATGACCTGACAGATACAACAGATTCATAGATGGGACCTTGACTGAGCAAGAAAGCTAGAAAACAAGAAAGAAAGAGGAATCGGAGGCTGGGGGTGAAGAAGTAAACCTGTTACAGCTAAGCCCCTCATCAAACATGTATTGCAATCCTCTTTGTGTGTGTATGAGTGTGTGAATGTCTGTATCTCCATCCTTTCTCATTTACAGGTTCACAAACAGGAACCATCTGTAAAAAGTTGGCTTCATTTAAAATATTTTTGCACATATAAACACACCGTTTTAAGGCATAGGGATGTTTTTACAAACAAGACTATCTTGATAACACGCACGCACATACAAAAACTCTGCCCCAGGCGAAGATGTTAGTTAGTTAGATGTTAGTACAGAGCAACAAATCAATGGGGGTATTGATAAATGGCTGTGGTTTCCAAATGAAGCATTGCATGATGCTGTTAGATGTAACAGCAAGCTGTGTTGGGATTGTTTCTATCTGGGAGCCAGCAGCTCCCCTCCCTGGCCATGAAATCACAACACAGCATGTGGCTCTATCACCATGAGGACCAGGGAAGCTGATGAAGCTTCTCTTCATCTCTGTCGTATTGCCTTTCTGCTCATCTATTTCCTCAACATACCTTTTTGTACTGAAGAAGCCCAATCCATTAGTCCTTTAAAATAGTCTCTGTGTCTGACTGCCCTCTGAGGAAGCTACGCTGAGGTAACGGCCACCGGCAGAGCAGCGGGCTGGCTCATAGGGGGACTATAAAGTCACTTAACTGCTTGTGATGGCTTGTGATTAGTAAATGACAAAAGATTGAAATGCGACATCCTCCTGATGTCTACGTGCCGTAATTGTGAACCTTCTCCCTCAACAGGTCAATCTCAGAGGCATTGCTTGTTTTCAGACAAATGGAACAGCACTTACGATTGATACTCCTGAGGGAAATTGCGAGTGGAGGCTGATGAAGGCTTGTTAAAATGACTTATGAAACAGGGACATCATTAAAAATAGTTGGAGCCTCTCCCAGCATGCACTGGGTAGACGACAGGGAGACAACCAGAACCAGCTGCCAATCCATCACAGACAGTGAACGTTTTCCAGAACTTTTCATAGGATTACAAGTTGAAAGATGGCCTGTACTCGAGAGAAGATGATAATTGGTACTAATAACAATACTAATACTACTACATCACTACCACTACAAAAAATAATTATCATAGTATCATAATAATGACTTTTATTTAAGGTAACGATAATAAAACAGTGGAACATTATAGAAAAATAGAACATGTAAATAGATAGAATAATAAAATAGAATTAAATTAATAGTCAGTGTAAGTAAGAGCCAATGTCAATAATTTGTAAAAGCTTTCATAAAAAGTTTTAGGAAGGGTTACCGGCATGATGTCTAGAGGGCCCGTAAAGGATTTCAGGAGAAGTTTAAAGAGATACTGCAGAATTTAAATAAAATGTACTGAGACTTAACACTGGGGCTGAAAAAGTAAGGGTATAAAAGTGCCTGTATAGGTTCAGATGACTTAAGGCAAGAGTACGGACAGGGACAATTAGGCTCTTATATTTTTACTTTTCTTTGTGATGAACAATATTTTTTCACAGTTTTCACCTTTTATCATGACTATATGATGTGAATTCAAAAGTCAGTCTGAGGTGCTAAAAGTAATCTTGGATTATGAGGATGGTCAAAGCTATAATTACAAACAATTTCTTCCTTCTATCATCCTCGAAGACTTCATCAATTCGGGGGTAGTATTTAATGTCCATCTAGACCGCAAGTCCTCAAACTCCTGTCACAGACAGGCAGTGGTAGACGCTTAGGTCATGGTTGTAAAAGTCCCTAGTATATCCACATATGTCTAATGGTAATAAATTACAAGTCTTACAAAACTGAAAGAAAGAAACGGACAATGTGACATAAGTTCTGAGGGGAAAGTGAAGCAGTGAAAGACTATACCATATTCAGAAAGTAGAGCAGTAGATATAAAGTTTAGAGCTAATGGAGCAGGAAATGTAAAAAAAACTAAAAACTGTTCCAAAGGGCACTACAGCAATACGAACCAAAATTTGCTGTTTGAGCAGTGATATATAAGAACAAATAAAACCCATTCTAAGCCAGTAGCTCTGAAAGAATACCAATGCAAAGTATTTACCCAAACACTGTGGAAGGGAAGTGTAGATTTATAGCGGTAAAACAGATGGACGATAAAAAGGCAGGTGTATTTTAAAGGTATACAGGGTTTTATCCAGAAAACTGTCAAACATGAAAAATATCCCTGCTCTCCATCACAGTGAATAGAACCATGGTCAGGCCACTGGTTGGTCTGAAAGGGTTTAGTTGTTTCTAAGCAACAGATACACACTGCAAACTAAATGGATCTTCCCCGACTTCATGGAAAAAAAACAGTAGGACTGGTTAACAATTTCTATAGCTTTTGGGAAAACGATTTGTTCTTCCTCCAGATGACCTACAGCACATACCAATGGGTACTGGGACATGAAATATATCTCAGGGAGGGAGACCTATTAGTGCTGTCTCTTGAGGCTTGATGGCATTGTGTGTTTTTGAGTGTGTAGGGGTTAAATGGTAAAGCAAGTGATTTTCCAGGGTCAGCAAATTGCAATGCAATCAATTTTTGTAATGCTTTCGTAATTCATAATTGCATCAACACCATTTCAAGCGAGCAAAACAAGAAGTAAGGACCTGCAACAAGTGTCATGGCTTCTTCATTGACAAGGACAATTTTAATCAGACATTATTAATATGATGTCTACAGGAGCATCACTTCATAAGTTACTTCCTAGAGTCACGTCAGTGTCAGGAATACACATTAAGTTGATGGATGAACTGTGTTGCACCTGCATGAAATCGTCCATCATGGAGGTAAATGAGCGAACAACCCCTCCTACAAAGACACACACCTCCTTGGCTAAACTGGTTAAAAACACACTTCATTTTTGGTTGACAAATTGGAGCCCATATGCGATGAGTTGAAAATAATTTATATGTGACGAATTATTCTTTAAAATTTTAAATAAGCTGCTTGCTAGTTTCTTTAAGTTCATAGTTATTTCAAATATTAATTCAGAAGCTTCAAAATTAGGCTTTACACGTTAAATCAGAGGTAGAATTCTGTGCACAGAAAGAGTGTCATAGTCACCTGCATCACAATCACAATCACACATTTACAAACTAATTCTATGTGTATAAGGGAGTAGGCATAGGGGCACCAATGCCTTAAAAATGTAGATGCACAAATGAGCACACCACCCACCTTTATTTCCTATTTGATATGCAGTCTGTTTGTTCTCATAGTGTGGGTGGGTGTGTGTGTGTTCTATTCAATACATAATTTACCTTTCATTTATTTGCCTAACAACTGCAGTATGTCACGTTGGTTGTGTGTGTGCGTTTGTTTTCCTTCACTCATGAACATATACTTTCACACACAGTAAATCACTTGTTACTCTCTCAAGCCACACGCCCTCCAGAAATGTAGCCACACAATGGACAATGTAAAAAATTGAATTTAGAGATCAAGATAGAGCACGTTATGACTTTATATCTAAACACACACACGTTCATGCACACAGGGTCAACAAATATATAAAAATGTAAAACACTCTTTCCTTTTATTGAATTCCTATTATTCTGTCTCAACAGACAGCAAGAGATAGAGAGATATTGCAGTAAAAAAAAAGCAGGACTGCAGAAAGAAAGTACTGCAGCATGGAGGTCAATCAGAGGAAATCATGTTTAGTTATTTTTTTATTCTTACTGATTTTTAGCTGTGCACAAAAGGAATGAAAATGACTGGTTTACAGTTTGTTCTTATGAAATATTATTGCTACGTATATAAAACTAACATTTAAAGGAACTGCATACATGAGGTGATACTGGCTCTTACGTGCATACATATTTCTTTGGGGATAGCGTTATTCAGATAATGAGAAGAAAAAAGGGCTTCAAACATACTGAAAAATATAGTTTCATAACATATGATGTGTCATTCAACCACACCAGAGAGATGAGCTTTTTCAACACTAAACCAACATCTAGCTTTTGCCAGAGATAAAAAACTATTGTTGGCAGGCACTTTATTGGAAACATCCTGCAGCTGAAGCACTTTTGGGGCGAGTTTCAATGAAATAGTAAATATTATAGATGACACTTGTGTTTGGAATACTGAAAACAGGGAGAGGGGTGAAGGAGGGAACTGAGCCGACTTTAAGTTATTTGAGAGTTCACTGGATTACATACAGTCATTCAACCTCCAAGCAATGTCTCTCTCTCTCATGCACAAACACACATACACACACTCAGGAGGTGTGTGTGTAAAAGTACACAAAGGTGCATATGCATGAGCAAACTAACACGCATCCAGACAGACACACTGGAAAGCAATGATTCATTCAATGCAAATTCACATTCCGTGGCCCGGGAGGGGACTGGGCATCCTCCACCTCAGGCAAGAGGAACACTCGCCCCACGTAATTCATGTCAGGTCAGCTCACACATTATTCTGATGAATTGCCCAAATAAGAAGGAAGGGTACATTGCAAGAGTGTGTATATGTGTGTGTTTACTCATAAATCTCCCCTCACAGAAAAGTTGGAGTGAGTTGAGGGTAATGTTGAGAGGGTAGTGCTGTTGAAGTGTCAGTCAGATATGCACTTTTTGTCGGGGTATGACACACATCCTCTGTTCGACATTTTAAGCAAGTGGGCGGATGGCTTTTTAGTGCAGTGTACGTTCCTGCATGTTGCACGATGTCTCTTTATGTGATGTCACCATGAGTTGATAACCTCACTAAAACACTAAAGTGGATGAGCAGTGTTCAGTTCATCTGCCTCCTCTAACTCTAGAGTCTGCCAGTGCCACTACAAAATGGACACAATGTACTGAAATTACATTTCTGCCTCGATACAACTTCAGAGACACAAGCATTCATGCATGAACACAAATTATATAAGCTCTCCCTATCAGTCAGCTTAATTTATGACTAGACATAAAGTTTTACTGGTTTTGCTTGATGTAGTCAATCACTACTATATGTTCAACGACCCGCAACTAATTCACAAGTTTGGATATGTATCCAAATGTATGGATATAGTATCATTCCGACGCCACTGAATTTGTTAAAATATTTTAAATGACTTTCCATTGCAAAAATCCTGCTAAATCCATTCACATTGCTTTGCCATGTTGGTGATAGTAACGACTCTGAGTCATAGTTAATATCTATCAGCGTTCAACGGGCCCTGATATCATCCTTTGAGGCACCTCACAGTGATGGATAGCCCCGCCCCCTTTGAGCCATTTGTCGCTTTGATGAATGGGTATGGGACAACTGGCAGCTGCAACAGTGAATTGGACTCCTGTCGCAGAGTGTGATAAACTGCTGCAGTGGTGATGCTCCTTTGCAACAGGAGACCTTGGCCAACAACCTCCGCAGATGAGCAGTAAGTCACATATCTGTAAGCCAGAGCCCCTGAGCACATCCAAGAGCAGTGTCCATCTATCAGGGGAGACGCCTCCCTCTAGTCATGGCAGGTTAACAACTGTCCTGGTGGCAGGCGAGGAGAGAAATCCTCAAATATGGATTACCCATAAAGTATGTTCTGATGAGTCCGTTCCAATATGTCCTTGAATGTGCTTCATAAAACACTTTTTATATTACAAGAACAATTTTGAAGACTGAAATTTGGAAGAAATTTAAAATTGAAATGTAAGAGATGTGATTCTAGCACTTTTTGGCCCCTTACTGAGTTGTTATAGCCAATAAACCACAGGATATGTAGGTCAATATGTCCCTTAACTCACATACACTAAGAGCCTGAAGCACAATTCCAGTATCATTTAGATGACTGGGGTGATCTACAGCAGTTGGCTCATACTGAAGCAAACTGCTGCTGAGATGATGAAACAGCAGCGCTCAGAAGTAAAAGGTAGGAAAAGTTGAATCCTGAGAGCTGAAACACCAACACAAATCTCAAAAGGCTTCTAACTATTTTGTAGCTCGTATCAAAACAAGGGCAATGACAGCGGGCTGTCAAGCAAATTGCTTGAGTTAAGAGGTGCAGTGAAACTCTAATTGGGTCTCTTTGGGTCTCCTTTGGGAAGGCTTAGGCCTGTATGTGTGTGTGTGTGCGTGTGTAGCACTCTAAAAAGATACCATGACTGCATACAAATGGCTTACCCACAGGAGTAAGATCTCACAATGCAAGGTAGAACTCTCTCTCTCTTTCTCTCCCTAACACGCACACACTCACACAAACAGACACACAAGAAAGTTTTAGACAACTACTCTGGAGAATGTCCATACAATGGGGTGCAGGCTTTCTCCAGATTTTGCCTTTCACATATACAGAACACAGCTGGAGTTTCCTGAGGGAGACTTATTAACAACAACATAGGAATCTCAGGAGCATTTATGTGAGGGGTGGCGCAGGAGGTGCGACGGACTGATGAATTTCGCTATGGAGATCATGTGTAGAAGACACAGACATCACATGTCTGTGTCTTCTAAATGCATAGCATCTCTTTGTCATCCTGAGTTGTTTCTATTTTTCTTGTATTTCTTCAGTCTTGTGTCCACCGCGTGTTACAAATGCTATCAACAAGCCTGAGAAAACCCAGAGATTGTCCGCAGCAACTCACTTTAATATTTGCCTTCTCACATACCTCAAGATAATTTCGGGACAATATCCAGAGTTCAGTGCATGTCTGAAAGCAGCTACAGAGTAACAACCCATAGGGATAGAAAAAAGATCAGGGGGAAGGAGGAGGAACAAAATCTGAAAGTTGATTAAATACAACACATTATCAGACTTGCACTAGTGACCAGGCTGCCATGAATCAGATTACAGCAGCAAAGGAAGTAGATCATTTCTCTCCCTTTATCATCTGTGTCACTAATGCTGCCTTGTAAAGAGGGGATACAGAGAGAAGAGCATCATCTGCACAGAGGGACAAAGTCAGTCAAGTTGACAAAGAAACAGAGATACCAGGGGAGGGAGAGAGTGAAGGAGAACAAAAATCCATTAAATGCATTATGTACAGTATACTACCATATTTGCTATTCTTTTAATGTAAATGTATCTTTTCCCTCTATTTTCTTCTGATTGTTCCTCATTTTGCTCCTAAATGCTGTTTATTCAGCTGATGCAGTAAACTTATTTTCCTGCCATCTAATTGGTACAACCATTTGAGGCAGCTTGGGCTGCTACCTTTACTTAAATTTGAAGCTTTGGCTATGATTGTCGCTGGTTATTACACTGTGCCCATTGATTTGACACAAAATATGTGCAGTCAGAAAAGAAAACAGTTAATTTACTTAATTTTACCTCTCTCTTACCTCTCGACCTCTTATTTTGAGGTAAAACACATGAAAGAATGTAAATACTAATATGAAAAACACAACTACAGCATCACAACATTGAACTGATTTATAGTTTTATAGTTTGTATATAGTATATAGTATATAGTATAGTATACGTATATAGTTTGTTCCAGATATTTTTCACCGCATCTTCTGTCAGACCAAAACATCATTATCAAGCAAACTATGACCTAAACTATGCAAATAAGATGTAAAGTTGTAATATATCAGAATGATCCTTTTAATTTCACTGAGTTATCCCTAAAGCGTATGTTCACAATTTTTCAAAGGTGTTAAAATCCAGTTTAAAGTTTTTGTGATTCCAGGATTAGTCAGTGTGAATCAGTTAAATCAAGAGTTTCCAAGTCAGTCTTTCGTCATTCGTCCAACTCACACATAATGTGTATTGGCAAGATTAACTTCTCGGTTAAAATCCTAGTTAGGTCGAGGCCTTTCTGTGTTCTTCCCGTGTCTCTGTGGGGTTTCTATGGATACTCTGGTATCCTCCCACAGTCCAGAGACATGCAGATTGGTGTTAGGTTAATCAGACTCTAAATTGACCGTAGGAGTGAATGTGTGAATGGTTATTTGTCTCTGCCATAAACTGGTGGCATGTCCAGGTTGTACCTGTCTCAATGTCAGCTGGGATGATGGCCCCCCCGCAACCCTTCAATAGATTAGCAGTATAGATAATTGATACATCACTTACATTAGAAGCATATTAGGAAGGTATCTTTTAATAGCAAATATAAACTGGGAGAATGTGCATTTGATCATCAGACCAATATGTTAACACTGGCTTGAAAAATTGTGAAATTACACATTATGTGTTGTTATGCTATAACTTCCACTTTGGCTTTTACCAGTATGGCATAAAAACATTTTCAACGGAAATGGGTTATTGAATTGACAGATTAAAAGTTAGACAAAGACATTGAAAGCAGAGAGAAGAGATGATATGAGTTTGTAAGTCTTAAAAACTATCTGATGCATTCTGAAGTTCTTTTCCATCCATCAATCTTTTTGCCTTTTATCTGGAGTCACTGTGGCAAATCCAAATGTCCCACTCCCTTGGACTCCCAGTTCCTTCCCTGAAGTATTCCCATGGTAGATGAGATACATGATGTAATCTCTCCAGCGTGTTCTAGGTCTACCCCAGGACCTCCTACAAGTTTGATTTGCCCACAATTGAAGGCGCAAAGGAAGTATTCTGATCACATGTCCGAACAACCTCAACTGGCTCCTCACAATGTGAAGGAGCAGAGGCTCCATGACCTGTAGCTTGTTGCAACCTCACTCTTTGGGTCACTACCAACAGCTCATGACGATAGGTGGGTGCTGCAATATACATTGGTAAATTTGAGAGCTTTTCCTTTAGGCTCAGCTCCCTTCAATCGCAACAGCTCAGTACATTGCCCACACTACTGCTAACACATTATTATGTATGATACACCCACAGCAATCACATTGTGATCCCATCAAACAGACCTCATCTGGAGGCTGTCTGGCTTGCAGTTGGCAATATGTAAATGTCATACACCAGATTGGTCAGAATTGGCACAAATTAAAGCATCTGTCCAAATCTCTTTGGCATGAACTCATCCTCAATACACTGCACAATGTGGACACATTTCACAAACTAAGAACACACCAACCAGGTGGACAGTAAATGCAAGAGCCATATTATTATCTAGGTAACATATGTAGGTTCAGGCTGCATTTTTAATACCAGGTGTAAATGTGAAGCAACGGGCAGAGATAGGACGAACAAAAATGAGAAATGAGGTGTGAAAAGAATAGGCAGGATGTGCCAACTCTCTCTCACTGTACATAGTATAATGAAGAAGATGAATTGTGACCAGTGTATTATTAAAGTATTATTAAATAATACTAATAGGGGAGAGATGTTCGACAAGGTAGAGTCACAGCCAGTAACTGGGCATGCGTGGACGTATGAGAGAGCTAGAGAGAGATAGAGAGACAGAAAAGAGAGAGAGAGAGAACTGCCAAGCACAAGTTGTCATCATCAGTGTGGGTGGCAGCTAGACTGACTATTGATCCTAAGTGAGGGTCTCGGCTGCTGAGTGTTTCTATGTGTGGGCTTCACTGTGTGTAGGTGTGAGGGACTCAGTGATGAAGCAAAAGAGAGAGAAACTGTATAGGGAAGCAGGTTTGTGTATGTGTTATGCCTTGTGTCCTTCTGTCACCTGCATGTGCACACAGAGCAGAAAGAGATTTTTTGAGGTGAGCATTTCTATACCAACTAATGTCAAACGCCTCACTGACACTAACTAATGTCAAACGCCTCACTGACACTAATTGTAGACATCTAAGACCTGAGCAGCAACACTTTAAATAGACCCACAAAGGAGACAGAGGTGTCACACACGTGAGGTAAGCATCGCACTGGCCATGCACCTTCATACACAAATGGCGTCCACAGGAATTGACAGGGGGCGTCCGTACATTGCACCTGATTTAATGCTACATAAACCACGCCAGCCTGTATAAGTACGCTCGTATACCACATCAACACACTACACTTCACAATTTGATAGAAATCAAGATGTGTGTCGCTACATTCCAGAGCATGTCATGTTTGGTTCACTACAGCGAACACTTACATGCCTAACCTTTAATTAGTTTCACTCATGATGATTACCATACAGAGGTCTACCCATATTTTCATGTATTCCTCAGCTCATCACACATCGATAGAGTGTGTAAAAGACCCACATTATCTGGTTATTCTCGGATGGTGTTGCTGGTCGTGACAGCCTGGTGACAGGGGTTTTTCCCATATACAGCAACCAATCATCTTTCCCCCAGGGCCAGAAACAGCGTCATAATGTGATAACGTGACTTCACACTGTGAATCGTGGCTAAACCCGAGCGGTGGGATCACATGAGACAATTTTGCAAGAATGAATGAGTATATTTAAACCTCTTGTGGTCGTCCTTTGAAGATACAAGGCCTGGACAAGCCAGGAGGCAGCACATAATGTACCGACTAGAGTTCAAATAATATGCTGTGTAAATTTGCTCATTGAGTTTGTTAATTCAATCACGCACTGGTGGGTAGATACTCCACTTCTTTCATTCATTTTTATTTTACATCATAGTCAATTATCTAAATAGACTTATCTCCAGTGAGAAATTCTCTTCAGAGAAAGTTGTTTTTGTTGTTGTTGAAAAAGAGGCAAAATTAAAATGCGAGTTGTCTGCCTACTGTATAATTAACACGATATTATTGGTTCATACAAAAGCTGAGATTCAAAGTAAATCTCAGCTCGACCTGGGGGTTGTTTGTGACAGCTCATCAGATATGGCATGTACTTACAATGTGTATAAGAAGGTTAGATATCTATTTTGATGTGATATCTACAACTGTAAGGTGTACTAAGTTGATGTGGCGTCACTACAGCAAAGTATGTTTACACATGTACTTGAGCTGTAGTAGGTATGCAGTGAAGGTGAGTGTGTCTGATTCCTTTGGCATCTCATCTCACAAGTGTTTGTAGCGGCTTCAGTCCAGCCGGTCTGTGCGAGCTTATGTGTTTAGCAGATTTAACTTTTCCTATCACCGCCTTCTGTCTCCCATGAGGGGGTTGCCCTGAATGATAGGACTCTGCGCTGTCAGTTTACACACACACACACACACACACACACACACACACGCACACACACACGCACACTCACACGCACACGCACACGCACACGCACACGCACACACACAATAGTTGAGGCTCTGCAGCACTGAGCCGGCATCATCATTCAAACACATAAATATGCACACCTGCAATTTCACCACCTTAAACCCCAGAGATACACATTTTGAGTGTAGGAATGTGTCAAGTAATTAAATTATGTAAAATGTTGATTCCACCTTCTATCTTGCTTGATCCTTCCTCGCTTCTGCTTGTACATGACAACTGTGCTGCAGCACAACATAAACTACTGTCTTATAAACATAGTATGCATTAATCTCTTTGGTTTTCCGTATGGTTCACGTTTACTGCTCTTACTGCTCTTATTACCCTTATCCACCTGCACACAGATATTTTCAGTAGACAAGTGAGGTTGTAGTGTGATAAATGTTGTGCATTAACAACATTATTGACATTTATGTGAACTACTTAACACATAAACACAAAGTAGGAATGTGGCTATCATTTGGTATTTGGTCATAAACCACAATATTGGACAAACTAATATTTTGACATGGTGATAGCGAAAAATCTGGTTATAATGAAAATAATTCAAATGAATCCCAAGCGAAGACACTTCACTCAATACATCAAATGTTGACCTGCCTGTTTAACATAAGAACGTCTTCTAGAAACAGAAGCAAGCCCATTCGCCTACGTACACTAGTACAACTTCTGAAGATACCGTGACCTGGATGACTGAGAATCTTCCCAGACATGGCAGTTCTAACCACAGCAGGACAATAAAAGTGTAACTAAGTAAACACTCAAAATAAATGCATATGTTGCTAGTGAATGGCGCAAATAAGCAACTTAAACCATTGCAACCTTTTAAGGCAATTATGGGTGAGAGGTGTTTGCGCTATTCTGAAAGCAACTAATGACGTTTCTTATACAAATTCTGCAAAAAATAGTTTGTTTACTGAGGGCAGCAACAGTAAACTAGAAACATACTGTAAATGTAGCACTGCCCTTGATTTACTGCAGTGTGCACAACTTTGCTGGTCACACTCACAAATTGTCGAGACAGGTATACGTCCACCCACTACGTCATCAGCTGAAGTGCGTCGTGACTCTTACAGGACTTATCTTTCGGAGGATCAATACCTGGCCAGTCTGTGCCTTTACTACAAGCTCTCCTTTTTTTGCTCTATTTGCAAAACCATTAGATCAGTGAGAAAACCATTAGATCATATCGCTTCTTTCATTACTGACTTACAATTTACAATGCCTCATCTGCTTTAAAAAGAGCATCATAAATACAAGCTGCCACAATTGAAGCAGCTAAGCCCTCCCTTATTTCCTTTTTATTAAAATTCAGGGGTTATGAAGTGAAGTGAAGCTTTGATTTCATTTTCGTGGGGTCTTTGATGAAAGGGAGGAATACACGCGGCGATACAATCTGTAATACTTTACCGGTGATACACGGCCTGCCGCACATTCTCATTAGGGTTTTTAATCAGCATGTTACTGAGTCTCGTGTTTACAGCAATTACGCTTAATAGCCTGTATTGTAAACAATTGATTGCAGTGCATCGATTTGTGTTATGACCTCATAGGGAATTGCAGCAATTTATATGTGCACAAACTGGTCATTAAAGTGAATGGATGAATGAACAAATGAATGAATGAAACAGAATCCCGTCAAACATCAAATTCTACTTGGAGCACCTGTCACTCCCTCTTCTCCTGCCTGATTAATGGATGTGTATTCAACTTTTAAAAGGATAGAAATCAACACTACACACAATATGACAGAGCAATAATCCACAAGGACACATCCCCAAACTTGGCTAATGTCTTTCAAAGGCCAGAGAGCAACTGTCCTTAGCAGCCCTTGGGCTTCAAAGTGCCTGTCCTCTGGCTTCCTCATCACACACACTCCCTGGAGTAGAACACACTAATCAACAGGGAATACAGCAACCCTCCAATCACCGCAGTGACAAACAACTAAGTGGAGAGAATGTGGACAGCAGAGAACAAAGATAGAGGGGATGGGGGCATGAATGCAGCACCCTGAGATGAGCTAAAAAAACACAGCCTTCCTCAAGGGATGTCACTCAAATGCTTACAGAGATACACAATGCAAAGAGACACACAGGCATAGCAGAAGCAAAAGCTAAAGAAACAGACACAAATGAACAGAGAGGGGGAAGTGGCATAGATACCAGATATGAAAGAGATTGCAAATATGAGAGAAGGCTAGTGTGAGCTCAAATGTTTGATCTGAATGCAAACAAGGAAAAGTAAGATGAAAAAACAGTGAACACTGAACAAAACTGAAATTGAAATTTGACAGGTGGGACAAACAATAAAGCCCTGCAGTCAGCACTTCAATTTCACACTTTGCTTCACCACGCTCCAATGCACCACTGCAATTTGTACGAAGTCATGCAATTAAAGGTGTTTTTTCTTAAGAAGTTGCTATAAAACTAAAAACATGACTATTTTTACTTATTTTGTTTTAACATTTTGATTTGAATGCAGCCACATTTTTACTCTCTGGGTTCGTTCCTGTATCAATTCTTTCATCACAGCTCCCAAACTGTTCTGCTGATGAGAAATGTACCTCCGGCCACAGTGGCATTTCCACCCGGCTCTGCATTCGACAACCTCTCAGAACATTCAAAATTCAATGCGAAATTGAATGTAACAGAGCCCTGAGATTGACAGAGAGAGCAGGACAAACAAAAAGGAAAGAAAAAGCGGGGACTCGCTCATGGGCGGCAGCAACACTTCATCACCCACCAACCAAGGAGTTCCAGAGATGAGTTGGGTGTGGGTATGTGTGTGTGTGTAATGTAGTGAGTGGATACAATTTAAGGCAGAGGGAAGAGAGTCCTGATTTATTTGTCCAGTTCTACTGATTCAAGGGCATTGCTGGTAAAGGTGATGGATGGGGATTGTTTTCACATCCCTTCGCTTTCTCTCTCTCTTCATGATCAGACACTGCTGGAGGCTGCCAACTTAACTTTTCCTGTGGGCAAAAAAAAAAAAAAGGAGGACTGGACAATAAAAAAAGCAATTTGTCATGGAAGCGATTACTGATTTATCTTGCACTGCTATAGTCCAGTTTTGAGGCTATTTGTGCTCTGCTTCAGCTGGGCCACCATAGTCAAAAACTAAATTTGTCAGGGTTGGAAACAGAACATTGTTGTGCACTTCCTGGAAATCATTTATCTCAGCCCAACAAATACAAACAGTGCTCTAAATTGTTCCTCTAAAATATTAATGTGTCCACATACAGCAATGCTGCTGCTCATTTTAATGCAGTGTGTACACACATACTGTACTTTAATGTCCACAGGTGGGGAAAACGTCATTTCTGTTTCTGTGTTTGGTGCGTGTCAAATGTAATTTATATCAATTTGCTCAAGTGATTACCTCTACTAAAACAATTAAACACATACAGTACGCACATTGTCTCTCACACACACACACTTAGACAACAGAGCTGAACTGGTAACAGTCAATAAAACAGCTTGGGCTCTGTCTATTGGACAGTTAGTGTGTTATAAAAAAGACACACTATCTCAGCTATTATCACGACACCTATTTCACCTTTATTGCTTCTGTCTATGTCCCCATCTACTTGTTATTGCTAAAAACATCAGGTTCCATCTGTAACATCATATTATTATGCTCACATTCTGTAAAGGATGACACAACTAATGTTTGTGTTTTGAACACATCATAAAACTGCAAGACACTGCTCATTCACAGAGTCATTACTTTTGAGACTGTAATGGACAATAGCATTTATGAAACTCTTCCACGACTGGCAGAGAAACTGCAGAATTACACCACTCTTATCTTTATATTACACATAAATAAAACAGCCCAATATTACATGTAGTATTACTACTTTAATTTGATAATTGTAAATTCTGTTTATTTTCTTATTTTTATTTCACACTGCATTTCCCCCTTGCAATTTTGTATTTGAGGATCAATACTGTTACATCTTTATCTTGTCTTATCTCAATTTGCTGCCACATTTAACATTAAACAATCATTTAGCATGATTGTGGACTGAGATAATTCACAGTAAAAACAAGTATTAATATATCAACCCATCAGTCATAGGAACAACCGTGAAGTTATGTTACTGTAACTAGAACCAAAATAAGCAGTGGACACGTCAACACATATCGACCAGAATCATGCAGACATGTAGACCAGTGTGTGTGTGTGTGTGTGTGTGTGTGTGTGTGTGTGTGTGTGTGTGTGTGTGTGTGTGTGTGTGCATGCTAACACTGACAGTGTACACTCCAACAGTTCTTAGCATCTGCCTTCTGTAAACGTGTTTGTTTGTATTGATGAGCCAGAGCTTGCCAGTGTCCCTTTGCACACAGTATGCTCCTGCACGCACATTTCTGTCAATACACACATGCGCACATCAGCACAGGGGACAGGGGAGTGCAGGGAGATAAAAATACATTTGCACAGAAACATAAAATGAATGTGTTTTCTGACAGTAGGTTAGTTTACCAAGCTATAAATAAACTTCGCTTAATGAAATCCCTTTTATCAAGTGACATATGCACTTTTGATGGGATAAATAACAGTGAGTCTGTCAGTACTTTACATAAATAGAAACATTTCTAAACATACTCTCCTTACAGACTTATGTCTCCTTCTCTCTCTCCCTCTTTACCTCCTTCCTTCTGTCTTTCTCTCTCTCTCTACAGCAGACAACTCCAGTGTTTGGCGAGCTGCTGCTGAACACAGCTTAAATGGTAAGATTTGAAGAATGTCAGCAATAGCCCGATTCTAACCTCAATATCTCTCACTCCTCCTCACACACATACAGAAACAGAGGGAGCTAAAAGAGAAAATGTGTGGAGCTGAGACGCTGAGTTTACTTGACTGTATTGTCATGCTAAAATTGGACTATTGCAATGCACTGGGTTTATTGTTGAGGAGAGGAGAGGAGAGGAGAGGAGAGAAGTTTCTAGACAGATAGACAACATTAGATGGGGCCACTGAAATATTACAAATACATTTTTAGGCAAATTATTTTGTTACATAATTCGCTGGCAAAATAAATAATTACTATTTTATCTTTAATAACTGATCTGTTTGCTGCAAAATTAATCACTGTTCTGCATTGTTCCACAAGTATAAACTGTTTTTAGGAACAGCAGTTCAACAGTATAAGTTCACCGTGGCTTCATTTTTATGCAGCTTGTAAACGTTTTCCTGAACTCCTCAACACAGACACGAGGCTTCATTACTTGTGATTTATGAGCACTCACCATTTAGACTCAGCAGTGCCAAGTTGTCACTTTCTCACTCTTGAGATTCTAGTGGCACACTATCACTAAACAGTGAGTCTTTGCTCAAGCTTTGAAACACTAAAGGCAATGATCCACCTGGGACTTATTCTCCCGTCACATAATTGGTAAGATGGTCAATGGACATTGGAGGAATTACACTCAAAACTGCAGTTATTGGTACTTCCCAAAACAGAGCGGCCAAAACTTTTCTTTGTTGTTCTCAGAGGTGGAAATGAAACTCTATTCTTAAGCAAAATTTCAAAGCTGCTGTTCTCTTCTGATAAAATCCTGATTTTATAACCGAGACATCATCTGACAATGTCACCAGACACATGAGTTAGAGACAAGGCCTGTGCTGTGTTTTCAGCTGTATATAATTGTAACTTTACTATTTAGAGAGAAAGGTAAACTCATTCTAATCCATGTCAGCTACAATGAGGTCAGATGAATTCAAAGCATTGAGAGGTGTGTCTGCAGAGGGAAAGTCCGAAACGGCTTTTTTGACGCTCTTCCACAAAAATTGGCAAAGGTTTGTCCAAAATGTCATTAGATTTGTTGCCATGTGCTTGTTTGAAAAGGAAAAGTCACTAAAGGACTCTGAAAAGATTGAAAATCTGCCAACAAAGGTACTAAGTTGGCAACACTGGCATGTCCCTGATGACGTCATGGAAACCGATCATGCCAATTCATTCTGAAAGAGCAGTGGCCAATGGGGAAACACCGTCGCTTGCCTGGCTGACCAATAAAGTTATTTCATAGCTCAGTCAGTCAGGCACAGACATTCATGTAGGGACATCAAGAAATTCACAGGGCTTGCCCTGCCGTCGTTAACGACCAAAACCAATCCTCAACTGTTTTGATTATTGATTAACTGAGTCTATTTTTTTTACAAGACACTAAACATATCTATTATGCAGATTTGCTGCCATTCTTTGATTTATGGGATAGTAATTTATGCAAAAATAGTAGATTTGTCAGCCGTAACTTTCATGGTTATTGTGAAAATTACTAGACCAAGAATAAAAAAAACTATTCCAAATCCGTGTATTGGCTGAAATAACAGTATGGTCAGTATGTCAGTGCTGCATAGTGCTAAAAATACTTCAAATCATGCTGATTTTCATATTCAGTGTACTTCACAAAAAAAAATTCAGTCTCAGTTCCTAAATACATATACAAGCAACCAACAGTGATCAGGTCAAAGGTCACTAGTACCAGGGCTCAGACCACTGATGAAAGTAAAATCAAACACACATCTGTAATATGCAGCACATGTATTTTCCTGATTGCATACCCTGTCACACTCACATATACACACTCACTCATCTCCTACATGTCACACTGAGGCCTCACCCCACCTGACACTTTTCATTTTCTGAATGTGTAATCTGCAGCTGAGCAACACACACACACACACACGCACGCACGCACACACGCACACACACACACACACACACAGTCGTGTCTCCATGAAAGAGGACATTACATTGACTTATATTGATTTCCTGATGACTTTTTCTAACCTTAACCATAAATACAACTTGCCTAAACCGTACGTTGACCCTCATCATAAAACTTTAAAATGTAATTATATACATTAATGGGACTTGCATTTTGTCCCATTAAGTCCCCTTAATGTGACTGGGTCAACAGATTTAAGTCCCCTACACCACACACTGACTAACACAAATACACACGAATGCACTGCTCACCACTCACCTCCTGAGCCACGAGGGATGAGATGCGGACAGCCCTTCGGACCCTGGCGTTCCTCCCCCCCTCCTGGGGGAGGCTGTCTCGCCCACTCAGCGACATCTCGCTCATTTGGTCGGCCCAGGACCCCCGGCCCATGGGTATGGGTACGTCCCGACGGGCGTCCCCATCCCTGCCCAGCTGCCCCCACGCACCCGCCCGCCATCCGCACTCCCCCGTCCTGCCACACTGTCGGCCGTCCTCCCCCCTCCACTCCCTAAGAGATGGAAAGGGTGAAGGCGGCACCACAGTTGGCACCGTAGGCACCGTCAGCGTGCCCCCGAGGCCTCTTTGTTTGCTCCTCCACCTCTTCACCCTCCTCTTCCTCCTCCCCCTTGACCGTGCTGTCACTGGTCAGCCCCCCAATGCTCCGGCAGAGACAAAGAGTTTTGGCTCCTGGGGTCTTCCCTCTGCCCCCGCTCAGCCTCTGTTCTCTCCTGTTACTCTGGAGTTAGTTTGACTCTCTCCTCCTCTGTTTCTCTCACTCTGTCCGTATTTCATTTTGTATCCATCAGTCTCTCTGCCTGTGTCTCTGTGATTCTCTTGGGGATGATAAAGAGCTCGTATCTGATCCACAGCTGTACTCGGTCTGACTGAGCGCTCAGCCAAACTGCTGCTGCTGCTCCTGAGACTTCCCTCCACTCTCTCTCACTCTCTCTCTCTCTCTGCTTCTCTCTCTCTGCTTCTCTCTCTCTCCCTCTACACAGGATCTCTTCCCTCCCTCGTTTTGCAGATCGCACTCTTCTAACAGAATTCGCTCTCTATCCAGGATTTCCTTTTGTTCTCGCTTTCAATACACTTGACCCCCCCTCCCTCTCTATCCCTGGGGTGTCTCTCGGTTTCTCATCCTGTCCCTCTACTTTTTGGTCTCTTATTCCATCCGCATTTCACTTTTTCTTATGTCTGAACTCTGCTTCATCTCTCCATCCTCAATTTATCTTTCCCTTTTCCATCACTCTGTTGGTCTTTCAGCATCTCATGTTCCCCTCCCTCTCTCGATGTGATCTCTTTATACTCAAAAAACAATCATATTTATTCTGTACAGTTTCTCCCCTGCTCTCTTTCTCCATTACTTCCCACTCATTGCCTGCAACATTTAATTGTCTGTTGTTAATTCCTTTTTTTTTCAATTTCATAATTTTGCTACTATTTATGGGACATTTATGTAAAAGAACCTCAAACAAGTCTACAGTAACTATGGCATTTTATTTAGGGTTAGGGTTAGGGTTTCTAGTGAAAGATCTGATGCTCAAGATAGTTAAGATTAAGTATGTCCTCGAAAAAAGATTTATATACTGGTGAAGTTATGTATTCCCAGCAGCATTTTGGTTTGGTTGCAATAAATGAAAAAGAACAGCTGACAAAATTGGCACTCATAAAAATTCAGAAGCAAAAATAGGAAACTGTCCTGTTCCCTTCATTTAATAGTGTTTTTGTTCTAATTCACTTTCTACAGTTCTGTTCCTTTCCCTCATCCCCTCTTCCTCTCTTTAAATCTGTTGGTGTTAGTAATAATTGCTGTCCTATGTAATGAACTCCCTCCCTCCCTCCCTCTGTCCATCCATCCAGTCACCCCTCGCTAACCCTCAACATCCCGCTCTCCCCCTCCTTCTCCATCCTCTCATCCCCTTCTGTTCGCTCCTCATTACTTAACACAGCTGGATTAGTGTGAGTGGAAGAGTGCGTGTTTCACACCCTCAACCAGGATTGTGCTGCAGCTTTTTGGGTCTGTATGCCACTTTCTTTATCTCCTTATATGCACTTCCCTGTTTCCATTTCCATGTCCCCAGTGACAGTGCCAAGGCTTTCAAAGAAAAGTATGTGGTCTAAGCTATTTAGAAAATGTCACATTTCTAGACCACTAAACCAGTTTATGCAAAACAACTTATTTAATTCTTTTCTCAAGCCCCCTTTTCACTGCAATGGGATTGGATACAATCAGCATCCACTCCCAGGTCAATTGACTCTGTAGTAGACACGAGTTTTAATCGGCTCCAGCAGTGATGAAAACATGACACCCGATTGAATGCGCTAATTTGGCATGACAGCGATGTGAAAGAGTGCCTCAGTTTTTTATGTGTTTCTGACGTGGAACATGACGCACCAGGGGGAAAAAAAGAAAAGCAAACTCATTGACTCGCAATGGGAAAGGAAACAATCACCTTTCTTTAGCGGGTTTACCCAGGTTTTTTTATTTTATGGTGTGAAAGAGATAGTCTTCCCTATGGTTCATGGGGCATCAATGAAGGTGATTAATCTCATAAACAGGTCATACATAATGTCACTAAAACATTAATTATGCTGATTGACTTCATCTGCACCTCCTGTTATCTTTCTCACCTCAACCCTTCTGAAGAGTGTGTGTACATTGCAGTCCATTTCTGCCACCTCCTGCTGTACTGCTCTGTAGCTGAGTTTTACCTCTGACCTTCTGTATGTGAGCAATCTAAAGAAGATAGATTTCCCTAGAGGGATTTAAAACAGTGTTGGATAGTGATTCTTAAATGATCACATATAACCTGCTCCTTTGTGAACTGAGAATAAGAGCTATGACCCCAGAGGACCCTTCAGACCAAAACCAAAGTATTTAGATGGTTCCTAAAATAATGCAGTAAAAAAAGCTTATGCCCGGGGGAGTACATTCCTGAAAATGCAATTCTTTGTAGGGAAATATGACTATAGATTTTATAACAGTTATAAATGTCCTCACAAAGATCATGAGCACAATCAGCAGCATTGTTGAAGAAGCATATGACAGAGATCAAAAGCAATTGAACTGGAGGCTTGCAAACAGCCTGGTTTGTGTCACATCAGCCGATCATTGGTCTTTAGCAGAAGCTATGCATCATCCTGATTTGTTGTGAGCTTATTTCTATGACGGTGGGTTGTGATTCATACCAACTAATGCTGGCTTCTGCTGACCTAGTTTGTGTGTGTGTGGAGCTATGTGTGCATATGTGTGCGTATGTGTGAGTCATAAGGTAAAGTGCTTCTGTATTCGACACTCAAACATGGATCCCTCTCTGAAAAAATTAAATTTATGGACAAATGGAAGTTTTTTGGACGATGCAGCCAAAAGGGGAAAAAAATTGCAATGGCCTGGAAATATTCCTTGGTGAATCGCACTAAGAATAGTGCGCTCTATGAGTCTCATTACCCAACTAAAATTGTTTCAGGCAAAGCTCTTTCTCTCTCTCTCTCTCTCTGAATGTGTGTGTGCGTGTGCGTGTGCGTGTGCGTGTGCGTGTGTATATTTATGAGACACTGACAAGTCCTGGTAATTATCTTTAGTGAGCAGTACGTGACACAGGGCTGGCATTGCATGAACAGGGACCACAGAGCTCCTACAGGCACACAACCTACAAACACAAGTACACATACATGCACAAACACACAGATTGTAATATATTGTAATTTTTTCTAATTAAGTTCCATTTTGCGTCTCAGGAGAAAAAAACATGCACGGTCTCGCACTGACAGACAAATGTCACTTAAAATGATCTAGCGCATTCAAGAGCGAATATATTATGAGCACAATGTAGCTGCTAATTAACACAACTTTCACAACTGGGCTGATTCATAACAGCTGCTATAAAACCTGCACATTGTGTGACTTTCACTTTGTCATCAGTTGATATTTGGGACTGTTTTGTTGAAATCTGCGGCAGGAACATGATGTACTGACTTTGTATCTCGTCTGACAACTGTTGTAAGCAAACACGTGTACATTTTCAAAAACTGTATATACACAAGCACACACAAAGATGCTCACACACTGCGGTAACAAAATAAGCACAGAATAATAAGAGGAAAATCTTGCATCTTACAGGGGCATTGTTTTACCTCACTTATCCTTCATTTTCATAATGAATAAGAACATGCATTGATGGCATAACTATGGTTCCTACTTTATGTTCATACAGCTGATGTTTATGACTTTAAACCTAAACAACACTTCTGTCGATCTGAACCCAACGACTCATCCCTCCTCCAATATGAATGGATCTCTAAGTCTCTTCCTTTCGGGAGGCTTCATAAATAATGGACACAGCAGCAATGCGGACCTGTATGCCAACTCTGGGTGGCTGCTTTGATGAATGAGTCTGACCCTTGCTCACTTTTGTAGATATGAATTGTAACACTGAAATGAAGAAAGCACCGTGATTGAGGATCACTCAATATAGTAAGAAACACAGTCTGAGCTGATGTTTGACCCTGCTGCTCCACTGATGCTTTGTTTTTATGAAAACCAAATACTCAGTGTTACTCATGTACAACACTACTGCAAGGCGTTGGGCTTCGCACCATTTTTGTATTTTCTTCCCCCATTCCTGGCTGTTTATTCTGTTAATAAAGCCATTTTAAGATGGTAAACTGCAGCTGTCAGACCACACATGATTGCAGGTCCTCTTCATTAGGTTCAGGGAGAGGCCAGCACCGCTGCACGATCTGACAGCTAAAGTTTATGTCTACCTCATGCCTTTAATATCTAAACAAGAGTCATTAAACTCTGAAGAAGGCAAGGAGCCAAACAGATACCGTATCAAAGTGTTGCAGCAGCAGCTGGCTGGCTGAGGTCGGGAGACATCTGCAGAAAGAAAGCCTGTACAGAAAGAGTCTAATTCCATAAAAGGAGCTGGAAAATGTTCATGTGCGGTCATTGACTGATGTGTGTTCATTTGAAAGGAGCATTTCAATGTGCAGCCAAGTTAAAACTTAGTGGGACTGAAAATATGCAACAAATGAAGTTTAGATTATTTTTAAACTTCATTTTATCTGCTACTAGCATCTTAGCAAACACATGACTGGCTGCTGGTGAAGTCACATGTAAAAATGAGGTGCTCCCCACCTTTCTTTCTGTCCCGTTCAGTCGTAATTGGCTCACAGACACCATTCATCATTTGAATTATGCACTTCTTATCTCGCTCTCCCCCTTTTCTCTCTCTCACTTCCCTCCTCTCCACTAAACCTGCGGCGATGGTTCTCTTTTGTTCTCATCCAGGTTGTCGCAGCGGAATAAATTCATCTTTAATCACAGATTATGGTGGCTCCCTGCTCTCCATTTCCATTACCATGCTCAAATGCTTCCAAGTCATCACTCTTCCGCAGGGCGGAGACAGAGAGCTGACTTATTAGCTATCATAACGCGATCTTGACAGAATTAGAATTGAGTGTGGGGTCTAAGGTGGCCCAATCAGAGCCACATCAGTGATGGTTGAATCAGCCATCAAATGAGCGGGAGTTCTTCCAGAACACCCCTGACCTGCACCAGACAATGGTTGAATTCTCTGCTCATGTGTAAATGGACTGAAATAATCGCTTTAGCTCTCTAGTTCAAACGAAACCTATTAATGACTCTGACCTCATTTTCAATTGGGACACAGTTTCCGAGGCACCTTAGAAAAAAAGTAACAAAAGCCCAAAAAAGACTTCTGACTGCTACTGCAGGAAGCAATCATTTTTCAGGATATGAGATTTGTTAGAGCATAAGTAAACACTCTTCAAATCACAATTTCTATTTAATTCTAAGTATTCATAGTATTAAGTATTTCTGAGAAATAAGGTAAACAAACATGGATGATTTGAATAATCTATTAGCTCAAAACAGTGAGTTTAGGTGTTTTTTGAAAAAAACATTATATTGTCACATAAGTGCACAAGAAACATCAGTAGATTATGACTTGCCTTGAGTCCATTCCATCCGTTCAAATTACTGGTCCTTTCATTTATGTTGCGAATTTTTTTTTCCAGATTCCTCTTCAACCTGTGTTATTAGATGTTAAAATGTAAGCTGGTTAGCCCTTAATCTGTATAGATATATTAAAAGTAATGATCAATCCTAAATTGTTAGGGGTAAGGGTTTGGGTCATCTTCGCAAGAATGACTGATGAACATCAATGAGATCAAACTAGATAAAGTGTCACCCTGGGTTCTTAACCCATCTTCCATTGATGTTGCTACTCTTGCATGAATGATTATATTATATTATTTGGCAAATGTGACTGCTTTGAATATGAATAATATCCCTGACAATTAAATGTAAAGATGTTAGTCTCAGTAAGACAACACAGTTTTGACTTACTTCAGCTAGCACCAGCAGACTATAATTTTTTTTCCCAGGTAGTCAGGCTTCCGTCAAACTGATTTCTCATTGCATGTTAGATTAAGTGGAGACTTTAAATTACCCGTAGGAGGGAATGTGAGTGTGAATGTTTTTTTTTGTCTCTGTATGTTGGCCCATGTAACCAGGTTGTACCTGTACTATGCCTCTCACCCAATTCCAGCAGTGACTGGCTCCAGCCCTCCCACGCCCCTCAAATAACAAGCGTTACAACTAATGGATGACTAGTATTAGCTGGGGTAGCAACAATTTATTGTTTGATTGACTAGTCATGCATTTCCCTAAATAGGACCAGGCCTCAGAAGAAATTGATTTCATGCTAGGCAATAGGTCCAACCAACTGCAGCCCTCTTTGCTGTCTTCTATGTGTTTGAGTCTCTCTGGCAGTCCTCAGTGCAGTTGTTACCGCCAAACTACCAGTTCCCCACCCAATGGACCAGACAGACATATTTATTTTACGCATCACTTACTGCCTTGCTGGCTTGTCAATGCCCCCTGGAAAGAGGCTGCGAGGGGGATCATGACAAATGACGAGTGAATTCTGCTACAATGTCAGCCATCAGACAAGTGTGTGTGTGCATGTACAGTCAAAATGGACATTGTGTGTTATTGCTGTATGTCAATGTGTGTTTTAAGGTGCTATGAGTACATACACCGAGGGACAAAAATGACAGATGTGTGTATGTGTGTGTGTTTTGTTGGACAGGTGCACAACACCTGCTGTCTGGCCCTCATCATGAAGTGCTATCACTGACACCAATGGAACAGCAGTCTGTTCATGTGATGCAAACACCTTATATTACACAATAAAACATTCATGAAATAACCTGACCTGTGCATCATCAATATTAATATGCATGCTAATATTTTTGGACAAACATCTGTTCAGTTGGTAGCACAAACATTCCAAAGAGTTAAAATCAGCCTAAAATATCTATATTGATTTTGATGTTTGAATCTGTTTGAAATAAGGCTCAGTGAATTGAAACCCACAATAAGTATGTAGAACAACCACTAAACAACTTGAGTAAACTCAAACTCAAACGAATTATTGCAGTGATTGGATTTTGTAACTAAAGTCTAGGAAGGACCTTGGGAGTTTAAACCTGTTGGAGGGAGGAACCCCTGGCCTAATTGACTGTGTAAATGCAAAAGACTTCAACCACAATTTATCTCCGGAAGTCATCACAGTTTTATGGCATAATTTTCTTCAGGGTGTCAGAAGGCGCTATCGATTAAATTGGAGTTTTGTCCTCAAGTAACTTTGGACATCCTTAACTTAGATTTCATCAATGAGAGATGAAGACCCGGGGACAGACACAACATATCGTCTTTTTTGAATGGTCTTCTTTATTAGGTTTTCTTTAGGGCTAACGCATTCGCAGAATGACCCCTGCTCCATGTACCCATAGACACCCACACTCACTCGTTCACGTTAAGCTGCCGGTCAGTGAATTTGTAGAAGAACAGTGAAATACAGAGTTTCTCTGGTAACAGCTGCTCAGTGATCAGAGCAGAAGCTGCAGTTGGTTTGTACCGAGCTGGAGTTTCTGTGTCCTCCTCCACTCTGCTCTCACTTGACCTAATAAACACTCATCACGAGTTATCAGGACCTGATCAGTACATGAAGTAACTTAGTGTTTGTTTGATTCGCTCCAGAGTTTATGATGGTGCATTTAAACATCATGAAAATGACTCGTCAACATGTTGTGCTCAGTACAACACGAGACGTGACACTCACAGTCAGGACTGCGGAGCCATGTAAACATCATAATCTGATGACCCTAACCCCGATAGAGCCATACTCTGAATAAGCAATAATTGAATTAGCAAATGTGAAGTATTGTGAGCTTAGTCACATTATATAGACATCTACACGCATCTACATCACATTATAGCGTCTTATCGGAGTTTTCACAGTATTTGTGACCTTGATGTACAGCAGTTCCCAACGTTTTGACGACACATGCCCTGAGTGTACACAATATGGAAAAATAAAAGAAGTTGGAGCTTTTGTCAAATTTGAAAGAAAACACCCCAAATACTCAGAATATGCTCTGTAACATGTTAATGGGATTATGAATGGAGTATTACATTAGCAATTCATGTAAACAACATAACCAAAATATCTTATTGGTCAATGCTCGGAATATTGGTGTACATGTAATCGTAGTCAAATTCTTAAAACCTGAACAAGTTTGTGTGTGTGGTTGTTTTCTTTTTTTTACTTCCCTTTTGGTTTTAAAAACATTCAAGTTTTGTATGGATTGGAGGCCTAAAGGAAAAGCAAAATATCTAGTTCAAGCCAGCTGCATGGTTCTTGCGCCTCCATTATATAATTGCAGCAAACACGTGCCTTTTGAAACTTAAAACATCACAGTCTGCAGCTGTGCCTGCAAACAACTCCGACCCAATCATTATTTCTTTCCACAGGCGGGATACACCATGAACAGGTCACCAGCCCTAACAGAGCGAACATTCAGAGAAAACCAACCATTAATTTACACATTCGCGGTCACAACCATTTTAACCTAACCCCAATCTGCATGTCTTTGGACCTCAGACATGAGGAGATAACGCAACCTCCACACACAATTCCAATGTACCTGTGCAAATGGAAAATCAGGGGAGAGGATATGGAACAGTGCTCATTTCCCTACACCTCCCCCTCGCGGTGTTTGTCCATAACAAATTACACCACTACTTCACTCCAAGGCTGGGGTCGCTGTCCCACTTAGTATTGGTGTACTGCTGAGGTAGTTAGTGTTGTAGCCCCCCCCCAACCGATCCTCACAGCTCCAGGGAGGAAGGTGGAGGACGGATCTCCGGCTCATGCATCTTCCTAGGCTTTGTGACGACCCCAGTTCCTGTCTCCTGCGTACATGTGCACAACGCATGTGCGTGTGTGTGTGTGTGTGTGTGTGTGTGTGTGTGTGTGTGTGTGTGTGTGTGTGTGTGTGTTTGAAAGGGAGCCAGCATGTGTACGTGTGCATGTGTGTTAGTATGTCTACTGAGGCCTCTGACTAGTGGCCAGGTGCTCCTAATGCTTAGTATGACGTTGTGACATCAGTGCTATATATGGCCGAGTTCCATGCCCTTGTATGAATTAAACCGTGTTGTATGTACTTGAGCAGGTTGAACAAATTCATTCTCTTTCAAAAACACCTTGTGTTACACATTTTGGGGTTTGCTGCTATGTAGCAAATAGGTACCTTTCCTGGAGCATATGTGTGTGCATGAGCGCTCGTGTGTGTGTGACTGATGACACAGTGTTGTCGGCACCATACTGAGCAGGGCGTATATAGAGTCATTCTTTGATGACACCGCTGAGTTAGCAGAGCAGTGTGAGTAAGTGTGTGTGTGTAGATTCCTTTCTCAGCTGATGTATAACCACTGTGAGCAGCTGAGGTGACACAGGCAACACTGAGGCTTGTACTAACATACATCAGTCATCTGGTGGTACATTAAAAGTGATGACCCAATACTAGCGGAGCTCTCACCACATGCCTCCTTCATTTCACTGACTCAACTTTGTATTCTGGCAAGCAGCCGGTGTTCACTGAGCCTTGGGAAACGTCCAATGGCCCTAAATTGTCCTCCATCACTCACTGGCTTTATAACTGTTGCAAAGATGAGTAGATAAATAGATAAAGGGACAGATAAATAAAACTTCATTGTCTTTGATGGCGTGTAGAAGTTGACAGGCGGCAACAGACAGTAGGGGAAATACGAAGACAGGAGTGTGACGCACAACACAGCACACCCCAATGAAGGTGAAGGACAACCCCAACAATCCCTCCATGCTTATTAATGATGTCTGTGGTGAAAGGGCGACATTTGGGCAGAGAGAAAAGGAGGAAGTGATAACGAACAGCTTCTAGAGTGAAGGATTTCTGCTATCTCTGGGGACAACGGGTGAGGGGAGGGATCAGGAAGGACAAGAAGGAGGAGGATGGGTTGGTGAAGGAGAAAGCTCCAGGGAGGTAGGGGAAGGTGAGGTGGAGATCAGAGCTTGGTCAATGGCAATGAGGGGGGCACACGGAGTATGAGGGGGCGATGCAAATGAAAAACGCCTGGAGTAAGATGGCACAGCCTGAAATTCAGGTTATGGGATGGGAGTAAAGAGATGACTAACACTCTGCCCTCTCTTGATGATGACAAGGTGCCCTTATGTAACGCTCCAGGGAATGAGTCCAATGAGAACTTTTTACAAAAGTTGGGAGATTTTTTTCTGGATGAATAAAATTGAGAAATGAAACAATAATAATAAAATAGCTAATGAGACAGTAAGGGGAAAAAAACCATAGAGAAGCATTAACGCAAAAAGGCTAAAGTAGAATGACACAAAGAAGTCAGTGAATTATCAAATAAAAATATATAGAATAATATATACGGATACAAAATAAGACAAGGTGACATAAAAGGCAAATGGAATGAAAAGCAAGGGGGGATACAACTCAAAATGATTGTGTCACTCTTGATTAAATATATCCTAATAAAGTCGTAAGACAATGACAATACAATCTAGAAATCTTTCGTATTGCTGATATATGAAATACAAATGATACGTGCCGTTTAAATAAAATATGGTCAAGCCAAGTCTATTTAGGACTTTGTATGTCTGACAATACAAAAAAAAATGTTTAATTTTTATTAAGGTGAATACATTGTTGTAAAACATTTGCCAATTTTAGTCTATTAACAGAAAGGAGCCTTTTGTGTCTCTAGAGGGCGCTGTGTGGTGTGATAAATGTCCTTAAGAAATGTCACTCAGTCAGATCACAAGTTTAGAAGTGAGAGAACTCAGGGGGTGTGGGGTTACAAAGAAGTGAGCTTGGCAGACCTCTGCCGCCCCCTCACCATCGCTGCTTGAGGCTAAAGGCTGCATCAGCCACTGTAGCATGATACACATGAGTCTCCTGTCCTGTAGGAGTCTGAAACATTACGGGAGCGCAAAGCCATATTTACAGAGTAATCTTTTAAATGTAAATGTTTTTATATACAAAAGTTCATAGTTAGGAATTGCATTGTTTCACACAAAATGTGCGTTTAAAGATAAAAAAATTCCGACCTAGTTTATAATGAAAGTATTACCATGTTAATACATATACCTATATATATATATGATTAGATCTATAAAGATGCGCCGGTCTTTATAACAGTTAAGTTTCTGTTTTAAGATGCAATTATTGTGTCAAGTGTCACACACTGGGCCTCTGAAGGGTAAAGAGGGATTCGACAGTCTGAAGCCTTGTGGTCACAAATAATATCTTGTAGGTTGTGAGACAACTTAATATGAACAGATGATAGACATGAGGGATGGATATTGACATGGTGGGATCTGAGGGGGTGAGTTGAAGGCCAGACTAACACTACAGAGAGCCAGGGAATCAAGGACTGCTGTAGAATTAGGAGAGAGTGCAGCATATCACTGCAAAAGCACACTATGGAGTTGTATGACTTCTTCTGAGAGCTGGATAGTGTAAGGAGGTAGTGCCCTGTTCTGAACCAGCTTGTCTGAGGACGGCAGTATGAGCAATGATGGTTCTTTCTTGAAATCAAGGTTCTCAGGCTATTTTAGAGGGACCCTGCCTTGTATCAGCTTTTAAAATAAAATAAAAAAATAGCCTGTGCCTCCATGTCCAAGACTAAATTTTAAGGAAAACTGTTATAAAAAAACAACATCTCTTCTAATATGCAAAAATCGTCAGCTCACTCATACCTTCTTACTTACTATCGTCTCTTGTGAAAAATGTTCAAAAATATGACATTTACTTAACACGTCAGGTGGCGGAAAGAAAAGACTTTTGTGTAAATGCATCCATGTATGCACCAGTGAGTAGGAAAGCATGTGTGTGTATACAAGGAGGGAGAATGTTGAAAGCTGGAACAAAGCAACTGCGTTATGCATCTGTTGCCCAGCACATAAAGGTCAGGGCTGATTGTGTGTCAGAGGCTAAATAACACAAGACCCTTCCAAATAAATGCCACCACAAATGATATTTAGAAATAGCAGAGTGATGGGAGTCTTGTTCTACAGACGTCAACAAGGAATTGTGTGCGTTTGCGTGCTGGACAACATTTGTCATCGCGAAAAGGCAGATTTCACAAACACTTGTTCACAATAGTGCACACACAGGTAGAAACAGTGCGACTCCTGCAAGCTCTAACAATGTATTCAAACCATGTAACCTTTACGCCGCCTCCCAGGTTCAGCGAGCACATTATTTTACCGTCAACCTCCACAAGTTATTGCTACTGGCTAATTCACCACGTCAACTGACCACCATGATTCATTACAGCAGCAGTGACAATACGGTGACACAACTTATTCATTAGTTGTGTGTGTGTGTGTGTAGTGTCTAAATATGCATATATACAGTTGGTTGCAAGAGCTGTGAGAATTAATAACACATGTGCACACACACACAAATTCATATAAAAACCTTAATGAATTCCTGGTTTACTATTTGTCAAAGTAGCCCAGCTGGGAGGCTGTGTGTGTCTGTGTGTGAGTACATGCATGCGTGTGTGTAATGTGACTTTACAGTAGAGCGATACATTACACTAACAACTTTGAGAAGAAATGTACCTTTATTTTTCTTTTCAGATGTATATGTCCCTTTAATGTTGTGAGGCCCTGTTGTGTTGTTAAGTAAATAATTCATTCAGACTGTGGAAGCTAGTTAGATTAGCTTGCCCATACAAAATTATACTTAATATTAATATTTTTCCTATATATATATATATATATATATATATATATATATATATATATATATATATATATATCAATTATAATTATTCAATTTGTTCACCTAGTTCAATACCTTTACCTGCAGTTCCTGCACCCTCAGTGTTGTGACACTCCCACATTTCACAAAAAGGAGCATCAATCCAGAAAGAATTCATATGATTATACTATTTTACTTCATATTTTTCACTTTGACTCTTAAGTATCAAAGAAAACAATATTAATTTGGTGTATATATGTACCGTCTTCACAAATTTGTCAAATGGTCTCATACGCACACAAACACACACACACACACACACACACACACACACACACACACACACACACACACACACACACACACACACACACACACTCAAACACAATGACAGATGGGATTTGACAGTTCACTTTGCGTGCCGCACCAGGTGGGGATGACCTTTAAAGATGACTGGCACGAGCAGGAGGAAGGAAGGAAGAAAGAGGGACAGACAGAGAGAGGAGAAGAGAAAGAATAGAGAGAAACCCACAGAGAGCTGCGGAGGCTGTGAGGGATTTGCTCTTTTAAACTGTGAATCAGTGGTCTTTTAGAAATACCACAGGATGCTAAAGTGTTGCAGCTCACAGTCAATCTAGTGGAACAAAGCACGTTCAGTCCTATCGCTCTGTTTTTGTTGACGCTGCCTCTCAAATCAGATAATTTCTACCCTGGCTTGAATCAGGACTTCCAAAGCCATTTAAATTGTTATCCTAAGAGTCACTGAAGTCACCATCAGTAGATTTTTCCCCCACTCCTCCCCTAGAATAACCACAGTCTCCATTTTTCATACAGTGTGCTTACAAGTTGGATTTCATAAGACATCTTTTTGATCTTATTTTGGAGTTAATATGTCAATGCATTTAGTCTCAGAGTCAACTCCAGGGTAAAATCCCTCCACTACCACCGCTTGTTCTGTCCACTTGGTGGACATGTCTCTGACAGGTTCAGGTGGCAGTGGACCCCCTGGGTCAGTCTGAGGCAGCTGCCCGGCCAGACTCTGAAAACATTTTACCTTCTTTCATCTTCTCGGAATTGGTGAATTTACAGCTGGTAGCAAAATAATTGTCTTTAATGAGTTAGCTGCACTTTTGGGAGCTGTTATGTCTTAACCCATCTTTATATATAGTCCATGGCTCAGAGGAATAACTTGACATGTTAACTGAATGTCACCGTCACCCTGAACGATTCATATTGAAAAGCCAAATCTGATTCAACTGAAACAATTCTTAGTCTAGTACAGCCCTATTAGTAATTCATTTTTGGTTAATTGTTGGCTGAAATAATTGTTGTTTCTGCATGGAATTTTTAAAAGGCATGTAATTTATGATGTACTACTTTATATTTACATTACAGTTTGTCCTACCTTTGAAATGGCCCTGCTCCATGAGTGAATTTCAGGGTTTTAAGCACTCTCACTCCTTACATACACAGAAACACTTACCTAATTATTTTTGCATGCTTTGTCAACAATAACAGCCTCATTTCTGTACAGTGTGATAACAAGGGCAGCCAAAAGAATGGGGGGTTCATTCCACTGTCCCCGCTGACTAAGCTGATAAAGTGGGGGCACTGAGCACAGAGTGTGCATGCTAATCAGTGCAGTGATGGAGAAGTAGATGGAGATTCATTGATACTGTAACCCTGCTAGAGGAAATGGCTGCACAGTGCACACGCCTGAGCTTTTTATCTCCTGCTTTAGTGCATTTTAATACAGTTTACATGAAAGGAGAAAAGGACAAGGTAATTCAGTTGTTTAGAGGGTGGAGATGCTGTTGTGGAAATTTGTGAATACATGTTTGAATGACACTTTTTAAACATTGGGATTTGATGAGGTCTGTACTTCAAGAGTTTTTTTTCAAATCAACAAGAAAGTGGCTCAGTGCCTGAATTATTCAGTCACACAAAATCTGAGGAGGATATTTTACATGTTAATCTACAATGATTTTACATACAAAACAAATAAATAAATGTCTTTGACTGAAGAAAGAGGTCATACAAAGTGCATTCCCCAAATGGATTAATGCGATTCTACATGGGTCCATTTGAGAACTTCTGACCAAAATACTGTTAGAGACAAGAGACACTCAGTATGGGTTCTCAAAGCTAAAAACTACTGGGGATTAAATGTGCCAAATCGTCTTTAAACTGTCCCAGTTTGAAATTAATACTGTGGAAACTAGAAGACAAATACAGCAAAAACTATTTCGGGAATTACACTGAGCTCTATAAGTATTTATTCAGCAAACTCAGCTTTGGCCTCATGGTGTCCAAATGAAAGGTCTTTTTGAGGTTAATCACAATGTCAGCTCAAATACAAAAGGTATTTTTATCTGAACATATGCAACATTTTTTATGTGACGTTCGAAATTCCCATAAAAAAGAAATGGTGTTCTTTTTTAAAATGAACCGGGCATCATAACTTTTGAGAAATAACATTTAGTCCTCTAAGCTGTAAATATAAAGTGTTGTGAAACTGCAGGGATGAAAAAAGAAAGCATACCTAACATTTATTCAATACACAATAGCTTAGTGATACCCAGCGGACATGGAGGTATTGGATTAAACAAGACAAAGACACCAGGAAGGGCTGACAGCTCCAATAAGCTCGAACTGTGACAGCTGTGACAAGGGTTCCTAATGGATTACACACACACACACACACACACACACACACACACACACACACACACACACACACACACACACACACACACACACACACACACACACACACACACACACACACAGAGAGAGAAAGAGTCCTACAAGACAGGAGTGTATTCCAAACCCAGAGGTTCTCTCTTTCACTGCATTCACAGAAACAAAATAAAAAAACAAATTTGAGAAGCTGTTTAATAATTGTCAGGTCATAGTAGGTGCTGATTATCTGTGTATTGGAACCACGGTTCATCCGTGATCTGTGTGGTTTGACCCCCACGGTTCAGAATGCATGTGAACAGCTGATTAATTGCAAAGTGTACATACCAGTGTACACTACAGTTTTACTGTCTCTGTGACTTTTTAAAGTCACATCTGCCTATTACAATCCAGAGATGCAGATAAATCAAAACAGTTGTGTGTTCATGTGAACTGTGTATGTTAAAAGCAGTGAAAGCCATGGCTACTGTAGGAGCAGAGAAGTTGGAGAACCCCCTGTAAGTCACGTGTGGGAGCATTTTGGTTAAATATACTGATGGCAGGATATTTGGCAAAGAGCAGTGTTTCCCACAGAATTGTTTGAGTCTGTGATGGAACCATTAGTGCACGTGCATGCGCCTGTAGTTCGCTCTCATGCAGAGCCTGAGTGACAGGTACACAGACTAGACAGTAAAAGAGAGGTTTTCACGCTCTAGAGAACTGCATTGTATGCTTCTGTCGCACAGGGCTGCAGCTAAAACTATGAGGTCTGACTGTCTGCGTGGACTGTGACAACTTTATGGATGAGAGCACAAGCGTGCAAGATGGAGAGACAGAGCGAGAAAAAGGTAAATAGCACCGCAGACAGCTATACAAGGAATCAAAGCAACACTAATTTAGAGATCTCTTATGTTATTATGAGAAGTGTCATTTTATTTGTTCATTATAAAACTGTTGATAATCATAACAGAAGTTTTATAATCTTTGGGTTAAACTAAGAGCCATATATACTTCAGCCACAATTTGTTGCAACAATTTTATATTGTCCCTTTCACTCTCTCGCAGCCGTTTCTGCCTCTAAATCATATGTGTCCATGTATATTTGCTATGTAACTCTGACAGTGAATCAAATTGTGACAGATCACCAGCTGAGATGGAGGTACAAACACACATACACTTGCAGGGAAGCAGAGAAGCCTTGACTCTCTGACTATGACTCAATGTGCCAAACACTAAAATGCCTCTAGTTGTTGTTTAGGGTGGGATGCTTTTTGTTAGTCTGACCACAAGTAATATGCTTTTCTGTTATTTCATGTCTTTGTTGTTTCAAGAGAAATTGTTAAACTCCAAATACATTGCAGCCTCTTCAGCATGAAGTAGCCCGCTAAGAGAAGGCTGAGAGAAGGCATATAAATAATGAAGTATCATTTTATTTGAAGCTAATCCAAAAACACATTTTTGCAGTCCTGTTTTGCCCCTTGGTACTGCTACCAACATTCAAATATTCAGTTGTGATCTCTTTTCTCTTCCCCTTACTGAGAGCACAAGAAGTTGGACGACAGGCGTTGTAAAACGTAACATAGTTTGTAGATTTTTGTTTTGTGTTGTAAATTCTCTGTGACACACACATGTCACAACCCAAGATAAAAAGGTACTAAAAACTGCTGATGAAAAGAGGGAGCTCAACACTTCATAAAGTGGAGGTGACTTAGCTGTCACAGTGATAACAAAATCCTTTTGGAAACAGCGGGGCAGCATTGAACTACAATGTCGATATCCTGAGATTACCCCGGAGACATGTCCTCAAGCTGAACTGTCGTCTTCAGTCCGCATGGCTTTGTTCCAGTCCAAAAGTCAGCCCTGCCTGCTTGTCTTCTTGGCCCCAATTCATTTAAAAGACCATTTTCTCTTGGAGTCTACACAAATCACTTGCAAAACACGTTCCTCCTCCTCCAGCACATTCTGCCTTACGTTGAGGCTTTCAGAGGTCAACACAACTATAGGGAGAGAGCAATTTAAAGACAGAACTGATCCTGAATACCTTAAAATAAGGTCAGCTGCTAAGTGAGAAGTAAGTGATGAGGAGAAAGCAAGAAGGCAAAAGATAAAGAAACAAAGACAAAACCGACAAAAATAAGAAAAGAGAGAAAGATAAATTAAAAGAGAGACCAAGTGTGGCAGAGTGAGAAAGAGGTGGAGAGGAAGCGAGTAAATGAGAGCACAGGGAAAGAGGGGAGTCTCCCGTTGAGTTCAACTTTTGGAAACTGAGTCAGTCTCAGCAGGTGGGTCGGCGAGAATCCCTGGCAGAATTCCAAGCTCCCATGATGCTCTGCAGCAGCTAATGACGGGCCAGACATCACATGACACCCTGTTACAAAGCTGACATGTTGCGTTAGTAGGACACATGGATTGGCTCTCACTGATCTGGCCAGGTGGTGCTGCTGCCTCACACATGGGCAGACCTGAGATGAGACAACCCACCCCCCACCAATATCCCTGCATGGATTGGTCCGTTTCCCAGTTAGTGAAGTTGTGTGCGAGGCAGTTTTCGATTCAGGAACTAAACTAACCTGAATAAGAAACAATAGAAGGTGATTTCTCACTGTAGCCTGTCATACTGGGGAGGCCTGGTTTTTGTGTTTGTGTGTACATAAACACCATGTGGTGAGTATGTGTGTATATTTGCCCACAGGACTCAGAGTTTAGTAACTTGATATATGTGTACGTGTATGTGTGTGTGTGTGTGTGTGTGTGTGTGTGTGTGTGTGTGTGTGTGTGTGTGTGTGTGTGTGTGTTAATGAAGTCATTTGTTAACACACAGATGAACCAGAAACGTAGAGAGCAGGAGCAGCTCTATGCAAGCTGCACAGGCAGATGGTTGACTCTTATTGCCAATGAGTGCACGCCTGTTTACACACACACACACACACACACACACACACACACACACACACACACACACACACACACACACACACACACACACACACAGTCAGAACCAGACTAATCATTGCCACTGTGGCCAAATAAGAATGTTTTTTAACATCTAGTAATATTTCCAGGTAAGGTAATTCAAAGTAAAAGTCTTCAGAGTATCAATGTTCTAAAATCCTGTTGGTAACTGAGCAGGTCCATCGGAAATGGACACAAGGAGTTGGAAGTCAGTCACCGTTGTCTAGTTAAAGGCAGCAGTGCAACATTCATGATTTTTGCTTTAGAAAATGTTCACCAGTTTTAAAACATCACCCAGCAAACTTGAAAACTTGAAAACGTCATGTATGTCAAAGCAGCATGGTACTATAGTCACAGTTCACACAGGTAATGCAGGTTTATTCTTCATCACAAGTCGTGCCTAATGTTATCTACGCCACGTTTTAAGATAAGCGCCAAACATTAAAAAAATAACATTGGGTGGGTGTTTGGCCCATTACTATTCTACTCTAAAAATGTCACTCTGGAAAAAAATTATTGTAATAATTTAGATTTCTTGAATATCTTGCTGTTGCAATTTATTACCAGTAGTGGGTAATGCAGCCCCCTTTCTACCCCTGCTACCAGCCCTCTGTCTTTTTCCTTTGGTTCTCCCTAAGGCTAGTATCACTTAGTATGGAACAATCAGTGGAGACTAAGAAGAAGCCTCAAAATTGAGGTGTATCTGTGAATATGACTGTGTATCACTTAGTGTGAATTTGTGCGTTCGTGTGTGTATGTGTATACAGTATCTGGATGTACGGTTTGTTTGATCTCCCTGGGCGCATTACACAGCTTTATTGGGTTGTTTTTGTGTTAAAACATGTCTAGTTGCTGCTCTGTTGGTATTTACCATGATATTTCCACAAGGCTCAGGGTCTGGACCAGGGTCATGGATAATGACTGGGCTTAAATGGCAGCCTCCGCTTCCATTCCCTGGCAACCGCTAACAAACTAATCTCTGGAGAGGTTCTGTAGTCTCAAGAGGACTGGCTGTCCTGATACTACAGCAGGTAATCAGACTGGTCTGTGCATGTCTGCGTTTGTGTGCGTGTGTGTTTAAAAGAGAGAGACAGAGGAAAAGAGAAAGATCAGCGATTGATTTCCCAGTCACAGTGTTAGTGTTGACCTTATGGCTGAGAAGAAAGTTCACATCCGAGCTAGTGTGCGCATGTTTGCATTTGTTCTCGGCATGAGTGTAATACAAGTGTTGAATGGGTGAGCCTGGCATATTGTATATAATCCTAGTATGATATTCTTAATGGAATAATTTTAACTGTGCATTATTTGTGAATTTAAAGGGAAGAGAACTGCTGTCAGTGCATATATTAGGAAAGCATTTCAGATTATTACATTTAGTCAAAATCCAAATCAACCAACAACACTCAACATAGATTAATTAGACTGCGGTTTGTATTCACACACCTAAACTGCTTCTAATACAGCACAAGTGCTTTTATAGAGATGAGAATTCATAGTGCAAAATAATGGAAACTTGCTTCCGGCTGCACTGGGGGCATGAGCTGTGCTTGTGTGTGTCAGTGACAAAGGACCTGGGTGCCTTCCCTGGTTCACTCCACTGGCTCCTGAGATGAGCTCATTGCTTCGCCCCGCCCAACCCGTACACGCCCCTTGATGGATTGGTCCAACGTGGGACCCTGACTGCCTCACTAAACCCATCTGGATGCAACCATTTCCCCATGTGGGCAATGGGCGAAATTGATTGGGTAAGACATAAAATTGGGGGCATCTCAAGCAGGTTAAAATTGAGACTAATAACAGTCATTTTCAGAGACTTTAGTTTACAGACGTACAAGTAGAGGAATAAGAGAGCTATGCCTATGCATTAGCAAGTAAATGAACAATGACAGGCACATCATAAGCATTAGATGTATAAAAATGGATCCACCTTGAGTACAGATTAGTTTATCATACTTGAACATTTAGGTTTGCATCACAAAAACTACAGACATGTGGATGCAGAACTTTTCTAACCTAGTGGAGGCACTGAAAATTACACTTACACTGACAGAGAGCACAGATAAAAAAATAATATTTGTATTCAAGTCATTTTTGTAGCTCAGTGGTTGAAGTAAAGACACATTGTGGTCCCATGGACATCGTCGTTCTTTCATGTGTATTTAGTAGCTATACACTTATTTTTCATATTTCTAAGTTGCATTTAAAATATCATTGAGGCAAAGTGTAGGTACAACTCCACGTCTGCTGTCTTTCTTTTTTAACTTCTGTCTTTGTCCATTCACTTTTAATGTGCAGCCTTCCTTGTCAGACAGATATTTGCACGACAAAATATAGATAGTTCTCCATAATGAGACCTGTATCAATACTATAACTAACATGGAGGTTAAGTCAAAAAAAGCAACCAGGTCACACGTAAGCAGGGTAAAAGACGGACTAATCAATAGCTGCTTATTGCCGGGACCTTGAGCCCCCTCTGATTCAATTACCTGCTATGATGAGGAAGGGCAGTCAGGCAGGGAGGCAGGCAGGCCAAGCCCACAACACTGTGATTAATGGGGCCAGGGCCGAGGAAATGGGTCATACAGACAGAGAGCAGAGGAGCAGGCAAGAGGAGGAGAAAAGAGGCGAAAGAAGGAAAAGAAAAATGATCGGCTGAAGGATAAAATAAAGGAGGGGAAAATAAACGACAGGAAGCGATTGGAGGGAGCATATGAGGAGAGAGGAGAGTAAAAAGAAAGAGAGAGGGAAATATAAAAAAAGGACAGAGAAAGACTAAGCAGTGGAAGCTGGGGAGAGAAAAGGGGAGGAAGTGTAAAAAGGGAGAATAGATAACAGAAATAGAATAGAAGATAGAAAGAGAATAGAAACAAGTAGAGATAAAGGGAGGGAGAGAGAGTGAGAGAAGGTGTGGGACAGACTATGTGAACCTGAGTAGCCCTCTTATCTTTCATTTGTATCACTTTGAACTTTCCCCTCTGTGTGGTCCTCACTCCTCTGCTTTCCCATCTTTTCTACATTCTCCTTTCTCTGACATACAGTAATTCTTCTTCTGACACATGGCATGGGTAAGGAAACGTCTTTGTTAGTTTCAGAAGACAGTTGCCATTTCCACATTGTTTAAATAGCAATAGCAATTTTTACTGCTCGCACCGTTATCTCTTCTTTTGTGGGGACTACGCGAGTCACGATTTTCAGAACTCTTTCCACCACTATTGAATCATATTTGACAATCACATAGGCTATGAAATAACGTATTATGCCCGGGCCACAATGGATGTGTGAGCGGTGCAGAACGTCTTGCTTTTCATTTCGGCACCAATATTATCACAGTAGTGTGACCACACTGCCTGCTTGAGGTCTCACCTAATTCCTCTGGGTGCTGCAGAACAGCAGAATAGACAGTCAAAATTATCTTTCACCACAGTTTCAAAGTCTATCTGTCATATGTCAAAACGTAAATATTTGCAACACTTCCTTTACCCTTTACCCTTTCGGTTGACTGAATCCATTCATTTGTTTTAACAAGGTTTTTATTATTTTGTATTTTTAAACAGAAGACAGGGCAATGTTCTATTAACTTGTGTGGGTGTGTGTTGCAGTTTCTGTTGTCCTGATACTACTGCAAGTCATCAGGTTAGTGTGTGTGCGTGTGTGTTGAAGAGAGGTAACCTTCCAGTAGTGATCAGAGGCCTTCAGTTAAAGTTCAAACAGATTGAGAGGACATCCTGCTAGTTTGAGAATTAGAGGCGGATAGATTTAGTTAGCCAGGTCCACACATGGACAAAAGATTTAAAAGATGAAGAATGACGACAAACATTTTCCCGTAAGAAAATATTGTATTGAAATGGGCTGTAATTATTTATTCTAGATGATATTACATTGGCTCATTTTTACTATCTATATTAACAACAGTTTTAGAGCAAGGTCTTTTTCATCTGCACTTATCTCAATGTTTTTAATAACTATCAATGCATCATACCTAAAACCTCACTTCAAAAATAATAAATTCTAATAAAGATGTCTATGATTTCCTTAGAATTCATTGTGATTGTCGTTAAAACCTATTGAAGAGTGTCAACATGTGTTTCTAAGACACAGCTAAATTTACCAAACTAACGTTATATAGAGCGTTGCAAATGGCTAAATCGATGTCTGTGTAATGTTGTTTGAATGGGATTGCTCTCGGCAGCAGGAAGGAGCAATAGATTAGTCTGATATAGATTAGCTGCTTGGGAATGAGCACATTTGTTAAAAAATCAACGTTTTGAAAGTCACTTCTGACACTACACTCCTGTTTAACCATCAAGAGTCATGGATTAATTACAAAATCATCAACTGGACAATGTTCAACAGGTTTTAACTCTAGTTTTCTGACATGATGTTTCTAAAACAAGAACTATGTTAATAAGTGCTCCCATTTCACCAGAGAGAAGGCTAAAGAAAGTGTTTTTGAATCCCTGGAGTCATGTAACCAGGTTATAAAATGAATGTGTGATTGTTCACATTCTGATGTATCCAGTAGTATCTTATTATCTTATGCTGCTTCGTAGGATGATTAATGCTTTATGCAATGCACTTCATCCTCCGCTCTACCTCACACAACAATTTGGGAGCAGGCAAGGAAAGGGATAAAAGGAACTGGAGCTCATAGCATCCCAGGTTTAAATTATCAGTTTTTACTGAGGATGTCCGTGAAAAAATAAAAAAATAAACAAAAGAGTGATCGATAGAAATGTTATCTCCGCCAAGGAAGTTTGTATCTTTGACTGTCTGTTAGAATTACGACAGAACTACAAGTGGAAAGATGTGGAATGGGTCAGGGAAGAACCAATTAAATGTTGGTACAGATCTGGATCGGGGTAGAGTCAAGACTTTTTGTTTTTTTCATTTTCTTTAACATGGCGAGACATATCCATTTTCATTTCTCAGAAAAGTGTGAATCTTGATATAAAAAAAAACCATAGACGTTGGTATCGATGAGTGGGTGCAATATCGTACAGATCTAAAATATCTAAATGTTGTTTCACAGGGGTGTAGGCTTTTTCCAGCTACTGTACGGTAACAAATAGAGGTAGAAAACTGTAAATACCACCAATGTGTAGCTGAGAAATGCAATATGGCCTTAGCTATGGCTTGTGTGAATTTGTGTGAATTTGTGTGACTATTGGACCTTGGCAGAGCTATGTGCTTTACTGAGTGCACTTCTACTTATGTCTGCTTCCATCTGAAATTTATACAATTGCCCAACACACCCTGCAGAATCTAGTCCTATGTGAATTTGGCGGAGGACAGTGTTTTAGATACAAGTCGCTTCGAGATGCTGACAACATGCTTCCCACTTTGTGGGTCGTTGACCTCACATGGAAGGAGCACTCAATCAGTTTGAGGTATTGAGGCAGAGCCACTGAGCTGGCGGCTAAATTACAGTCCTGCAGGTTGAGTGCGTCACATGCATACAGACTCGACTCTATTCCAGCCCATTAAACTGACAGAGCAAGGCGCCGGCAATCCAGCACGTGTGCCTTTCTGACCAAAATATCACCATATTGTCTCTTTGGAAACTGCTCCCCAATGATTAAAATACAATAAATCAAGAGTAAGAATAAGTAAGGGCAGTAAGAATACAAATACTACAACGACATCTGCTGCAAACAGGAAATGGGTTACTTGAGCTGTGGAATATGGCTGCAGGCTAAAACAGTAAATACCCTATACCGTTTGTCTTCTTGGCGTAAAAGTAATTTGTCTTTGGTGATGAATAAAGTTCATAATAACTGTGGGCAAGAACAGCATAGAGGTTTAAAGTATCCATTATTCTATGTTCTCATTTTTGACTGTAAAATTTACTGCTGCAATTTGGACCCATGTCTGGAGGAGATGTTTGAAAATTCAGTTTGTTTTTACCTGCAGTCCTGACAGAAATGGAGACACTTCCAAGACAAAAATAGTCAGTTGGCATAAAGGAGCTACCATCCTGTTATACAAATTGGAAGCAGTGACACAAAGAAGAGAAGGAAATTAACACCCGATGTTGCTGAAACCCCACACAGCCTAAAGCAGAATCACAATAATAATATGCTCAATAAAGCACTCTCCTCCAGGTAGAATGAGTAACACTTCATTTTGGAAATGATGAACCCCTCATTTCGACTAATCTGTGCCACATTTAACGGACACTGCCCTGCTGTGGGACTTTGCCAGAGGTGCATCTCTCACCAAAACATCCAGTGTCACATTAGAGCCCTGCCGCCCTGGTTCTTTCTCAGCAAAAAAAAAACATGTGGCGCTGCTAAAAATACCTTCTTTTGAATCATTCATGTCACATACTATTTAGAAAGCTCATGCATACTCATGACCCTATGCAAATGTGAATCACAGGGCTTTGACTAAAAGGGAATTCAATTAATGGGATAACAGGGGCTACAGTTACTCCCAAACATGAATGAAGCAGGGGTCTACAGGGATTAGGAACTTTGATCAAAATCTCTGTTCATTTTTATTCCTCAAACAAAGCACAGGTTTAACTGTACAGCTTTATTCCCCAATGCAACATTTCTTTTACACAGGACAAGCTTTCCACTAATTGAGTAATCTGAACTAAACAAAGTGGGTTTGCCACAAAGTTTGAGAGGCTATAACTTTGCTGACAAAATTGATCCCTGCGATAGAAACCTCCTATGTCTGTACCCACATGTAAAATGGTAAATGGACTGTATTTATAAAGCCCTTTTTAAGTTTCGCTGACCACTCAAAGCACTTTGGCACAAAGAATGGGGGACACAGGGATCGAACCACGACCTTCACTCGGTATAGTGGACGACCCGCTCCACCTCCTGCCGCAGCCAGCCGCCACTCTGTGCACGTAATGACAGTAATGACTTGCATATACCTGACTAGATGCTGATGGAGCTGTGAAGTATGCATATGAGAAACAGCAGTCGTGTACTGCTGCAAAGCCGTTCCTCATGAAGCTGTCCATGTTATAGTAATCAATATACATCAAGAAATATGTTTGGTCATCGACATCGTAAAAATTGTTCGACTGCCTTAGGCTCATGCCACTGAAGAAAAATTAGGCTACTATTTGTAAAAGGGGAAAAGCAAACAAGGTAGAACAGAAAACAATGCCTGTATGTAAAAGCAATGTTCATTCAACAACATAAAACATGTTAAGTTTATGATGTCGGAGCAGTTTGCAGTGACATCACATGAAATATATTCAAGTTTACAGAAAGTTTACATAGCTGCTTGAGGCACTGTAAAGGGGAGAGAGAGGAAAAATCGAGGACCACCCCAAAAGGCACTCTTTATATAAACTTATATATTATGCATTTTTACATCTTAGAGGAGGATGCATACAGTGTATAAACACACACACACCTACACACACTTGCCCTCTCCACAGAGATCTGCTCCTCTCAGTCCCTGTAAAGGCCTGCTCATTAAAGAAATATATACAACCTACATTCTGTTTAATGTAAGTCTATATGACAGAACAAGAGTTCCCTGATAAGAGGCTCATCACAGGACCCTGTATGAATACCATATATGCTCCTACATCACAAAGTAGCAGTAGTTTCACATCGCAAAAAATGTTAAATACAATATTTGATCAAAAGTAAACATTTGATGATTTATGTGGGTGTTTGCTTTGATGAAATTTACATGTATACAGTGCCTCTTTCTCGATGTATTCCTCTCGGGCCTTTTGTAATGTTTTCTGTTTTATTTTTGTAGCAATATACCTGTTTTGTTTATGGTTAATTTGCTTCTTGTGCTTGTGTGTTTTCCCTCATTGGTGATTACTTTCATGCGACTATCATTGTCCTATCCTCATTGAAGTATTTTGTCTCCGTTTTAACCTCACTCTTTCTCAATTTGTCTGTTTTTGCTCCTGATTTTGCCTTTAAGTCGAGTTTTTACTTTATTCAAGTTCTGTATCAGTAGCCTTGTGTCTGTGTTTGGGTTCCCACTGCTTTAAAGTAAAACTGTGACAGCCTCAGCAGGGAGAAGAATGGAATGGACCGGCTCAGAGAAACTAACCGAATAAATCATTTTAATTAAGACTATTTTTGCCAACCCATTCTCAATTTCTCCACCAGCGTGCCGAGCATTAAACTTGGGAGACTGTCATCTCATTTTTTCCCTCCAACTTTTTGTGTCAGTAAAACACTTTGGAGAACATCGCCCATAGACTTTGTATAAGCTGCTTAATTGTGGTTGAATCTTGTCAAAGTATTAAAATGAATGTGTCTCCTGTTCTGTTTCTAATTTGTAAATGTGCCTTTGTGTCATTGCGCAGTCACCAAAGGCAAAGTGGACCAGCAGAATATGTTAAAGAAAACAACAAAGCATTAAATTAGAAGAGTTCATATGATTAATGAGCAGAACTCAGATAAGACAACACGCTGTAAACAACATTCTTATTCTTAAAACACTTAGAAATATGGAAATGCCCTTTAAAGAACTGTGAAAATCCATTACAATGAAGAATATACAATTGTGATCATTGTTGTGTCTGTGATTACTGATGACTGGAAACTGAATCTGCACAATAACATTATTTTTATATATTTTGTGATTACATCACAAAAATGTAGTGAAATTATCAAATTTTATCTTGTAATACCGTAAGTTTTTTGCTCTCTGCATCTCAAGTTTTACTTCCTAAACATTTTTAATACAAGAAAACACCAGCCTTTGGATGACTTTGCAACTAACTCAAAAGTTCAATATGCAGTCAGCCCATGCACAAACCGCAAACTATCAACACAAGCTGCAGTCGCTCTCTTGTAAATTTGAAGAAGATGGAGCCAGATCCTACCACTTTGCTGTTGGGCGTGGTGCATGCCATCCATTGCTCCATTGAATTTCACTGTGAAGTCGGATGTGACAGGTTGCTTGAGTGGAGAGGCAGTGTGTGTGTGTTTGTGACCGAGTATAAGTGAGCGTCAGGTAGTTGTGAGTTTGCTTTTCTGTGCATGCATGCATGTGTGGGTGCTTGCAGTAGCTGTTCATGTGGAATGCCACGTATGGAGCTGGGCGTGTGTCAGGAATATTGTATGAGAATTGTGATGCTGAGAGTGTATAGCTAATCAAGTGTCCCCCACAGAACATGACCAGCCACCATTAAAAAGCTGAGTGCCACTAAAGTGTGTGTGTCTGTGTGAGTGTGTCTAAGCTTGCAGTGAGGGGTGATCATAGTTTTCTCCATACTGAACACTCCACTTACCTCAAAGCCCCCCCCTTCCATCTATCCATGCTCCCTTCTTAGCCAGGGTGATGTGTCAATCACAGGTCCGTACAAAATTCAAACACTATTGCCATTTAATAATTAGCCAATGATGCTCATGTTAAAGGAGAAGATGTTACATTTAAAAGCAACTAGAGCATGAACTGTACATACCAGTTATTTCCCTGCATGTGCACGAGGCAACACAAGTTAATATTCACGAGCCAGTGTGAGTTGAGAGCAAGCGGTCTGGTCATGAGGCAGCGGAGGAGGCTAAAACCAACATGTTCGGAGCAGGAAAAGGGGACAGTGCAGGGGAGTCATTCGAAATGAGAGAGGAAATCTCAATATGTTCTTGTTCAGAGTGTCAGATGTTTTATGGAACACTTAAATTATTCAGCCCTTCTTGCCTTTCAACATCTTCTTCTCCGCACCTCCGAGGAGATGCTGAGGCCTGCCGTCACACTACATGATGTGGTGCTGCCATCTTCAGGCCTGAGCTGGTAATGCAGGTGCTGTTTCATTAAAGTCCACAGAGCAGTTGTTCTCATGTGTACTAACTGCCACACGGATCGAGGAGAAAGAAGGCTCTAAGATGAACCACAGAGCTCAGCTGTAAGAATAACTGAATATTTATCATCCTTTAGTTCGAGGTACAGTGATCAGGGGAATCAGCAGCTGTAGTTTGATGAAACTAAACTATATATATATATATATATATATATATATATATATATATATATATATATATATATATATATATATATAGAGAGAGAGAGAGAGAGAGAGAGAGAGAGAGAGAGAGAGAGACTGAATCTGTACTTAATAATAGTAAATGGGACTGAACATCAATGTTATTTATTTTGTTTCATCTGTCTTTCCTATTACCACCTATGGATTTCTACTTTAAGAAGAATAATAAATATAGTATATGTCACAAAATAGTGGTTACACATAAAATGGGTGTAAGTGATGTACAGTGAAAATGCATTTAGTGTTGTTCCATTCCTCCAACAGCTCTATATAAATAGTCCATAGCATGTGGAGACACAGCTGGTGTAGGTTCCTCCATCTGCAATATAAGTATAATACCCAGTATGGGTTAATGCATATGTACACACTGAGGGTTATGTTTTGACCTTGCCAGCTGCAACTCACACAGGGCGGCATGATTGCATTAGGTTTGTATTGTGTTGCATCATCAACTTTGGATTATTCTGTTGATGTTCCCGTTCTGACTCAGAGGACAGCATGACAATACGATAAGAACAGATCATTTATGTTCCTCTTTAGTAACTCCATGAAGACTACAGCCCTGAGAGAGATTAACATAATCTTTCCTGCATGTTGTTCATCACTCATGGGTTCCACAAGACTTTAAATACAAACAAAATAACTTTCCCTTGCGTGCCTGGTGATCCACTAGGAGGAGACTAAATAATAGATAAAATTCTATTAGAACCCGACCCACACTGGATTTCAGGGACGATGCAGATTTTAGGGAGTAAAAAATCCCAATACACCGATAAGCTTTATATACAGTATAATGTGCAGGTTTTGCTCTATATGTTTTTCTTAATTTTACAGACTCCAATTTAGCTACTTGCTAAATTTGGTACAAAGCATCTTTTCTTGTTTCTCGAGATTACAATTACACCTGTCAAATGTTTCTGCATTATGTTCCGTATCATGTTTCCATATTCACACATGGACCGATACAGGTATAACTGTGATAATATATATATATTGGTAAAAAATATAACTCATCAAAAGAAGATTTTTTGAAATCATTGAGGGTGCTATGCAGATGGCATGAATGTAGAATTTCCCCAAAAAAATAATATTGCATTCGAACGCAGACTTTATAATTAAAGAATGACTTCTTTAAAGAGAAAAATGCAAACAGCTACTGTATTTCCAACAACAAATCAGACAAACCAATAATAACAAGATATAAAAAAATCAAACACTCAGATTTTAGCCTGTGACAAAATCAAGATCCTTTCTGATAAAAGAGAGTGAGAAATCATCACTGATTTGGAAATATGGCAGCTAATAACACCAAGTGACTCACATTTATGATTGGCTGTTAGAGTGCCACTATGGCATGTCATATTTGTTAGATGGCTGAAAGCTATTAAGTTTATGGCATATTTCTCAACAGTTTCCCGCTGTTCATCATTGTTATATGAAACAAATAAGTGTTATGGGCTTCAATAAAGGCAGGCAGCTGACTAATTGGCAATCACTCTGAGAAGTTACTGCTGAATAGACAAGCATGGACACACTGACAGAGAGTGTAAGAGACGTAAGAAACTTTGGAAAGAAAGACAAACGAAATGTGGTTATAGAATAACTGACAAAAAACTAAACAAGAGCATGTTTATGGAGAATAAATAGATTTATTTTTGCTTTGCTCATCAAATGGAGATTGACAAGAAACTCTCAGCACTCTGGAATAGGGCAGAATATTGCTCTGTGGTGAACTGTCCTAATTAACCTTCATCTGATTAAAAAAGTCTAAAGTTTCTCAACAAGTAGACATGAAAACCTTCCTCACAAAGCCACGTTGTTTGTGTGACCATCTCCATCTATGAAGTGTTCCTCTGACAACGACATCTAAAAAGAGCTTTTTTGACCTAACAGTTAAATTCATTTTTTGTATCGCCTCATCTGTGTCTCCTCAACTGAATTACTCTGACAATTGCCTATTTTTAGCACATTTGGTGAAAAACCACAGGAGGTGGATTCAAACAAAAATCATTTTTCAACATGAAATTCTTGCCCCCAGAGAAAACTGGCATCTCACATGTCTTAAATGTGTGGAAACATAGTTTATTTTTCTCATTTCTGTCAACTAAGTATATCCAGTGCTCCCACATTGTTTGCACTTCACTGTATATTTTATTCCACAGAACCCAAATGTAGGCAGCTACAGGAAGTGGCACTGTGCACAGTGTTCCTGCAACCAGGAGTTGACACTGTATGACAGGACACACACAGAGAGGGGTAGAAGTTTTTTTGAGAGCAATTAGCTGCTCTGACGGTGGAAAGAAATGGAAGTTTGAGAACACAAACTTGAGAGTGTGCACAGATGAAAGTGTTGCCTCATATCACGACCTTTCTCTATTGCTCCATAAGTCACTTGCTGGTAACAACACCACCTTCTATCATCATCCCACCAGAACTCGATCAAATGAATTCTCACCCCCGTAAACTAAAACCCTTTTCTCCACAGAAAGACTAAAGCTAATGAAAGTAGATTGCAGGAGCAGAGTAAATCATGTTGACTTAGTTACATATCTGTCTGAGAGCAAATATATACAAGAAATGTCTTTGCATGCAGAGGTGTCTAGAGTTTCCAAGTCCTTCAAGGTCCAGTTTGTAAGATTTAGCTGAAAGGGATCTATTGGTAGAAACTGAATATAAAATAATCAGAGTGATATTTTCACTAGTGTGCTTCATCTAAATTGTACAAATTGTTGATTTCTTTACCTTAGAATGGGCCCTTTATATTTAAATACTGTATATTTACATCGGGAGCTGATCCTCTCTACCGAAGCCTCCATGTTTTTTTTACAGTAGCCTAGACTGGACAAGCTAAACACCTTTTGAGTTTTTATGACGACTGAAGGCTACCAGAGGTTCTCTTTAATGTTTGGCAGGGGAGGGTGAGGTAAGGGGTATTCAGCTGCAATGTCAAACTTCACCACTAGATGTCACTAAATTACACACACTGATCATTTAATTTCCCAACGTCAGCGTGCACTAAACTGCAGCTCCAGACATCCCAGAACTCTACAAATAACACAAGCGCAGCCTCTCTCTCTGCACCACACCACACACTCCATACTTGAACTGTGTCCTACCTGTGTGACTTTCTCTGTGACGTGGTGCGTCCGGTCAATGAGTTTGCAGGGAGCTATGATGTCCATATCCCCCGTGGGCAGGGCAATGAGTGGGTCAGGTTTGAAATCCACAAAGTTGAGGGTGATCTGGGGTATTTTGGAGATTGTTCGGTACCGCATGAGGTCCGAATCTGACGTGGAGTTCAGTATGTTGGATTTACTGTTTACTGCACCTGCAAACACACACAAGGTAAATGTTTAAGTAAAATTATAAAAGCAAGTAACAGAAAAGCTCCGCTGTTTTTCTGCCCTCACTCTCTCACCCGTGCTGCTGCTGCCTGGCCGGATACTCGTTCTCCGGTTCTTTCTTTCCCAGTCGGTCCTCATGGCTTCGATCTCGTCTACAGAGGATGCGCGACGCATGCTGTGGAAGCTTTCCCGCGAGCGGCTATGTGACAAGGAGCAGTTGGAGCCTGAGGCGTCTGGGTTGAGGCTGAGGCGGTGATGGGGCGTTATGCAGGGTGATGACTGGGTCAGGGGACCCACCAGGTGGGTTCCGTGTGGAGGAAGTAGAGGTGGAGGATGGGGTACAGTAGGCCTAGAGCCCAGTAAAGTGCGCTTGTCCTCCCGACTGTCTTCTGGCCAACTTTGCAGAGCTAACCTAGGAAACAGAAAAGAGAGAAAGTTTGATCAGGATGGTGAGTGTCTCCCCAGCCCCCTAAAAACAGAATGCAGCTATATTTAGCCAACAGTGACCTTTGACCTCACCTTTTTGGGGGGGGCAAGAGGATTTCCTTGCACGAATCATTTAACTTTTTACATTAAGTTTTTACATGTGAAGAAGAAATTGAAAGTTGAATGTTAATGAGCCTGAGAAAGTCGTCAAGTCTTAAAAAAGATTCAACACCTATGTCAGACTTGAGTAAGAATCGGAAAGCTGCGCTACATCACTATGCTTGAAAGGCTCTGCATAAACACTTCATAGGACTGTTGAGAATCATTGAAGAAAGCAAAACATGTTCCAAATCATCAGTAACTGAAATAACACATGTCCTTGGCATACCTGCTTCCACTGATTTTCTCCTGGTGGTCTGGTTGTGAGTGGGGGATGGGCAGGAACTCCCCCAGGCCTAAGGTCGCGGGACTATGGTGGTCTGAGTGCAGCGGCAGAGGTTTAGCATTGGGGATGTGACCGGTCTCAGGGTCGTCCAAAGACGCTTTGCTGTTGGACAGGGAGCGCAGCAGGGGAAGACGCAGCTTGAAGCCTCGTGGGCGACCTGGTGGGGAGACGTACGAAAAGACTCATTGCCTGCAGATTGACAGGTGGAATTCTAATATAAGTGAATGAAAAATGTAAAAGAAAGAAAGAGGAAGAGATATAAATGGTTGTCGAGGTAGCGGACGTGATGCTAGGAGTGGGAGAGAGATTTGAAGTGGATCATGCTGAGCCTAATAGATTTTAAAATACAGCTTCAAAAACAATCTACTGGAATCTGGGACAGTAACATTGATTAGATTTTGGTTTTAGCCACAAAGTAAAAATAAAAAGGGAATTTGGCTGAGAGAGTTCAAAACCATCGTCCTACTTCAGACACTGTTCCCCTGGGTTATATCTCTGGAACATTAAAGTGCACAGACAGAACATGAAAATCAGCATTTTGTAAAAGTCGATCCCACACAAACACCCAGAATTCATTGAAAAAAATTACTTTGCACATATCAGAAATACCTGACTGAAAATCATGGTTGTCACCCCTCACTCACTAATCATATTAAGTTCTCTTCAGGTAATGATTTTATTTCAGGTAGTCGGTGCATCTACACTGCTCATAATTACTTCTTCATTGGTAGTTACTGCGACTTATAGTCCTATTGTTTATTTTTTATGTTTCTTTTATTTTTTTAACTTTAACAACTGTACTCTCTTGAAGCACTTTGTGACTTGCTCTGAGAAAACGCTTAAAAAATGCTGAGTAAATGCTATAGTAAATAAAATTTAGTTACTTATTGATTTGTTTAAGCTTTAAATAGCACTTTTTTTTGTATTTAACTTGCTCAACTTAAATTATAAATGGTTCAATAGGGAGAGCAGGGCAAAAGGGATAAACAAGAATGAAGGAAACTCTAATTTCAATTAACTGATATCCACTGTGTATACTCGGAGTTCAGAGAAAAAACAAGGTAAGTCAGTAGTTACCTGTGACGAGCCAGGTGGGCAGGCGGTGGTTAAGCTCCTCTTTGTGGTCTACAAGTGTCTCGTCTGTCATGACATCAAAGTTGAGGATGAACATGATCACCACGCCATCCTCGTTCTTTACTGGCACCACATCCACCATACATAGAAAGCACTGACCTGCGGGGAGGAGAGAAGGATAAAGCTCAGCCAAACTTGTTGAATTTGATGGGGGCTTTACTACTTAAGCTTGAGTGAAAAAGGTTTTAGAGTTGAGTCGTCAGGATATTGGATGTGACAGGCATTGACAGCATCAGAGTTGACTCTTTATATAAACACAATCATTTTAACGACCATGTGAAATTCTACGTAATCAATCTGTTAGCAGAAAAATTCATGTGCATTCTGATTGGTCACAGATGCAGCCATGCAGGTCACACAGTGACTGTGAGCATATCTATATACACTTATTACACAGGCCCACTTTCACACACACACTTTTTCATTCTCTCCCCTTATTAAAAGTGCATCTGCGCTTAATCAGCTCTGACACACTCTTCCATACAAGGCCGGGCACGTTCACTAATCTGCCACGAGAGCTAAAACAGCTAAGTAAGCGTGAAATTAGACTACACATGACAGTAAGTGGCTGGGAGTTTTCTAGCAGGTTTACAGGCCTGAATACACTGCATGAAAATACACACACACACACACACACACACACACACACATTGAGACATGACCAAGCCATTGTTGTTTTGATTTAAAGATATTCTAGACATAGAAAAACCTGAAGGAGCAGATGAATCAAAGGATATGCTAGTAGCAATCTCAAAACACGTTGTATTTTTAACTATATTTATTATATTAAACATAGTTTTTTGTACGATAAAAGTGTCAAAAAAAACCTATAGCTTAATAAGTATATCTCTACTCTATACCGAAAAACAGAAACCTCCAGTAAATGCATACTTGCCACTCAACTATAAATTACGGGTAAAGGAATAAAATTGATTTGCACCACATCAGAAAGTCAACATGCAAATCCAGGTCACTTCAATACTAAAGTAAAGAGATTTTATTCTGTGAGGAAAGTTATGATCCACATATACAGACAGCAATTTAATCAACTATAGTTTTATTCTAAAATATAGGAAAGAAAATTAATTGAAAATGATCCTTGAAGTGTTACACGTCGAATGTGTCTCTCTGGCTCCATCTCGCCACTGTCCTAATAAAAACAACTTTATAAAACCAAGCTACAATAAAATACACCCAGTTTGCAAAGTCAAAATAAAGACTCGAGACTAGAGAATTTAAGAAAACAAATTTTACATTAATCACTGTGTAAGTATTTGTTTATTCTACACTCCGATGTGTTGGCCGCTGTTTAAAGTGGCCTCCTGATGTTAAATTGTTCCTCTCATATTTCGCAACATACCTGGCTTTAGTCCGTCCTGTCTCTTACCTGGACAGTGATGGTCAGTGACCAGCTCAACAAATGGCAGCCGCAGCAGTTTAGTTGTTCTTGAGCGCTTTTACCCAGCAAGGTATGTTGTACAACGTCACGTACAGTATGTCTACTGCAGGCATGCCTTACTTAACCACTCGCCCGCCCGCCTGTCATTCATGTCACATCACCACTGGTGAGTGGGCTGAAATCCGATTGGACAACAGCATAATCCCAACACAGGAGGGGGAAAAATATGAAACACGGGGAAAACTAAGGGATTACACCATCTGGCCATATCTGGCAGTGTGTGTGTGTGTGTGTGTGTGTGTGTGTGTGTGTGTGTGTGTGTGTGTGTGTGTGTGTGTGTGTGTGGGTAGAACATTCATTCATGAGCTATTTTCATTATGAGCTATGACTCTGCACTTGCTTCATCGGAAGGTGTTGCTGCCTCAAATGTTGCAGCACCGAGCAACGCCGGAAGACAATTTTTATATAATAAGACGTAGTCACAGGGAGAAGCTACAATGACCTCAAAGACTGTGAAAAAAATATCTCAAATAATGTCATTTTTATTCAGCTAATATGTGGGCTGACTTTGATAGTTATCATCAACAACAGGAGCATTAAAGAAGAATCATATGAATGTGAAATCAAAGAAATTTTGTGTAAAAGGGAGGTAAACAAGTCTTTTAAGAGCAAAACCTAAAACAAAAAATGTCATCACTGATTCTGATCAATCTCACATGAACTGTTATCAGAGACAGATTTCAGTCACAAGCACTCCTTCTTCAATTATGATTCCACGTTGCTATATAGCATATGCTTAAAGCTGGTATATACGTATTCATATGAGAACTTGTCTAAGAAACACCCTATTATAGAGTTTGAACCAGCGAGCAAACCTGCAACTCTTTGTATCTCTGTTGTGACCCAAAGCACGTCGTGTACTGATTGTTTGTGGATGACAGATGTGATTTGTACAGCCATGCAACATTAAAACACACACACTGCAATGCAGGATTAAATGGCAACAAAAGAGGATCTAACCTCCGTTCATTGTTTTTAATACTAATACATTACAAGTATTCATTGTTAGTTCTTGAATCTAGAACATTAATCTGTCATGTTTCACTTATGTATTACACAAGTGAGTGTTCACTTTAAATACACACAATGCATACTCATATGCACGTATGCATAGATGGAGGCATGAGCTCACTGTGCGGTGTATGTAAGTGTTCATGGACATGTAAACACGTGGACACACATCAGTGTACACATGGGTTTATCTGTGCATGTGCGTGTGTGTCCTGAATTTGGCAGAGTGGTGGAGGTCAAGGGATAAGCTTACATATTTTAGTGACATTAGACCTTCATGATGCTGACCAACCTACCGTCTCTGCCTCCTGTAGAAGATTTCCTCCGAGAGCATCTGAAATGCATTGAGCTCTGAGGTTAACAGGGCAATGGCATTTTCATCTAAATGCTCCGTCTGGATGTATTCCAATTCAGCGTGTACCAGCTGATAATCTGATTCAGCATTGCTGATTTACAAAGCTCTGGGAGATTATCACAATGCACTAAAACACATCCAAATAAAGCACAGAGTGCAAACTTCTCATGGTGGGGTGGGGATGGTGCAGTGACAACACAGTGTGTTAAACAACATGATCAAACAGTTGTTAAATAACTATTTACATTTTTAAGAGTTTTATCACTGGTCAATATGGGACAAACTGTGCAGCAAAAAGTGGTTGTCTGTGTGGAAGCAATTGTGAGAAACTAGGACCTTGCATCAGTAGTCAGGCTGGATTGTGGGTAACTTCTTATGTTCAAAGAACATTTCCAAATCATATTAAGATTTAGTTTTTATTTAAAGTGAAAAATGCATTAATCATTTCTAAAGATTGTTTTAAGTATTACATCAATCTCAACAGCTTTGGCCTAATAACATTTGCTCCCATAATTCTGAATGCGGATGAATTAAAAGACTGAGTTAGATAACAGCTAAGGCTTTGAGGTCCATGAATATTTTTACTTCAATAATGATAGCACTATGCATAATATTCTTTCCAACACCATCAGAGGTCAGCGGCGTAGTATCACAAACTTAACTCACACTAACTTTCTTGATGTCAACTGCCATAAACGAAAACATGAGGAGAAGAACAAACGTTTCCATTCATTCCGCTCATTAAACTGCCATTATTCATTTTTCAGTTTTGTTATCAGCATTTGTCAAAAAACGAAACCTAGTTGAGAGTGGAGATGGGAGTACCACCCCAATGGAGGAAGTTTAACTGGAAGTTTGGGATATGCAGAGAGGCAACAATGTGCAGGTTGATTGGGTGGTGCACACTGGCTCTTATAATGGGTCCGGTGGGTGCAGGGATTCAAAAAGCATGTCCCCCACATTACAGTGGCAAAGAAAGACAACAGAAAACAGAAAGATGGATGAAAAGAGAAGTTGACATGACAGACAGATGAAAGAATAGAAAAGCAATTTACATTCAGTGTGAATGAAATCTACAGCAGAGGGCTCTGAACTTTTGTTGCGCGGTGGGTACAGACACACAAGGTGGGGGGGATTAGCTGTTCAACAACACCTTTCTTCTAGGAGAAGGTGAAGAGGATTGGAGAACAGTAAACAGAGATTTGGCTGACCCTGGGTAACCTGATGTCAGTCCATATCTAAGCTGAGCTCAACACTTCCTCCAATGTCAGATCTCTGGAGGAGGTCAAGGAGGTTTTAGTGCAGATCTTATCTTTTTTAATCTTTTCAACCTGAAAACGATGAGCAGGTAAAAGCCAACACATGTCTTGCCTATGTCTTCCCTTTCAACCACAGGACATCATGCAGTGTTAGGATCAGAAGTTAGGATGATAATCTGTTCGCTGACACAATTGGATTACAAGAAAAGGGATTAGAGTTCAATCAACCAGATTCTAATTTCTGCACTGAGGGGGTAAGTAATCAAAGGGGACTATACTAAGGAGTGCAATAATTTATATTATGGCATTCATAGGTGTCATATGAACATCATTTAACAAACATTTGCATATAGATGTTATCAATGACAGTGTTATAGATAAACAGTTATTGTAATCACAATCTTCTGCAAGTTAATTAGGATTTTATTGTTATGTGATGTAATAATTAGTGTTACTACAAAGGTATTTCTGTTTGTCTCTCAAATTATTATGTGGAGTGAATTGTGTATAAGTCTAAATGTTTCAATTAAGATCCAGAGGAGTTAGTGTTCAGTTAACAGCATGTTTACAACATGGTGCTGCACCAAGTCAAAACTGAAATATTGAATGTCCAAACAACAGGATCTCCCGCATACAACTGCATACAATGTACATGAACAACCGTGTCTGCAATGTGTCTCATTGATGCGTTTTGCTCAGCACATAGGATAGAAACAATTATAACTAATTTCCAATACCATTTAGGTAGTTATTATTGTCAATGGTACAACACCACACGAAGCAGAACTATTCATGTTTACCTTAGTGACTGATTTATTAGTCTTTCCGTTGTGTAAGAGGCGTTACAAAGACTCAGTTAAACAAGGAATATGGAAACTTAACATAGGAAAAGGTTTTTACAGCTCTTAATAGTTTTCAAATTGTTGTAGCTCATGGTTAATATCCATCACAGACCAAGGTTTGTGTGTGTGTGTGTGTGTGTGTGTGTGTGTGTGTGTGTGTGTGTGTGTGTGTGTGTGTGTGTGTGTGTGTGTGTGTGTGTGTGTGTGTGTGTGTGTGTGTGTGTGTGTGTGTGTGTGTGTGTGGGATGTGAGTCGTCTTCCTTCTCTGGTGCTCTGTTCTGTATCACGGACAAAGTGACAGAAGGGAATGGAAGAGGCAGAGAGACTCATTCATAGACACACTCCTCCAATTCATCACTTTGGCAAAAAACCCCACAAAACTAGGGAAAAAGTTCAGACCTCCATTTCCACGGATCCGCTGAGACAGCTTTAAATATTCTACCGACAGGCTGGCTGTGGGCCAGCTGGCAGAGCTTGTTATGTTCCAGGCAGCAATCAGAGGCAGAGACACACTTTTAAATTGCAAACACTCAGGCCAAGCTGACAACCAGACTTGCATAATTGCCTCAAAGTGTCATTCATTAAAAGCTAAATATAAAGTACATAGATTAATAAATTATTACTCATAATGGACGAGCATCACAAGATCTCGACACCTTCATCATAAGCTTGACCTCCACATTTACAATAAATCTTAAAATCACAAGTGTCAAGAGTAACTCATGCACACACACTTTGCTCAAGTGGCCTCGAAAAGTTGTATTTTCATGAATCAGTGGACTAAGTAATGTTAAAGTGATTCTTTCTTTTGACTCTCTTGACATTCACGACTGACAGAGACAGTCTTCATTTTTTTACTCTTACATATATTTTGCTTTGTTTTAAATTAGTTGAATTATTTATCTGAATTCTATTTTTTTCTCAGTAAAGAGCTCAAATGCTGTTGTTTAAATATTCTCTATTAATAAATCTGACTAGCTAATCACATAAATAATTATACAAAGAGGCTATAGGTTACTGACTATATATTGTTTTAAGATTGTTTCAGATTATTTGTCGCACGTAGATGGACTGTATTTATATAGCACCTTTCTAGTCTTATCTACCACTCATTGCACGCTACAGTACAAGTTGCATTCACATAGCACTCCTAAACGCTTTATCACACCTTTCACACACTCTCAAAACAGCCATCAGGGACCACTTGGAGTTCAGTAACTGTAGTCAACTACAGACAATCAATTTTGTAAAAAAATAAAAATGTTAAACACTTAATGCAGTTAACTGAATAATAAATAGAGAATTTTAAGACATAGCCTGCAAGAAAGGTCTGGATCAGATCAAAAGCTCTTCTCTCTCTAGTGCACAATGAAAGGGTGGATGGATAAACACAGTCATTTAAATGAGCATGGTTATAGAAAACCCCTTGTATGTCACTCCGATTCATTGTACAGAGAAACTGTTTAAAAAAAACAATGTCTATAGATACAATAGATCAAATAGAAAAGCAACATCAAAGCCCTGAATTCCTGTCAGCTCGAGGGATGCTAATTTGTAGCTGCCTCTGACCTCTGACCTCTCTGGAAAGGAACAATAGAAAAGAGGATTTCCTCCTGGAGGTGCAGAGTAATTAGTTTGGTTTCATCAGTGAGCAACTAACTGTGCCCTGTGCCATTCTCACAGGGGAACCACGGCTGCCATTATAAGTGGTGTCCTACTGAGAGACGAGGTCAGCTATGTGCTGCTTTAGAAAGGTATCTGTGTATTATCTGTGCACCATTACCTGTGTATTAATCACCATGAAGGGGACATCAGGATGTAAGATATGTAGATAGGATAGATTATATCCACAGGATTTACCTTATTTTAACTTGTCAAAATTAACTTATTTTCTCTGTGTGATTTTCTCTATTGGTTATAGCTAGAAACTAAGAGAACAGAACACTAGAGCACAAACAAGTGGTAGATCAAACTAAAGTATGATATTAATAATGTTAATAGTTGAAGGGTGAGGGTGCACATTAGATTCAACAATTTTAGCTTTTTAAGTTCGACAATGAAAAAGGAACCTTGGTTAAATTAGGTTTGTACAAGTTCGCAAAGTCTGTAAATAGAATAAATTATATGCAAGTTAAGGTTAATCAAATGTACTTTGACAGAAGACGTGCTTTTGTTACAATCTGTGTACATATACAAAGCAGAAAACTGTGTTTAAAACTCAATGTTCAAAGTTTCCACACTGTGTGATGCTGAAGTTATGTATGAAGTTACCCTCTTCTGCACCACAGGTCCTGGAAGGTGTATACGTTTTTTAAGATTGACGACAGTGTGGACATTTATGTGAGCCAGTAGGGTTTAATTGTGTTTGATGATGTTGTGGAAATGATGGTAACTGTTTTAAAGCCATAAAATGATGTAAACCCATTAACCCACTAATTTGAGCCCATAGAGGGGTCCTTTTAATTAATGAGCTTGTCATATTTTAGCTTTTTGTCCGCAGGCTGCAATCTGCCTGACAATCTCTGTTCCAAGCACACCATTGAAAACTAGTCCTAGTATTCCACTAGGTGGCAGAACACAACAACTTTGACCTTGTTATTCTGTTGAGGTAGTTTGCATAGTGGCAAATGCAACTATACGCATACACACACACACAGAAACACACGTGCTGTGAGTATTTTCTTCAGAAGAAGAGAGAAGTGGCATTAATCTGGCTGCACGTCACCACAGCACAGAGCCTCATTCAGGTGTGCTGTTCTGACAAGGCTATGTGGGGAGCTGGCAGACAGAATGAAAAAATACATGGGTGCATTTGCGCTCAAGTTCGCGTGTTATATTGGTGTTGCAACCCGCACCTGTCCCTCTGATCTCAGCTGTCTTCTGATAAGAGATGCAACATTTCTCCATCTTTCAACACTAATGTGGTTGACCCCTGTGCCTTCTTCCAGATTGCTTTGGGATGGGAGGCAGTGTAAGAACAAACTACGCCAGAAAACAATTCATCAGCCTACGTCACCTGCTATAGAGACAAATGCCCAATTGGTGAACTGTGTGTTTACGTGGTGAAGTGGCTGCTGAATTGTAACAGATTGTTTTGGAGTTTGTGTGTTTGTGTTATGGGGACTTATCTTCCTTATGGGGACACAAATCAAGTCCCCATAACATAAATGAATAAATGGAATTAAAGAGAAGACATGTTTTAAGGTTAGGTTTAGGTTAGGGACATAGCAAGTAAGGGTTAGGGTTAAGATTAAGATTAAAGTAAGTCTACAGAAAATCTACTTATATCTAAATAAAAAATATATTCATACATTTATACATAAATGTGTGTTTTTCTGTGCAAAATGATGAACAGGTCGACTCATTCTGCCCCTTGTTGGCAGCAAATGAGTAAAGACTGCTGATGCAGATGTGTGGTGAAGGTGATTGATGCTGCTGAGCCGATGGGAGTGGGGGGGCTGGGAAGTTGACAAAGCTTGAGACTGAACTGGGGATCCATTAAATCAGCTGTCGGGTCCCAGAGGATACCTGTTCTGGCTAAAAGATGAGGTGTGCTGGTGGTGAGTGAAGCTCTGGATGTGTGGGGTCTGTGGGCCTGGAACCCTTGATGGTGGACTTGGAAAATCCCATCCAAATGGGTTGATATACCCATTGATCAAGTGGTTACTCACTGGGATCAGAAATTCACTACATTACATCTTATGTGAGAATGATTCACCTTACATTGTATCTATTTCAGTCAAATTCACACAAATGTCCTGCAATTTAGCCATTTTTCAGGAAGATCTGGTGTTTATGCAACCAACAGAATGAAAATGAATGACTTAGCTGGGATGGGAGGCAGGCTTTCGAATAATTCGGTTGTAATCTGCATACTTGTATCATAGACCTCAACTGTTTTTCTGTCAGTTTTGTGACCAAAGGAAGAAAAACAATAAATGCAATAATGCATGTAATGTAATTATCTCACCCTTCCCTTTCTTCCATATTGCTCCATATAAGGGATTGGTGGTCATAAAAATAATTATACGATATTCTGGGGTATGTTAAAATAGCTACATGTCTGTTTCATTGCTGTCACAAAGAATTCCACAGTGCATACACAATAAAGACCTTCAGAGTGTCTGTCTGTGGTTGAAGATGCTATGAAAGTCATGACAGAACTTTTTTGAAAATTGTCAAATAAATAAATAACCTTTCCTTCGTCATAATCATGCATCAAATGACAGCTTCTACTCAGAATAGATAAGAAAATAATGTTGTTAGCACAGGTCAGTTGGTATTTACACAGTATGTGCACCTCTATATTCGTAAATGGATTTTGTCAATGTAATTAACATTTGATATTTTGTACGTGATGCTGTTAAGAAACAAAAATGGAAAAGTGTATATTTTGTGGTGTTTTTCAAAAAATAATATAGAAGTTGTTTCTACAGCACCCTACATACAAGACATGCAGCTCACAATTCTCTACACACATTACATGCACTAAGTTACCTACTTCCCATTAAAGAAATAGACCAAACACAAACATGTTCAAATGTTAACGTAACACAAAGTGGAGAAATACAGTTGTAACGCTCTGCAGCCACCTTCTGGCAGCCAACAGTATAGCAGCGATTGGTGATACATTATAGCCTAATGTGATATTTAATCAGCTGGTAATAGTGTTTGCTGCAGGAACATTTGGGGGAGTTTTAAGCATATTATAAAATGAATATCACCTAACCCTATTAGTGAAAATCAGAAACACTGGTTTCTCATTAAGGTGACTTGCTTCTTCATTAATTCAATTTACTCCTCCACAGCCTCTACTATTGACGTGAGGAAATAATAAGGATGAGGTAATGGAGGGTTGGAGAGATCAGGTGATTGACACAAGATTACCATGGGTCAATAAAAACGCACACATATACACACACACGCACTTCACTACACTATACAAAATGTTGTGATTCTAGATGTGTTTTGTAAGGACAGAGGCTCATTGTTTATAACTGCCTTAAACAGTCTCTACACATATTGTCAATAACAAGTATCCTAAAAACTGAGTTGATTATTGATTAATAACGGATAAATGTCCACAATAAGACGATGACAGGCAGAGACAAGCATGACAACAAAGGTCACGTCATTAGCAGATGTTTTTCTATCCTTAAGTCTGGGTGTCTTGCTCTCTTAAGAGGATAACGGATCACTATTACATGGTCTGCCCATTGTTCCCATTGTTTCATTATCTGTTACATGTTATATGTTCATTGCCAGCTGAAATTTCTTATGCTGGGGTATCTGATCAGGAAGCCGCCAGGACACCTTCCTTTGGCATGTCCAACAGGGAGCACACTCCAGAGTATAGACCCAGAACTCAAATAAGATATTTTATATCACATCCCTTGAGAGAGGGACCCTGTTAAGCCTACTGCCAATGTGACCTGACACCGGATTAGCAGGTGAAAACAGTATCGCCGTTACATAGTTTCCATTGAAATATCAAACTAGGTATTGACCGCTAAAATCCATTTCAGTTGGTGTATAATGAGGAGAGATATTTTAAATACTTAATCCATATATTGATGTCTGGTTACAAAAAACTCAAATGTCAATATGAGTATCAGCCTCCCTTATTGATTGGTATAACGTACACACAGTGTGTAACTGTGATCCCACAGGATGGTGTCTGAGAGCCTTCAGGCTGCGTTACTGTATGAGACAGAAGGATAAGCCACCTGTGAAGGATCAATGGGCAGGCTGTCTAAATGTCCTTACATGTAACACTGTGAGAGTGTGGTGTCAAATACATAACAGCATAGTCAGCTGGATGTCTCAATCACCCCCTTCTGCTCACGCCACACACAGTGCTATTAACAAATTACATGTCAGTACAGGAGCACAGACACGCAAACCTGGTCAGAGGGTCCAGCATGGCCGCTAAGTGAAAAAACACATGTCACAACCTGATACCCGGGCATTGAGATAAACGGACAACACACCACAAACATCTACACTTGTGTATGCAGCAACACACAGAGGGTCCTACAGATTACATGTCAGGAGGGTTTCAAAACACCAGCACTGCAAACCATGAAGACAAAAAAGGTCAGGGGACATCGATACGCTGAGGTCCATCTAGGTAAGGCTCACATTAGTTAACGCATTCTTCAATTACATTTCCCACCAGCTGATGAGACACAACATGAAAACGGGAGGTACCAGAGAGAGGGTATTTCTATTTTATGCCACAGTTGAATAATTTTAAAAAGTGGGATGAGAATAAAATCAGGTTTTATTGAAGAATGGTGATGTGTTCATCATTTGAGAAAGAAAATCCACACATCACAAGGTCTGCCTGGAGGTTTCAGGATCTCGTTCTGTTACCTTTTTTGAACAGCATTTCAGGAGTCATACACACATCTGCCTGTCCATGATGTTTGAAACCATTTGGCAAACCAGTGCACACCTATTCAAAATAATCACAGTCCTCATGCTCCAGTAGAAACATATAAAGCTCCAGAACACAATAAAATGATTCATTACCTCTGGTAATATCTCTGAACAGGATCTGGTTTGACATATTGTCGGTGGGTTTGTTAAAGCTCCATCCACCTTTATCAGCTGTTCACTCAGGAACGGCTCATTAGCAGAGATACTCAATGTTACTACTCTGGATGAATCTCCTCAATTACAGAGACACTGGTGAGACCAATTTCGTAAGGCCTGCCAGCAATTTTATTTTTTTCTCTTCAAAAATGTTTCATTGTGTTAGCAGCTGGGAGCTTGCATGTGCACGCAGTCTTTGTAATGTGTTTGCATACAATGAGTTCTTAGAAGAGAAGTAGCAAAACATCTTAAAAGCATAAATTATTAAAGACATTTCCCTCAAAGTTAAAATCTTAGACCCATGGTATAGTCTGAGTCAGTTTCAAGTTAAGAGCCTTTTAGTAATAAACCACCCAACATTCACTTACAGCTCACATGACTAGGACTAAAACATTTATCAAGAAAACCACTGGGGTTGTTTGCAATGAACAGCAAAAACAAGAAACACAAATTTAAATATTAAGAAATTTGCATACTTTCACAAAAAACACTCCTCATATTTCAAGGGCAAAATAAATGATGATACAAATTATACTCTGAATATTGAAAAGTACATGAATATCGATGGTAAGCACAAGTAAATGCCCGGTCATCGACACATTTGACTTTTTAATGACTTGACGAGAGGAAGGTGCCAGAATGAACTTTAGGTGCCAAGAAAATATTAAAAATACGCTTGTTGTAACAGATGTCAATGCTTAATGGCTTCAAACTGGCCAAGTTGGAACAGAAGTGCACAGATGAACAATCAAGGACATACGCAAACCATCAATCATTACACATCTCACGTTAACACACACACAAACACATTTACACTATTGGGCACTAAACTACTATAGAAGAGTAGAAAACATTCTATAATCCTGTGTGAAATCTGTCTGACATAAGATACATTCACACTGTATGTTCATAAACGAAAATCAACCCAATTTTATGTTACTACATTATGTGACACAGTCATTATGTGAAGCCCCCCAGACCCTAACCCTATGTTTTCCCAACCCTGTAGTTGCAAGATGTCTTGAGCATGCTCACGTTTGTTTTGTTGACTGAATCCATAAATTTGTTTTAACATGGCTTTTGTTAGATTTACCAACACTTCTTAACAGATTGTCTGTCAAAACAAAAAACAGATTAGATGTGTAATGCCATCATATTAATGTCAAACATAATGCTGGAAACTCTACAGCAGACACGCTCCAAGATGTGCATGAGCAGATCAGCATCACATCCATCACGCATTGCAAACGCATCAAGTGGAGCCGAGGCTTGGGTTGCCATGCAATTTGGAACCCTTGTGACTTTTACAGCAACACCATCAGTCAAGACTTGACCAACGTTTTAGTCTTTGACAAATCTTTTATGGAAACCTAGCTTAAACTAGCATGGAAATTGATGATGATATTTATTACAACCTTTAACAAAGTTTTCCATTGAATGCTAGTTGTTTATTTGTTTGTATTTTGAGAATTAATTCAACATCTATGAGATTACTTTGAAGAATAATGTAATGAAGTAAATATACTCCGAAAAGTAAACCCCGCTGTTGAACCCATGGTATGTCCTCTAGTTCCTTCCTCAGGAATAATTTGTCATATTCACTTTGTTGTTCATTCTGTCCAACACATTCATTTTGTGCATAGTGAACTTTTCAACCTCAACAGCCTACTCGTTTTTGAGGCAGGTGGAGGAGAAATGAAGTGTAAAGGAAAGAGTGACAGGATAAAAGTTTCATTTCCTCTCCTGTCCTACAGTTATTTAACATATTGACGATTCACATCCTCCTCTTCCCCTGTCTGCCGGACATTCCTGAACCCTCTCTGTTTACAGACAGACAGGAATGCACACTTGAGCAGGACAGGTGTGCACATTACAAATTCCAGGCGATGAGCCCCAGAGAGTCCCACAGAGACAGGGAGGACTCTCTGTGACAGAATGATGTGTTTCTTTTGACCAACACAGCTCAAAATTGGAGTTATTATTCATCAAACATCCACTAATCTGACAGGAACAAGGTCACAGGGCTCACAGGTGAAATCAAATCACCAAAGACCACACAGTCAAATCAGGATCATGCAGACGTGCTGTACACACATTGAGTCTGGGAAAGTGTGTGAGGTGGGGATGGTGCCATTTGGAGGTCAGTTGAGGTTCTTTGAATAAAGGAGAAGAGTTTATTTGGATATAAAACTCTGTGGTCGCAAGTTGTTTTCATGGTGCTTGACAAGGCCAGAAGTCACGATGGGCAGAAGGCAGACATGGCCCAAGAGATTTGCATAAAATCCAGCAAACAATTAAATAAATATACTGTATTGTATGGATTGTCTATGGCCGAATCAAATAAATATGAAACTATAACTGTACATTGCATTCAAGAATTGATATATAGATCTATGTTTTTATAAGATCATCATTCTTTGCTGTTATTCCTTTCTTGCCCTCTCCATCTCCAACTCCCTCCCTCCCTCCTTTCCCTTGAATGCGGTTATGTAAGATCTTCAGACTTCTCATCAGTAGAAGCAGCTGGAGAGAGACAGCAACAGGAGAGGCAAAGACAGTTTTCATAAGATATGATGTATGTTTTTACCTTTCCCATGCCTCTCTCTGCCTCCGATCACATGCAAGAGCTGTGCTGATTTCCCAGCAGAGGTTGAAGCTTGCGAATGCAGCGCAAGTCCAATGCTGTTTGCTGGCGTGTTCATTTACTCGCCGGCCCCTTCACTACACAATCTGTAATTGTCTCCTCTCTGTGGAGCCGAGCCACTTTGAAACACAGTTAGAAATTGTCGGCAGCAAGATAAGTGTTTTTTGGCAAACGGGCAAGCTTGTTAACTGTAATGAGCCAATCGCTTGCATCAGAGTGCGAAAGGAAGACAGTGAGAGAGGAAGGGTAGCAAGAAGTGAGGAGAGAAAGGTGAAGAAAGAAGATCAAAATAAGATAAAGGAAAGAGAAACGTTGAAGTAAAATTGAAGGTGATGAATCAGTTGTGGTGATAAGATGATACTGGGGCTTTAAAAAATCTGGTGAGAAGAAAAAAGTAAGGAAGTGGCCATGATATCATTATCATCTCTTTATTTCATTAAGTATGATGGGTGGGTTCGACAAATACTGTCCCGCACCTGCTCCCTAATTTAAAGGGACAGCCTCATAAACTTGTTGCCTTGGTAACAAATGTTGTCAGACAATCTCAAAGGTAGAGACAGTAAAGAATAGGAATGGAAGTTACTGTCAAGTTTTGTGGAGAAAGGGTTTCGGCTGAATGTAGCGTTAAAGTGTCTGTGTATGTGTGTTTGATACTGTCACCAGCTGTCATTTTATAAGCTGTTTGATAGAAACCAGTGTAAAACTGAGTCTGAGAGTCATCTGCTGCAGTAGTTACCATCTGCAGACACAAACACACACAGCCATCACATCCACATTCATCCTCTCAGTCTGTATCTTTTTCATCTTTTTCTTTCTCTTCCTGCAGCTACTCCATCTATTTTTCTCCTCCCATTCCCTCACCTCATCCGCCTACTCCTTGTGCTCCTGTCTATGGCCAGAGGGTAAAGCTAGAAGTGACGTGTAAAGCGCCAAATCTATACAGCTCTCCTCACATGTACACGTACATACTTGCACATGCACCCGCACAAAGCAGTGACTAAGAAAACCTGCTGTGGCTGCTATAGCCTTGGGAAGAGGGGAACTTTAATTTGGAGGGTCTGGGTCCAGTAGCGAGGCCATTCATCAGAGCCAGACCTGATGAAAGCCCAGCAGCAAGGTCTAGTCTAAATTTATACAGTATGTGCAGTATAAACACATGCACACACGCATGCAGGCACGCATACACACACAGTGATATAACTAGAATATATAGATTGATAAGTTTAAACAAGTACTGAGAAACTAACAAACAATAAAATAAGCCCCCATTATGTGATTTTTGGCAACTAAGGGGCAGCTTTGTGCCTGTACATGAATTCTCAATGGGTTTGATATTAACAACAACCCCTTTAACTAACGCATAGTGTTTTCATTCAAAATTAAAAATACTGATTAGCTTTAAGATGAATAAGAAGAAAAAGAACTGACATGTAAGTCAGAAATACTATCTTTAAATATAAATAATATAATAGAAGTAGCATCTATAAAAACATCTTTTCTACCTCCTCTAAGTTTTACCTCCCCTGCTCTGTGTCTATGTCTTGATTCTTTATGGAGACTTGATAGAGTTGTTCCTCTTTCCCTCTCACATACACATCAATAGGCCTCCATCTGTGCATTAACAAATATACCTGCACATAGTTTATGTATATATGTGTAATAAAGAAACTAATCCATAATTGGCCTCAATGATCCACAAACCATATCCATACTGTGTGGCTCGTTAGTTTGATGAATATGACAGTTGTTCTAATCGATAACTGACCAGCTAATGAGCCGGCCAACCAAGCCTGGGAAAACTTTGGGAAGACGTTAACAGATTATGTGCAATGCAGGAATACAGCTGGACCTGTGCTTCACACAAAGGCAGAGTGGAAATTTATTTATGTCCTTTTACTGCTCTGTAAATGTCAAGGTGAAAAGTTATTTTTATTTCAGGATGTCACCCAGTCTCAACAATAACCTTGGACAGTAAGTGATGCTATGACATGACAAAATATGACTCTATAAGGTGAGGCTGAGGAAATCCATGAGACAAGATAAGACCGTATGAATTAAACTACGAAAGGAACTGCACAATCATAACATCAGCTGGTCTGATGTGATGCAACAAACTAAAAATACTTTGCATTTATGGATTAGATTAATCTACATTTAGAATTGTCTACATACTTATCTCAATATCAGAGCTTCCTGTTCAACATCCCCAATCAGCTCAAGGTCTTAAAGTGGTGAGAGTGTGTTTATACTGTGGTTTATATCACCTTTCTATTTTCAGTGCCTCTAAACCAGTCAGCAGCTGAAGCAGATCACAGTTAAGCACATATCTGATTTAACATGAATTTCTGTGAGCTCAACCAGGAGCCAGGAAAAGCCCCGGACCTGTGCGTGTGTGTTTGTGTGTGCTCACGTGTGTGTGTGTGTGTGTGTGTGTGTGTGTGTGTGTGTGTGTGTGTGTGTGTGTGTGCGTGTGTGTGTGCTCACGTGTGTTTGTGTGTGTGTGTGTGTGTGTGTGTGTGTGTGCTCACGTGTGTGTGTGTGTGTGTGTGTGTGTGTGTGTGTGTGTGTGTGTGTGTGTGTGTGTGTGTGTGTGTGTGTGTGTGTGTGTGTGTGTGTGTGTGTGTGTGTGTGTGTGTGCGTGTGTGAAAAAGAGACAGGAAGAGCTGATTGTAAAGCGACAGAGAGCTGAAGTAGAGCTTGCGAGTGAGTTTACAGGTATGTGGATGAGTGACTGTGTGTGCGTGCGTGTGTGCACGAGTGAGAGAGAGGGCGAATTAAAGTGTCAGTGAATTAGCTATTGAACATGTACGTGTAAGGGAGAGAGAGGAGGAAAGCTCGCTACTGAGTGTGTGAGAGAGTGAGTGATTGATCTACTCAGCAAGTGAGATGAAAATTGAGGCGGGGAACAAGACAGAACCAGTGTGTGTGTGGGGTAATGAATGTAAAATATGAATCTCTATAGGTCATTTTTCAGGCTACAGGCAGGACAGCTGATAATTTCCTTTGTATACTGGCAGTCAAAGGACATGGCTGTACACTAGCCTTGCTAACACACACACACACACACACACACACACACACACACACACACACACACACACACACACACACACACACACACACACACACACACACACACACACACACACACACACACACACACACCGCAACCTAATACAGCAAGACCTAAATATTTAAGAGCTCATGCTGGGCTACTGTTTGGATAGGGGTACTCAGAGCGTGTGTGTACACTGTATGTGAGCGTTTTTGAGAAAATGTTGAGTGTAAGACACAAATGTTTCTAACCAAAGCAATGTGGAAAATGGCCTTACATCCATCCTCACCCTCCATACAGTAACACAGAAAATATCGTTCTCCTACTGTGCTGTCATCCTCTCTAAGTACAGGCAGGGAGATTTAAAGGGTTATCCAATAACGTGTTGGCTGGTGTTGATGTGGGTGTAGATATGAACATATGTTGTGAACACAGATTCATTTATCATCACTGGACATCCACTTAAATTCAGGAAACTACACGACAGGTTTGTATAATCAGTAAAGTAATCCAAGCATAAATATATTGACATGTAATGTTACATAATAGTTAATCAAGTCTGTCAACGGTGGGTCAAATGAATGATCAAATGTCAGTATAAGTCGTTCCTTCAGTTATTACTGCTTTATTTATATAATATCCATCGATATTGCCATCACCTCTTAGGCCACAGATTTACTTTATCTCCTACCTGCATTCACCGGGATGCTGAGTACCCTTATCATTCCCCACGGGCAGTTGGGGGTGATGGGGCTGCATTCATTTCTCTGTGATGCTACTTGGAATAAGAAGCAATTATTTTACTGCAAACTGCATCAAACTATTGGCGGCATTGATAAGGCATTAATACCATGAATCCGTGTTTTGTTGTAGAATTAAATGGTTAAACTGACTAATTAGAAGATTGAAAAGACAATGAAAACACTGTAACAATTAGCATTACTTCAGCTGCTTTCAGACATGCACCTAACTCGGGGTAATATCCTGAAATTATTTGGAGGGGCTGCATGTGAGAGTCAGTTGCCAGCAACGGACATTCTCTGAAGTTTCTCCTGCCAGCCCCCTAATAAATACTCCAGAGAATGTCCAAATGAGCCCATGTGAGAATACAGCAGATTACCCAGAGGATTCTATGTGAGCGAGAGACAGACGCAAAACCAGGGGGGTTGGTGTGTATATATATGTATATACATATATATTTATAATACCTCAGGAAGAAAAAGAGGTGCCATACACACAGAATACATCAATGAAGATGATAACTTGGAAAGACAGCCACCTCTTGGCTGAACACTTTTGTGTGTGACTGGAATATCTCCTGCTGCTTTTTCATATGCAAAAGCCTTATTTATTTTAGTTCTTTTTTTTTTTACTTTATGTGTATAAAATCAGCATGTTGCAACGCTGGTTGGTCACTCAATCTCAGCATCAGTCATCAACACAGTTAAGTTCATCAGGTTGGCATGTTATATGGAAAGGAACAAATCTGAATCTTCTTCAACCAAAGCCAAGTTCTTCCTGTCTCATTATGACAGCCTTACTGTGAGGCTGCTTGTGTTCCAACATGTTGCACTTGTAAAAGTCGTGCTGCTTGTGATTAACTCACATTATGACAGACCATACTGAAGTGGGTCAGTAAAATTAGCATGCTATCCAGTCCTGGGTTTGATGTGGTAATGGAAATGATAGCATGTTCACATTACCTTCTACATCTGAACCGTGAGATCAGTCTTATTCCTGCTGATGTCAGAAGATAGGGGCATTCAAAACCATACAAGGAAAACTGACATTTAACAATTAGAATTGCATTTTACCCATCTGTGTAATGGTAAAGCTGTGGTACAGGGGGTGAAGCAGAATAAAGTGGAGCAGAGTGAAGGGTGAGCAAAGGGAGGAAAAAATAAATTGAAAAGGGATAGCTCAGAGAGCAAGGGAGAGCGATTAGGGGAGAAGATGGGTTAGAGAGGGGTCAGCAATTTCAGGATTTTGTAGAGGAGGGCAGGAGTGACCTTTAACTACTGTTTTCAGGAGATCCTTTAGTGTACCGTGGCCGTGAAACAAATACTTGTTTCACGGCTACATAGGGGAACTCAAAAACAAGAGATATATTTAAAGGGTGTTTTGATTAGAGTGCAGGGGAGGAAATAAGGGCTAGTAGTATATAGAAGATACAGCAGTTGGCAGCGTCACTTTGCTGTAATATAATAATGTGTGTTATCATTAATGCATAACTCGAGTCAAAATAATAAAGCTGCTGCATCGCTTTAAAAAAAGTAGAAGTAGACATACTGCTGTATTTAAGGTGTTGTATGATTCAGTTGCTCACTGAAGTGACATGACGTAACCTCAAGTTATATAACAAAGTTATCCCAAACAGTGCTGATGGCACTGAGTGGGATGCCAGGGAAACCTGCAATGGCTTCATAGAAATGATTATATAGTCGAGAAGAGAAGAGAAGAGAAGAGAAGAGAAGAGAAGAGAAGAGAAGAGAAGAGAAGAGAAGAGAAGAGAACTGTTTTTAGAGGTTGTTCACTAAGGTACTTCTCAGTTATTCGCCTCACTTTTTGAATATGATGTGTTTTTCTGTGCTTCCCTCTTCTCAGTTTCATGATTTCCATCACCAAAGAGACATGTTGAGATTGACTTTTATAGAGTATTCCCCTCAAGTCAGGTTAGCCTGCTTGCACTAATTACAGATCTGGCAAGCCACTGTCAAGTGTGTTCAACAAAGAAACAAGAGTGACGCTCACTCTGCCCTTTGAGAATTTACTTTCTCTTTTATTAGCTCCTCTCACAGTTAAGCTCTCTGTTAAAGGCGTTAGAGGACATGACGTAATGTTTCAAAGCCAGCGTCTGCTCTGAGTGGGGATGTACGGTTTGTGGTGATACATGAGATCTTTGTCTGCCATTTGACTGCAGTGAGACATTACTGGACTATGTCTGTGCAGCTGATGACAGCACTGAAGTGATTGACCCCCCACACACAGACATGAAAACACATATTCAGTGTTTGGGATCCATCAACACCTATCAACATTATAAAACCTAGGTCTATAGACTTTCAAACAAATTCCTCAAAGCACACACATGTGAATACATACTGTATATACACATACATTAAAATATGTATATATGTCTGAACATAACTGGTGGTATGCAAAAGAAACAATGGGCAAATTGCATATTTGGTTAATTTTTTTATGTAGTAAAACAATCCCTGCGACAAAAGCAAAAAATTACTTTTCTTCAAATGTTAATGCCTTTTACAACCCATTTTAGGAAAAAAGTAATTGTGGCATTGCACCTTTGATAGATATGACAGCTTATTTGGCACTGGTTTTTGAGTCTGACCACATGGTTTGAAAAGTCAGGATTTCTAAAGCTGGAACTGTCGTCAGCTGAAGATTGCTGATGAGTACGATTGATAATGAACACCTGACTTAGAAACCAATTAAGTGCTATCAAGTCAATGAAGGTCTGAGTGTTTCACAAGTAGAAAGCTTTCTAGACCTTGTCACATGCCGCATTCTGTTGAATTAAAAAGATGTTCATGGTATAAAAATAAATAAAATAAACAGAATCTTAAAGGTAAATAAAATGTCTGTTTTCAGCTGAGGTTGCATTGACAACTTCAGTCTAAGAATATTGTTTAGCTTTGATGTCTGTATAAATGTGCTTCCACAATACAGAAGAATAGAATAAGTGCTGTAAGTAGTGTGACTCGCAAGTCTCAGGGAAGGTCCATGTTGCGCAGCAGTTTAAGCAGAGATAATAGATAGTTCTGCCAGTTAATTCACCTCGCAGAAGAGAAGACATTCAGCACAGTGAAAAATTCTGGGACTACACACAATCACTGTAACATAGGCTCACACACACAAACAGCGTCAAACTATCCCACTAACTATGTTCTGGTAAAATCCAACACATGTATTGCTTTCATAGCATACAGTGTAATGAAACCAGCCAATAATGCACCTCAGGGCCTCTTGTCTTCTGTACTAAGAAAGAGAACAGTACTATAAAGTAAGAATAAAATCTGTCTTCTTCACAAGTGCATTTTTTTAAAGTTAGAAAACATTTTTAATGAGTAACCTCGAATGGCAAAACATGCAGTTCATGTCAGGAACAATAACAAAAATAAAGAAGACAGAAAACATCCACGTATGAAGACTTTGAAGGATAAAATTATCACTGATGACTTACTTACTTTTTATCTTCTTATCATTCACTATATTTATTTTTGTGGTGTGATTATTAAAAAAGCATAATAGGTGAACCAAAATGACCCCAACACGACCACACTTCCTTTTCAGTACATGAACTTGCCGATGGTTATGAACAAACAACAATAAAAAACAGCAGGCTTTGATACATGTTGATAGCGCGGTGTCATATTAGAGACACGTCATGATGAGAAGACTATAAATAAGAATTGTTCTCCATTTTTTTCTTCCCGCACCCACCCATTCATCTTCTTTCTCATTGAGAAAGAGTTATAGCATCTCGTTAGCACTAACGAGCCCATGGCTGGCTGCTTTCAGAGGCTTAATGACAAGAGGGGTGGAGACGGGTGGACTGACCCTCACCTCACAAGACTGTTCTCCATAGCTTAACTCCGCTCTGCCCAGTGTTGTTTTCCAACAACACACTGTTTCCTTCAAGCATTTATTTACAGGTATTTCTTAGCCAGCAGAGATGTGTATTTCACTGGCCTTTAGTATGCATATAGTCCTCCCGCCATTACGGTGTAGTTTCAACCCAGGACCTGACCCTTGTAAAACACAGCAGGTCCTCGAGAAAGATAGCATTCTGAGGTTTGATGGGGTCATGATTAATCTACTGGAGAGAGGGAGATGATGATGTCAGTGGGGGGTATCTATCTCATGCAGCTATGGGAAAGGGCTTGAACCTCAACAAAAGAAGAAGCCATTAGGATGTGAACAGCTTGACGTCTTCCTGAAACCCAGACCCATAGCAATTAAGCAGCTATTATAATGTCAATGATTGTGCTACAGGCTATCAGACTCACTGTCCCCAGATATATGCGGAGGCAGCAATTTGATCTGAGCAATTAGCAATGCTAAGATTAAGTGCGCCTGCACTCCTGCTCCACTTGTCCCATTTTTATTCTGCTCCGACCCTCTCTCTCTAGGGCATAGCCATCAGTTTCACTCCTCTTCCTGTTTAGCATCTTCTCTCTCTCTCACACACACACACACACACACACACACACACACACACACACACACACACACACACACACACACACACACACACACACACACACACACACACACACACAGTCTCTGGGTGGTATTGTATGTGCTATGCCTCCAATTTTCTCTCATTCAGTGTCTATCTTCTCCTCTCTACACTTCGTCATCTCCCATTCGCTGTCTGTAAAGCTAATGTAATTTGGCTGTGGCAGGGTTAGGGTTAGGTTTAGGGTTAGAACAGGCACAACAGGTTTCAATTATTAGTTGTCGAAAAAATAAAGTAACACCTAAGAATGAACTCCTATTAAATAAGCAGCTATAAGAATATATATTCTGTCTTCACAAGAGCATTAGGACCACTTGGATTTCTACACAACTAGTAATTTTTAACGCCTAATAAAACAATACTAATAGTAGGTGTCAGTTATGCAATGAACACAAGGCCATCATTGTTAGATCTGAACCATGGACTGAGACCAACTGTTCTGATTAAATTTTGGTCGATTGTCCCAATCGTGGTCGAAGGCACCTCTTACACATTTTGGTTTATGTATCCAAACTTAAAGTTATAGTTTATCCAAAAAATGAAAATTCACTCATTATCTACTCACCCCTATGCCGATGGGGGGATGGGTGAAGTGTTTGAGTCCACAAAACACTTCTGGAGTCTCAGGTGGTAAACTTTGTTAGAGCAGAATCAGATACAATTGAAGTCAATGGTGAGTCCTTCTTCAGTTGTAATAAAACAACAGAAAAACCATAACATGTCTCCATACTGCTCATGTGGTTTCATCCAAACAATGACCTTGTTTCGAGTCGATTATGAATGTCGGGGCATCCGGACACTTGGATGACACCACATGAGCAGTACGTAGGCATATTATGTTTTTTCCTGTTGTTTTATTACGTCTGAAGATAGGTCACTAATCAGCTACACTGTTTACCTGTGAAACTCCGAAAGTGTTTTGTGGACTCAAACACTTCACCCAACGCCCCATCAGCATCGGGGTGAGTAGATAATGAGTGGATTTTAATTTCTGGGTGAACTATTCCTTTAAATCTGAAGGTTCAGATAAAACAAGGTAGGTGTTAAAGCCCCCATAGCACCCAGTTGTCTTTGCCACTTTGTGTTTGTTTTATCTTCCCAGTTTGAGCTTATTTTTCTATTTCCTACTCCTACTCTTAAGACTTTGGACTTTTTTATTTTCTAACCAAACCATCAAAGACACAGTAAAACTGTCAATTCACATAAAATACTCTTCATTGAACCGACTTGCCTTTGTTATTTCTGAGTTTTGGATCCTGAAAACTTTCACAACACTATCATCACAATGGCCAATAACTCACAAATGTAACAATCTCAGTCCTGTGATTATACAGGGGAAAGCAAACAGTTGTTCCAAGAAGTAGAATTCAAAGGCTTCAGAGTGTTACCAGCTTATTTCTCTTTCCTACTCTTATTGAGGGTGTTGACATAAAACCCACTTATTAAATCTGCAATGCACAATATTTGATGCATTTTTCAACCCCAGTCCTGATACTTCCTGCTTGGCTCATCCAGTCATGACTGGCCATGACCACTGCGATTAAAAAAAGACAGTGCTCAGTCTGCTTGACTGGGCTAGTCCCATTCTGTCAGTCGGCCCATCTCTTAGCAGGAACCTGATACGAGGTGGGAGATAGAATGACAACTGGTGGAGCTGCCATCCTCTCTTTCCTCTTCCATGTACTCCTATTCCGTGCCCCCTCCCTTGCTTATTTTCCCATTAATTCTAGTTACCTCTTCATTTTATTTGTCCCCTTTTGTTTCGAATCCCCCCTCAATTCTTCTCTCTTCTTGTCAATTAATCTTCCCCAAGATCTCTTTATTCTCTTTTGGACTCTTCTGGTTGATTTTTACCTTCACTTAACATTTTCTTCCATTTAATTCAGTTGCAGCACTTCTTCCGTCCACCTTTTCTATCTCTTACCCATCATCTTGTCTTTTCTCAATTGGCAAATTGTAATACTCAGGGTCAGCCATAGTCTGCCTGTTTAACACAAACCGACACACTCCATCTCATATCAGATGTTCCGTTTCAAATGGGTCAAAGAAATGGGGTGTAAAACAATCAGAGCTTCTTTTTTTGGGGCCCTTCATTATGTCTTATATTATAAATAATCACAGTGTCAGACAGGTCATCTAGTGCACCTGTTATGGATAAGGTGAAGCTGTGCTTTAGTCAGCTGCGAGTAGCGACTGGGATTCTGTACCTGTGCCTCGAGATCAGTTATATATTATGTTATTTTATGGGATTTTATGGGAGGAAAAACGATCACACAAACTTCCAGAATGAGAATGTGCTTGATCTATTTTGCTTGATGATTTGCCCACTTTCCCTTCCATGCAATATCACTGAGTGCAACAAGAGAGACCTTGGAATATATGTAAATGTCCTGAAACTGATCCCGTCTCAGTATGAAGTGGAATTGTGGTCCTCTATGTGGGCCAGTGCAGATCATGGATCATTCTGCCAAAGTGAAAATGGCACTGATAACGGTGACTCCAATTTCAAAGCAGCAACTTGACCCTCTTGTCTATGCTTGATGAGTCACGGAACTTTTAAGACCATCTCATCTCCCAGCCTACGCTCCTCACTGAGTGACAAGCTCAGAAGGGTGTGCATGCGCCATGTGTGTCAGCATTAGCCGAGTGAGTGATCTCTGTGTCATCATCCCTCACAGCCGTAAGCGAGCTGGCACGCCGACTTGGTGCCCGCTTGACGAAGGCCTCGGTTGGCACCTGTCAGTCAGTGGCCAGCCAAGTGTGGCGCCCTCCATTAGCCTGGCTGACAGCCGTGAACCCGGGGCATCACTCCCTCGCGTCATCAGCTTTACGCCACCCTGCCAGCACTTGCCCAGGGCCTTTCACGCACAAGAACATAGAGGCATTCACACACAAACATACACATCCTTGCAGTGAGCCATTCACCTTGGACAGAAAGTAGCAATCTGGAGTCATGGCTAGGGCAATGCATCACCATGACACCTTAGACAAACTCTGTCATCTGCCTTGTACTGTCACTCCGTCCTTCTCTTCCTGTTTCTTTCCTTCCTTTCTTCAGTCCTCCTTGTTTTACTTCCAGGACATTGTTTTTTTCCATCGCTCTCTCCATCTCCTCCGCCACTGCCTCCCTCTTGTCCTCAGAGGTCCATGGTTAATTTATGTATGGTTCTGGGACTGGTAGCCAGCAGCCATCATTTCACTGATTCAACTTGGCTAGGCTTCAAGGTTGAACAGGACACACATTTATCTAAGACCTTCTGGTTGAATAAAGCTTGCCAAAGACCTAAGACCCAACTGTTCCTCCTCAACCTCCACCAGCCCCATCACTCCCTCCTCCTTCTTCCTGTTCCTAAATGCATGTTTTGGAAAGACTGTCTTTATTGCTGTGGCTTATAAAGGATTAAAGATTACAATATCCTTGATCTTCAGTTAAAAATAATGAGGTGCTCTAATTAGGTCAAAACCAAAATCTCTAAAGAGCAGCTAAGCCTTGGTTCTGTTTTCTTGATCTTGACTGTATCTAGTTAGCTGCTCAGGGCTACAGTGGTAATTTTCAGATCAATATTCACCTTTTAAAATTCACCACTCAGCAGAGGGCAAATACCTCAGTAGTGCTGCCACAACTCCAATCCCCACCTCGCTCAGTGAATCGATACATTCCATTGGCCAGTAAACACCTCTGACATTGATGTAGGATCCTACAACACATGGTGAGGCTCCCTGTGTGAGTGTATGACTTAAATGGCCATGTTTATGTCAGAGCACTTAAACACTTCAGAGCAGTGCAGCAATCCCAAGGGTTAAGAGGAAAGGAGAGGTACTGATGTAAATCTGAAAAGATCTTGATCATGGTGTTTTGACAGCTGCTGTTTACAAATGTAAAAGGCATGAATGAATAAAATAAGTCTATAGAGGATGGGTTAAGTGATCATGTTAAATAATCTTTTTCAGTACTAAGCATTTATCACCTGGAGACTATTTTAACAAATGTGTTTTTGTAATATTTAAAGTGGTGATTTTACCCACTGTAATGAGTACCCGAGAATGCAGTTAAAACACATAGGCATCACTTAGAACATTTACAGCTTAATACAAAGATAAATATACAAATTTGGACAACTTTGATCTTTAAGGATTGTGTTTTTCAAAGACATACCATCCAAACTGATGTCATTGTGTCATGAGTGGATGCTTGTGTGTGTGTGCATGCGTGCGAGAGAGAGAGAGAGAGAGAGAGAGAGAGAGAGAGAGAGAGAGAGAGAGAGATGTGTGAGCCTTGTCCTTCTGTCTGATCAATGGGAACATGTGTTAATGAGTGTTTACTCCGTGGCTGAACCGACCATCAGGGTCCAGTGCTAACCTCCTCTGTCTGCTTCAGTTACAGATGCAATACATCCTGCTGACCGGTCAACCCCACACACACACACACACACACACACACACACACACACACACACACACACACACACACACACACACACACACACACACACACACACACACACACACACACACACACACACACACACACACACACACTAATAGACAGAAACACAGTCTTTTTACATCCCATCAAGCAACTGAAAGACATGAACATGTTCTGTAAGACTGTTGAACATGGTAAACAAGAGTTTTGTTGTTCAGCGTTAAAACATGATTATTGTGAGATGTAAACGGATGTTTATTGTCTATTACTACTGATTTGTTTAAATGCATGTGTCACACTCTAACCAGCTCTTTAGAATCATTGAATGTAGCTTGCAGTGTTTCTTGATGTACGTGTGTGTGTATTTAATACACCCTCATTAATTTTTGGTACAGGTGATTGAGACACGAAGAAAAGAGAAAGATAACAAAGGTAAGTGTTACAGAAAATATGACGGGACTACAGAACAAAACACGTCTAACAAAGGCAGTGAAAAGTGTGTGTGTGTGATTTCTCCACTCAAATACAGTGTTTAGAAAATCAAAGCAGATTCAAGTATAGATCTTGCTACAGTTGTTCTAACCTGCGGGTTAAAGCAGAGCGTGGGACAAACCACATCTGTGTTTATTGTATCAAACAAACTGAAAAGCTATACATAAGTGTGAAAATAATAAACACAGATAAAATGAAAATGATTTTTTTTTTCATTTTTGCAGGTTCTTATATTTACCAGCTGTCTATCCAAAAGGTTATCGCTGTCCATTACCATTCAGTCCCGCTGAGGACCATCCATTGATACCCGATAGCACAGTGTAAATGTCAAAATATGGACGGTTGAGTGGTTGTTCTGGGCATAAAAATGAGAAGCTGCTCAAACAGCCCTGCTGGAAGGAACATCCCATGGATACAAGCATCTCAACAGGGTTTATATCAAACTCTGCTACAAAATGTCCTATGAACAGAGTTTGACAGAATCACTGAATCAAAACAACTTGTTAGTCTGTTGGAGAGTAAACATACTGTTTCAATTATTTGTATTTAAATAATTCATATTATCATCAATTATTTTCACTTATCTCATTTTCATTTCATGTGAGGAAATAGGATTCATTCTGGGTTCATGGACTTTAGGAGGAAATAACATGAGAGCTACATTCATTTTAACATGTTAAAAATGCCTCTATTAACCAGGAAAAACAAGGCAATGGCCTTCTAATCAAAGCAATAGGCCTGGACTTTAGAAAGTGGAAATTTCCCAAGAGAGACAGCACTGGTCGAATCCAATTTCCCTCTAGATTAACCGACCGTTCACGCAAATTATAATTCAAGGAGACAGCAATGAGAGCTTACCCTCTCTTGTATGGCAGTTTAACCAAGAAAATCAACAACAAGTAAGGACACGAGTGCCACATGTTGACAGTTGTTTGTGGAGCTTTAACCTGTATATATTTGCAAGAGCATATTACCTCCACTAAAAAGATAATATTGACTTTGAACGCCTGACACATTCAACAGGTAGTATTTGTATTGCATCAAATGGAGAAGCAGGAGATGTAAACAATCCGACATTCATTGCAGAAATAAGATGTTCGTTTCATCCCCACATTATAGATGAAGGACTAAGCGTAACTGTATAAAAATAAATACAGGTGGAACAGTATCACATGTTTTATTACCTAACGTATCCCTGCTGTGTTTGTTTCTGTGACAATATTCTCTGCCAACTCAGAAGTGAAAAAGCAAACACGCACATAGAGTATAAGTAGCAGGTGTGAATGTACAAGTCCTAGTCAATGTGTGGTATGTCAATAGAGTGCATTATTGCCAAGTGACTAAAGTGCCTTTGAGTGTTGGACATAGAATTGAAAGAGGAATCAAGATCAACTGCTATGTGCTGAAAAACAGAAAAATATGTCAAATATACATCTCTCAGGACAATTGCTTAGTAAAATGAATGAATATGTCAGCTGGTTAACAAAAAAGCTCACCATGACCTTGGAGTTATGGTGAAAACTTGTACCAAATTTGAAGAAATTCCCTAAAGGTCATAATGAGATGTTGCATTCACAAGACAAACCTCTGACCAGCAAATTCTATAATTATTCATCTTTGAGTCCAACTGTATCAAACTTGGAGAAATTTCCTGATGGGGCTCTTGAGATATTATATTCACGAGAATCGGACGGAGGAATGGACGGATGTATGGAAAAAAAAAAAAAAAAAACATAATGCTTCGGCCACTGGATGTTACCGCTTTGGAGGCATAAAAAAGACGCAGAAAACAATGATGCAGAAAGTACATGGCTGAAAACAATTGAAGTAAGTCCTCTATATGGCTGTGTGTCTATATCTATTTGTCTCTGCACACTCATGTCCCACAGGGGATTTACAAGACCCTCTCCTCAACTTGTTTCTCTCTGCATCACTCTCTCCCTATTATTTTCCTCCTGGTCAGCATGCATGGCAATTGGGCAGATAAATCACACTCCTAATTACTATGCAATTTTTTTTACAACAGAGCAAGATAAAGTGGAATACTGCATTTGCATAATAATGACAAAGGGGGTCTCGGAAGAGTTGGCTTAAAAGAGCTTGTCAAGGGGGGGAGACACTGAATATAAAGATGAAACTGGTCACAGCTGTTACATGGCAACAGTGAGACTCCATCCCTTGTTCAGCATCAACTGTAACATGTTAAGGGCACTGAGGTGCTCTGTGCCTGAACCAACTGTGGTGTTGAATGAACCAGATTTCTTCAATTATAAGTAAGCGAGGAAAGTTTATTTGTTTTAGTACCGTTCAGAGAACAAAGTCACAAAGTAAAAAAAAATAAAAATCAATAACGAATACAAGAACAAGACAATAAAACATAAGCACAAGTATAGAAAACTAGACCGTGGACGACTAGACAGATGCCAGTTTAAATAGATGAGTTGAGCTGCTTTTAAAAGACTTTGGCTTTGAACTCTGGACATTCAACAGACTTCCCCAGCCGATGCACAGCGTGGACAGGGGTGTCTGCCTGCCGACAACTGTATGCTTGTATTGGCGATGCTCAGAGTAAAAGCAACATCTACCTATGTTGTGTTGAATACTGCCTGCCTGCAGAGGATGGTGAAAACTTTATGGATGAGGCACCAGGCCATTATTTCAGTAAGAGAGAGAGAGAAAGAAAGAAAGAAAGAAAGAAAGAAAGAAAGAAAGAAAGAAAGAAAGAAAGAAAGAATGATGAAGCACAAAACAGATCTTGTATGTTATTGCAAAACTGTGGCAAATTAAACTACTCGCAAACAAAGTAATGAGCAACACTGCATCAAGCCAGCTAAAACATCCCCAGCGGTTGTTTGTTGAAATGCAGATACTCGTCTCTTTGCCTCTGCCATGATGTCTCTACTCAGAACACAGAGCTAGCTTCTTATTGGTAGCTGAAGATGCATAGTTGGTGTGTGAAGTAGAGCAGTACACTTTTAAAAGTTACATTATGCAACAGGCATTCAAGGCACAAAGGAAAGATAAATATTTCTGCACTTTCTGTTCCACTTAATTTATCTGACAGCTCTAATTATAACAGCACTTTCATTTGTTTGTGCAGTTAAGGATGAACAGTAAAGGATCTCAATACTCCGTTGTTTAAAGTTAAGATTATGAGTGCAAACCTATAGCAACTTTGCAACAAGGACAGCATTTCAGAGAGGTGGCATTCAATGACTGGTCAGCAAACAGCAGCAGTGGTGATAAACAGCATTCGAATAAGAAATGTGTTCCTATCATTTACATTTTTCATCTTCATTCTGGGGACACTACTTTGAGTTCGGATTGGTAAGAAAAGCAACACTTTAAAAGTATCCCAGGTGTCAGATTGAAGCCAGAGGAGCCACCTCTTCCCCACTTCACAAACAAGAAAGAGACTTTCCTATGTGTCATGTTTGGGATAATTAGATCAGGCCTGTGACTGGCTGAGTGCTTAACTTTGTATAAGCCAGCAGAACATGATGGTGAGCAATTAAGTGGCTATAAACAACTCTACAAGAAAAGACTTTTCACTTTACCCAACATTTCGTGTCTTTTTCTCCTCTCACTGACATTTGGAAAACAAATAATGAGCATATTGAAGCTCACATTTTCAGTGGTTTCGATAATTTATTCTTTCATTCCCATTTTGGATGTACCTTTAACATACAGCACTGTGCTAAAGTGTTAGGTACAAAAAGTAAAGTGAGGATCATCTCCCAAATAATATCATGAATAGTTTATTTAACGTCATAAATTGAAAATGGCTTAATCAAATATATTTGGTGTGACCACCCTATGTGCCCATTTTCCCCTCTTCATTTTACATCTCTCGTTAATTTTCCTAAGTTCCTTTCATCTATCTCTATCTAACCTCTAATTCTGGTCTTCTGCATCTTGATATCTGTTTCTCGCACTCTTCCAATCAATTGCTTCCTCTTTCAGTTTAGCTGAAGTCAACAGATTCCATCGGTATTAAAGTCAAAGAGCAACGTTGCCAAAGCAGGAAGATGAGAGCTGAACGTCCTGCCACAACCTCCCTCTCTCCATCTTCCAGTAAAGGAGTGGACTGTGCTGGGATGCGATGTGCTGAGCCTGGTGGAAGCTGAAGGTGAAAGCCAGTCATCCTGAACTGTACAATTAAATCAGAGTGGCAGCATGAATGGGCTGCTCCCCTGGAGGGCAGCAGATAAAAGAGGGTGGCTGCTCCACTGTGGAAAAGGCTTTATGGTTTATGGAGGTCCTCCTAAAGAACTTAGAACACAGTGACAGAGTGCTGCTGCCCTACAGGCCCCCGCTGCCCTCACCTTTAACAGTCCCACTGTTCCATTTATCTGTCACACACACTCACATTGCTCCCTAACATAATTCAGCTGAGCAATCCACCGACAATATCGGTCTGTCTTTAGGCGACCTGAACTGAGATTAAAAAAACAGCAGCCATTCTGCTTTAAGTTCTTATTTTTTTGAACAGTTGAACTGAATAATTTGATTTGTAAATAATTAATTTACACATATTCACACATAAGAGTAATCCAACAAACTACACCTTCAAACAACAACCTATTGGACATGTTCATTAATTTTAGCCAGCTTAAGGCATCCTTATTTATCACTGCCTCATTTACTCTCATTTCCCTCTCTCTCCTCATCTTTTTCCCCCAGCACTTTTCTCAGCTAGCCTCAGCTTGAGGGTAAACCGGTGTGGTCTCGCAGTGGAAAGAGTCAAATAATTCAAATGGCTGTGAAATTGGGTTGGAAATGAGCTTGCATGTTAAACGAGGTGAAGGAAAAATCGAGGAGGCGTTGAGCATCGTGTTCGATGGGATTTAACGATAAGCTGCGCCAACGGAAGCTCGCACTTTGGAAAGAGTTGCTTGAAGAGAGTCTGCTAACTAAAAAAAAAAGGTGCTACGGCTCATTAGGGAAAGGCCATGCAGTAATGCATGATCACCCTTTAAATCAAGTTTGCCAACTCAGTAATAGGTAACTAGTTTTACGTTATTTTTCAGATGGAAAGTGCTCATGTGTGCATTATGTTAAGTGATCCATTAAAGCCCTTTGAAAAAATATGATTCATGAGTCTTTGTTGTAAATCTATGAGATATGGGGGGTTCCTGAATGAATTTGTCTCTCACCAATCACATGTGCAAATTGCAGCATAAACAATAGAACAGGAGGAGTCACACATTTACAAGGAGTAAAGCAGAATAAAACAGATCAATAGGCCAACACAGTGTTTCCCATTAGACTGTGCAGTGTGGCAGCTCGCCATATTCTCATTTGTCCTGCCACAGTTTCATTATGATCAGAAAATATTTTACACCTCTCAATATGACATAAAAGATCTCTAACTTGGTGTCAAGCCTCATAGTGGAGATGTGTGCATCACACTTTTCCACACTGTTGCTCTGTCGCTCCCTCTCTTTCTCTCTCACAGACACACTGACTGTCATAGTTGGACTGACCATTGGCAGCACAGGTATCCTGCCACATCTGTCAAAACACGCAGTAAGCTGTAACCATCCTAGGCAGGCAGAACTTGGCATAACATTCCACTTTAGCTATGCACGTTCCCATGATGTGCATGCAGTTTAAACAAGGCGTCAGACCTGAGCTTAGCACCTGCCCTCTCTTTTCACTCTGGTCACAATCTCAACATTCAAAATAGAATATAACTCTGCACTCAATGGTAACACCATTAACTTAAGCAACAACATTAATCTGCATTTTCACTTTAACCACTTTCTTTCTCTATATTTTTTTATGCAAAAAATGAATCAGTAAAAAAGAAAAACCTTACACCCTGTATTGTGTAGCACTATCAGCCATCACTGTTTACCCTTCTCAGTTGCATTGCCTCTACGTTCCACTCATTCCCAGCATGCATGAGGTGGTTTCCATTTCCACACTAATGCTTGTTGGGGAGATAAGGCTGTGAGCCAGTTCTCTTGAGGTCCCACACACACGCACGCACGCACGCACGCATGCACGCACGCACACACACACACACACACACCGAGCCAGCCAGAGGAGGCCGAATGTGTATGTTTATGTTCTTCTTGTCAACAGCAAAAGCTCTGTGGGGAGAGTTTTTAATCTCTGTGTGTGTGTGTGTGTGTGTGTGTGTGTGTGTGTGTGTGTGTGTGTGTGTGTGTGTGTGTGTGTGTGTGTGTGCGTGTGTGCGTGTGTGTGTGTTCTTCCTGTATCATCTCATGTCATCCTGTGTGGTCTCTTTTTCTGTCCCTCTCAAACCTAAGAGATTTTAACGCTCTGAAGCTCCGTTTAAGGTGCAGAGGTGGTTTTAGAGAAAAGATACAAAATATAAGCTACAGTTTTAGAAAGATACATTCCAATAACTAGAAAAATATATATTATTTTATGAAAAAAATATTTTTTTTCTTGATTGACAGGCTTCAGAACAAAAGACAGTGAAACTACCCACCCCTACTTTGTAAAGATGAAACAAGTAGTAGTTAACTATGTTGTACATTTGGTTTCATACTGATGCAAACATAATGTATATTATAGTATATTCAATATATACATATATCAATACTTTTAGGCACTTGAGTTGTTTAGATTGTTATCCATGACTTAAGAAAGTCAATGAGCTGCCACATGGATCAAATGCATTGTATTTACTTGTTTAATTAATTATTTGGCGTTTAAACTGTAACATGCAAAAAACCTGTCAGAGCGCCATCTCCCATTCTCTCAAAAAGCCAGATGTTATGGTGTTGCTATTGTAGTGCTGAATTTGCAAAATAGTAAGAAAGAGAGCCTCTCTGCAGACTGTTTTGTGAAGTTACAGGATGAGAGCAGAGAGTACATGCGTTGTGTTCCCATCATAGGCTCATATTTCTATCTTTATGATTATCCATTAAAATATGAAATACTGCCCCTCTGACTTCACACCAGGTTTTTGTTGGTCAATTGTGCAAAAGGTTTCTGCTGCCTCAAGATAATGTGCCTGACCACATCTCATTTTGAGACCAACATCACCATGGGCACTCAGATGGTGCATTTGCCATTTAAGCAACGTGGGCGCTGGACAGGAAAATGAAGACTGTGTCAGCCTGACACTGATGAAGACCTGCTTATCAGCACTTGGCTCTGCAGTGTGTGTCTTTGTGTGTGGACGTGTGTCTCTGCATCTGTGTGGCTCCCCTTTAGTGACTCATGGGAATAAGTGGGGTTTGCTGAAGGGCCACTGAGAAAATGGAAGGCAAGATATGCTCATAGACGGGAGGAGTCGAGGAGACAGAGGGTGGTAATTGCCCAAGTGCGGAGGAAGATGGACATTAACAAGAGGAAGGCTTCATCATTAAGGCTTAAAATGAGTGCAGGAGTTTAAGAAAGGGAAGGAGAAGGATAAATGGGCAAAAAGGACGAGGGTATGAGAGAGGTTATAAACACCAAAAGTTTCTCTAAATGAGTTTGAGTGTCGAAGTAAAACAATTTCCTTACTGGTCATAAGGATGAAAACTCACAGAGGAGCATTATTAGGAGAGGAACACTGGAGAGGAATGAGGAAAGGAGGAGGGACATGATAAGCACTGTTAGTGAGGGACCCAAAGGAGTCAATATATACAGCAATTCAGCCATACCCAGCTGATTCAATTACAGGCTACCATTATTTGGAGAAGTCAGGCCTGAGGTGGGCAACGTAAATTTCAGAGGAAGCCAAAACTCAAAGAGAGAAAGGAGGGGAATGAAAGTGCCCTTAGGTTGGCAGATAAGATTTATAGCTGGGGAGCTGAAGTTGAATTTAAAGTTAGGTGAGGAAATATAGCATCCCAACCATTGTGTTTCCTCTTCCTGTCTGCGTTGTGTCCCTGTGTAAATCACTGAGAGGAGTACCGTTGCTGTCATGGCTGAGGATTCAATTTAAAACAGGACCTTATATACCAGAGATATCTAATATAAGTAAATTCAAACTTTTTTCTCAGTGCTCAGGTGTTTTGGATGCATTAGGCAAATAGCACAGCATTTCAGTAGGGTTTCCATATAATGAGACCATTTCAACAGTTAAAAAGCATCATGTCCAAAAGTGTAGACAGAACTGCACTGAAAAACCAGCTAGATTTTTCATTGCCCAAGAGCCCAATAGTGAGTTTGATTCTCAGGTAAGGATGGTCAATAGCTGCTTTCAGACATGCACTGAACTCCGAGTGAGAGGCTCCAGACGTTCTCCAGAGTCTTACAGCAGGGGATCCGGAGGATTCACCGCGAGAGACCCTCATCTGAATGCTCTGGATATGTGTGTGTTGTTGTTAGGGTTTTGTAGAGAACTCTGTTCTTTAATGGTACCGACCAAATTCCGTCAGTATTACTGGGTACCGATTCACTTTAAATCAATCAGTGCTAAATTTCGGTACCTGTGAGCGCATCTGGGGGAGAGAGTATGTATATGTGAGTGAGAGTGAAAGAGAGAGTATACGTTAGATAAAGAGCGAGAGAGCAAGACCATGTGACTCACCTCTGGAACGTGATCAAGCCAAGGTCGAGTCAATGGCGCAGACACCCAGTGAGCTTTGCCAGTAATTTACTGATATTTACTTAATCATTCGCTCTGCTCACAGCCAACAGATTTGAAACAAACCGAGCATGACTCGCCATCTCCTCCGGCTCTCCATACATTGAATAAGTTTACAAATTCCGTTGTTTTTACCCAGTATGACTTTACACATGTTTGTGTGTCTGAGTGCAAGAGACGAGCTGAATTATGAATGAATGCGTATCTATGAAAAAAGATTTGACTCATTAAAGAAAATTATTGATCATTATGTGATGATCAGAGTTGATATCGGGGCGTCATTTCAAACAAATCAACGTTTAAACTGTAGCGAGTCAGAGACATCAGCTGAGTCTGTGAGAGTGAGAGTGTACTATAATTTTGCCGGAAGGCGGCACAAGATTTGATGGAGGCGGACACCTCGTAATTCTCTATGCAGGAAAAACCCTGGTCAGATATTTTTGGGTTACACAAAGAGAGTAAAGTACAGAAAAAAAGTATTGTTGGGTACCAGAACCGAATTCCAGGTACCCATATCAGTACAAATGTGAACGATACCCAACCCTAGTTGTTTACGAACGCATCTGAGTGAAAAGCAAACCTCGGAGAAATTCTGGGGCCAATTGTGTGGACGTTGCCCTAGACTTCAAGTCTGAAAATGCAGCTTCTCTCCTTGCAGCTTTTTTATTATTAACAAATATATATTATTTATTAAATGTATTAATTGAAAGTGCTAAAAAATATACTCTTATATGCCATAGAAAAAGATTTTGCAGCATTTTCCTGTGATTGTGGTTGGCTAACCTCGGCACAAGTGAGGCAATGGTGCTCTGTGACTGTACTCTGATGAACTGATGGATGACTAAGGAGTGGGAGCTGACTGATACAGATGAGAGTCGTAATTGCTCTGACAGGAAGCCCAGGTTGCAGCCACCAAAGAAAACAATCTTCTGGTGGCTGCAAGATTACACTCATTAACAGTTAATATCGCTCCAAGTGTTATCAAGTTTTCTTTATTGTGCAACCACACCAAAAATCATGATGACCTGCTGACCCATGAAACAAAAAACATACCACCACGAGATGCTTGATAGCGAATTCAGCAACACTTTCGACCTCAACCAGATGTCCGGCTGTTTATTTCAGCAGAATTTTATTCAGCTGGCCTTTCAAACCTCCACAAAGACCATGTTTGCTGAATAAACTGCTAGGTGAAGCAGCGAAGGACAAAATGTATTACCCTAGCATGTGAACTTTCATTTCTGTAATCATTCCTTTTTATCAAGCTTTATAGAAAATAAAGTAACAATAAATGGTAGAAGACGATATAACTGTTCCTCCAAAGGAGGTGACCACTTTGAGATGCCATCTACATCAGTGCAGCATCTTAAAGTACTCAGTGCCCACTTGACATCAGGCCCTGCTAGTGATAGATTATCTTAAAAGTGGCAGCTTTGGATGCACGTTCACTACATTTTTCAGCTAGGGTCAATGTACCTATTTGAAGTGAAATGCCTGGTCAGGCAAAGGCGGCTGTGCGCAGAGTCCATTAACTCTGAGAGACCTGTAGGACAGCTAGAGTGAGATTTCGATGGAGGCTGGTCACCTTGACTGTGCAGTGCTTTGTATTCTCAGAGGAGCCGGAATGCTGAATCCACAGAGTAAGAGTTTCTACCTCTGCCTTGTCTGCTAAAATTACCTGTCATATATTCCCAGTGGCTACTCGGTGCTTACAGCTACAGATTCAATACAGACAGAGAGACAAGGTTAGGAGTTAAACTCTAATTTTAATTACTGTGTCCTGAGCTATTCTCCACAGTTGCATTGGTAGGCAGAAACCAATCTGTCTCCTTCATAAGTGGGAGGAGGACAGCAGTACAACATACTGTGCAAACAGAATAACAATGCACAGTGAATCAAAATGTACCATAAAGGAAGACTCCACTAAAATCCTATCTCTTGAATATCAAATACTCACACCCTGTGTGGCTGAAGTGTGGCTCTGAAAAGTTTGGAGCTTGCAAATATTTAATCACATGGAACTCAGCAGAGTTCATACCTCCACCAAGGCCAAAGAGTCCCTTATGACACCAGATTTACATTCACTACATCTGGATTTGTATTTGGATCAGCACCAAATTACACACACTTACAAATATCAATCCCATTAGCATGCCTGAGTTTTTTCATCAAGATCCATGAATTATTCTCCAAAAAATTAATGGAATCCTGTCTCGCGATGTTACCAAAATTGTATGGTTTCTTCTCAGACCCATCATGCACCCTTTCACCAAACAACAAACCAACAAACAAATGGACAGTGGTGAAAACTTCCTTGGCAGAGATAATAAATTAATTCACAAATAAAGCCTCATTTCCATGTAAAAATCTAAAACCTCTCCAGGATTAATCCAAATGTTCAGTATCTTTCAAGCAATCATGTTTTCATCAGTAAACATGTGTCTCCTGCAGAGCTTCAAGTCTATGAGGGGCTGAACAGAAACCGTCTATTTAACTGTAAGTGTTTGGAATATATTGATCATATCAGGGCTCTAGATTAACTTTTTTTACTAGGAGCACTGTATCCCCCCTTTAGGAGCACCAGCAGAACATTTAAGGGCACACCTTATATCACCTTGCAAAGCAATTATTCACATTTTCCCCATAAATAGACAATTTACAGAAATTACACTGTCAGGGCTCCAGACTAACTTTTTCCACTCATAGCACTGGTCTTAGGGGCACCTGCACAAAACTTAGGCGCACCAGTTACAACCACATACAATGCAACACATTCATGTTTTACTGATAAATGTTTTGGTAATAAATAGAACATTTACGAAATAACAACCACAACAAGTAAACAAGTAACTTCCTCTCAGAGAATGCCTCTCTTCCCCTCCCTTTAGAGCACATCCCACTGAGGACCACTAGGGCGTAGCACCTCTGAAGGCCAAACCCTGTAGTTGGGTCTCCTAGCTCTTTTGCCCTGACTGAACCTCATCTGTACAGACTCCTTGGCATCAAGCTCCTCCAAGCTATAGTTCCTAATCAGGTCCTCAACTGTGTCCACATGCAGGGACCCTATTATTCTGAAATTGGCTATTCTGCAAGTACATGCTGATTGGGGCTGGGTAGGGCTGGGTATCGCCACTGATTTCCCATGTTGATTTGATTACAATTTGATTAAATTTGCAAGTCGCCGTGGTGTGACTAGTTATAAAATATAGTCCCACTGTCTCCAAAAATAGTCGCAAAATGCGACTAAATTGTCGCAGTCTGGAGCCCTGCATATGGATCAATAAGTGGAATATTCTTTTACTCTGTTTTTTACATGTTAACAGTGTTCTTGTTTTACTGTGACTCTTACTTCTGCAGGGACCTTTTCCCCCTCTGACTAAAGCTGCTGCCCTGTGAAGAACAGAGCTGCAAATCCTTTAGAGCCACTTTACATGGTTAGAGGTGGTGTTAGGGGCGGCTGTGGTCCAGGAGGTAGAGCGGGTCATCCAGTAATCGTAAAGTCAGTGGTTCTATTCGAAGTGTCCTTGGGCAAGAGGCTGAACCCCTAATTACCCCTGGCGATGACTGAATGGGAAGCCAGAGTGATAGACAAAGCACAAGATATTGAAGCACTGTATGAATTGAAGCACTGTATGAATTGAAGAATGTAAACTGTAATGTCAAGTGGTCGTTAAAACTACAAAATCACTACATGAATGCAGTCCAATGGATTTTTGGCTACGCATACCTTTGACATCGGTAGACATAGAACTGGACAATAAAAGAAAAAGGTCAAACCAGGCATTGAGATACATTAGAACTATTTGAAATTTAACATTACATATTAGAGACTAATGATACCTGAATATCTTCGGGATATAGGAGTTGGGTTGTTTTTTGGCAAAATCTATAAGTAACATATTTTTCAAATTCTGACCATATATACTCCTCAGATAATATTATCCTGGGCTTGTGTGTTGATTGAACTGCAGAGGTTGGTTAGTAAATTCACACACACACTACTAATCTCACATGATTAAGACTGGAGAACAAGGGGGAGAGATAAGTAATTCAAAGCCAGGTTATTTACATAAAGCTTCCAGTCACCAACATGCTCAGGTTACGGATGATCCATGCTGTTTGCAAGAAATAAACCAGAGAGAATCAGATTTATGAGTAGCAGGTGCAACGCATCCAGCACCTGAAGATGTGGGTGGTACATATACAAACAACAATCTCCAAACAATACACAGGGTTTCTGCTGTAATGGCTGCCAGAGACAGAAGAAAAATCAAAACAGGAGCAAGCAGGGCTGTCTCAAAGGGGGTTTGAGCAGCAGTGGCCTTGAAATACACAACAGACCTGAGAGGCATGAAGAGGAAAGTTTGGCAGAACTATGAAATAAGAGTGCTGCCTGAGAGTTTGCACAATGTTCACACTCCTCTCTGCGTCAAACAGCAGACAATTGTTCTATAGCTATGACCTGGTCAGAGGATGTCTCTCACCCCCTGCTACAGCCAAGCTTAGAGGAATTGGAGCAACTAAGTTGAAAAGCTCAACTGGGAAATTCAGTCTGACTCTCTCCCTCTCTCGCCATTTTATTAGCCTCAACAGCAGAATACACAGGTGTCCTGTGTACAAGGAAGAGCTTGTACCCACACATGCTGTGCAACAAGACAAAAAGCCGCTTTGCCTAACCAGGATACAAGAGGAGAAAAAGAGCAATAGAAAGAGAAAAAGGATGAAGAAAGATAGTGCTGAGGCAAATTTTAACAGCAAAGAGATTAAATGTATTTGATCAGACAGGAACTCAATATCTCACTGTCCAAACAGCAAAGAATGAAAAGAAGCAGATGCAGTTCAAATGCATCATTAGAAAATTGAAGATTTTAATATGTTTCCTTTTGATCTCTTTATATCCAGCCTACATTTAAGACAGTTATGATTTAATAAATACCCCCAAATGAAAAACTCAACCATTTAGGTAGCGACTTGAGTCCTGCTTGGCTATTGCATTGTTGATACTATTCAGCAGTGCCTCCACAACACAACACTATTCAGAATTTGAAAATGGCACATGAGGAAAGATAAAAAGTAATACAAAATGTACGGTTTATTGTGATGTGGGCTTCATGTAAAATACGTCGATATACAAACAAAACAGAAACATTACTTGAAAAGGGACAAAGTTGAGAAAACAAAAGTGAGTAAGGCTCATAATTTCTAAAGCAAGTGTTTACTACATATTTAAACAGCCTCTTTGCTGGTCCCAAGTCAGCCTTATCTGGATGCAGTCTCATTAGGCCAATCAGAAGAGAATAACTAAAGGGTCATCTCTCTGGGCATTGGCATGGTGACTGTTGCCATGCCAATGCCCATGCAATGAGCTGCTCCCTTGCCAAGCTCAGTGCTGCCTGATGATGATGATCATGCTGTGGTGAGTATGTGTTGCATACGTGTGTGTCAGTCATCCCTTCCCAACAGCAACTGGGTTTGTTTGGCATGACACTCTGGGTCTATTGTTGAATGGCTGTCAAAGTTTATTCACTCGAAACTAACATATATTGTGCAATGACAATAAGTGGTATTACATTAAATGTATGTGTGTTTGTGGATGTCTTCCAGTTCAGAGTGCATTAGAAATCAGATGGAAGGGCCTGAAGAGTGCTGACTGTCACTGAGTTAAAGCAGGAAGTCTCCGCCATCTCCTTTTTTCACTCAGACATTCATGTGAGCTGTGGCAACTTCACAGCAAATTCCTTTGAGTAGGAAATGTAATTGTTGGCAAGATTGTGTTTAGAGGCAACATATTTTTTGAATGAATAAAGGACTAGATTCATCCAAAGCAGTGACGCTGTGAGTCACATCTTTGGTAACAAAAGCTCTTTGGTTGAGGTTAGGGAGCGATTGTGGTTTTTGTTATTCGTTAATACATTTTTTGTCAGAAGTCCACTTTTTCTGTATTAACCCAGATCCTTCCGAAACCTTAATGCTTAGTGTCATAAACTTACAGTGAAGAAGTTTAACAATGCTGTTTTGATTGTCTGTCAGTTACTCAGCAGGATTACGTTACTACTGGACACTACTTGGTGTAAGGATGCAGTATGGGTCAGGAAAAACCTATTGAATTTTGGCACAGATATGAATTCCCACAGAATTCATTTAATCTATGACGGTAGCTGGGTGCACATGCACAAGCACATATGTAGCTCTCAAGTGGAACAGATTAAGTAACATGTGCACAGACTAAAGAGTACAAGCCAAATTCTCTCTTGAGAGATAGACAACTGTGTTACATACCACTTTTGGGTATGTGCACAACTTCAGCTGAAACTAAGAGGTCTGACTGTCTGTGTGGAGGGTAACAACTTTAAAGACGATAGCACCAGCAAGCAAAGGGCAAATAGTGCTGCACACAGCTATACAATGTAGCAGTAGAACAAGACAGGAAATTAAAGATCAGTTGTGTTATGTAAAGTGTAAAAAAAAAGTTGTTTTTATTGTGAAACTGTGCAAGACAAAATAAAATACAGTAGCCCGCCCCAGTATGGATTATTGATGGGAGACCCTGCTTTGACATTGCGGGATAGGGCATAAGCCTGTTCACTCAGAACACCCATCTAATTATAAAGATATTTTATAGCAAGATAAAAAATAGCGGGGGAAATTATTTTGCCTCATTTGATATGATCAGTATCAAAGTATTCTGCCCAAGTGCTGCCCAAAGATGCACTGTATGAATGTGTGTGTGAATGGCAAAACAAAACAAAAAACTGTGATCATCAAGACTAGAAAAGCGCTACATAAATGAGACCATTTGTCATTATGTGAATCTGTGAGCATATTTTGTGTGTTAAGCACAAGAGTTTTATTTTTATTTTTGTACTTCAACAATGCAATTGTAGTGTATGGCACTCTGTTCAAGGCCCCGACTGTTGCTGTGTTACTGAAATCAATAATTCTCAAATTGTGTCATATACTTGCACAGTGTTGATCCATAAGTAATCACAATAATCTCACAAAACTCTAAAATAAAAGAGCCTGTCATTTCCAAAAAGAACATGACATGATTCATTTGTATGAGCAGTTAACAAAATGCTGAATTGTTCCATTACAAAGCAGCAACGTGATAGAAAGTAAGTTCTGGTGGATGATGACGATGTTTGAACTGGAGTTTTGTAGCAACCAAGTGTAAGTGGAGTATTACATGTCAGAAATCCAGATACCAGGGTTTCTTTTCAAGTGACACAATTGCAAGGCTCAGCAGAGCTACAAGATACCGCCTGCCAACAACCAGCAGCGCCTCCTGTCTTTTTTTTGCTCGGAGGGAAGAGGGGGGAAAAGAAAATCACAGAAACCAAGAACCCCATCATCACCCTGCAGGAGGGAGGGAGGGTGATGATGGAGAAAGAGAGAAGACAGAGCGGGAGGGTAAGATGAGAGGGAGAAAATGAGAGTGATAGAGAGAGGCTTGAGATGGAAGGAAGAGAGGAAGGACTTCTAGTGATAGGAAAGATGTGAAGGCAGGCTTTTACCCAATGCGTAGTGACAGATATCTAATATGTGTCAGTGTGTGAGTGTGCCTGCACAGACCAGAATGTTTGAATGGCGTATAACATGCCATCAACAAGATTTTTTCTACAACACGTAGAAAGCCACATACTGTGCTGTACTGCACACACATTTCACACAAGTATGTGATTGCATTTCCATACAGATGGTGAGCGCCACAGTGCTATTCATCCACTATAATTCTGTTTTCTGCTCTGAGTTTGAGGTGGTGCAGGCTTCATAAAACATTGCACTCAAAATCACAAAAACAAATTTGGCTTTATGAGTTATTTGGGCTCCACAGGGAGTTTCGTTCTCAAATTGTCCAAATCCTATTTCAGAGAATTCATTAGGATTGGATAAAGTTGGGAGGGTGACTGCACGGCCCAGGTCTGGATGTTGATTCAGACACTTCTCCGTCCCACCAAGAAGAGAAATTACTCTATTTCATATTGTCATTTGAGTTTAATTTGAGTTCACAGACGCTGCTTCAACTCTGGCCCAGAGTTGCTTCAACCAACCATTATAATTTGGATATTTTTGTAATAACAGAGCACTTGGACCATTGTGGTGATTCTATTTGTCCACCTGCAGGAAACCAGTAAACGCTAAATCGGCCTAACCCATCAAGACCGGAGGTGACATGTGCTTGTTTATATCTTAAGGACTGACATTGTGTTGTGTGTGCTTCCCCCTTTAGCCACAATTCAAACAAATACTGCAATTCTGCACGCTTGTCTTTTTTGTCGTCTTTTGTATTTAGCCTTTTTTCTTTGGTCTTTGTGAAATGCCCTTGACATGCTGTTTTAATATAATCATTTTCCAAATTGGGATCAGTACATCAATCTATCTGTCTATCTATCAATATCATAGTTTTCTCTGCATGTGACTTGTGATTCACTGAAATACTAAAAATGCATTATGGGAATTGTAGTTAGTTTTTCAGCACTCTTAGCCTGCAAAACGTTTTGGAAATAGGGTTTCAGACCATGGCTGGCGATCCAAGCGAGAGGAGTGATATTAAAGTACATTACGATGAAATAATAATGAAGAAAATTCAGACCCACACGATGTTCCTGCTGACCAAGTCTCGGTTAGTAGGAGGAAGAAGGGGGGATCTCAGCTGGTTTTAAAATGCAATATTAAACTGTGAAAGCCAAATGTTAAAGCTCTCTTTTTTATATGACTTTTTCCTGTCTCTATCTGCTTCAGAGGCTGAGAAGAGACAGTAGAAAATATATTTCTTGGCAATTAATAATGTCAAGAGGACAGTGGGCAGGCTCGGTCATGCCAAGCTCGCCCACAATGCCCCCAACCCCTAATACATACACACACACACAGCTCCAGGGTATGACTGGTGAATGGCTCTGAGTCTGGACAATGGCAGCAGGTGTCTGCTGGCCAGAGCCACTCGCCTTCCCCCATTACTGGCAGACACAATGTCTGTGTGTGTGTGTGTGTGTGTGTGTGTGTGTGTGTGTGTGTGTGTGTGTGTGTGTGTGTGTGTGTGTGTGTGTGTGTGTGTGTGTGTGTGTGTGTGTGTGTGGGTGGGTGGGTGTGTGTGTGGGTGTGTGTTTGTGTGCACATGGCCCTGACTTTGGTCTTTTAAAAGGTCTGGGGTATTATGGACCTATTACTGTACTTTGGGTTCATTTCTCCCCTGTGCCCCCGACAACACCCCAGGCATCTGCCCTCAAGATTCGCCACCTGCTGCAAACAAATATCTGAGAGAGGGATTTGGAAACAACAAAACGATTTGCCAACCACAGTTCTTTCCAGACAGAAACTGCCATTTCAAATGTAGTGTGGTTCGAAGTGTAGTGAATTTGCCTGAGACAACACAATTTTGATTTATAAAGCCGGTAGGCCTTCATTGAAAGACACAAGATCCAGCTGTCTCTGCAAAATGGTGAACTCTTCCACATTCTGCATGACCATCTGACTGACATTGTTCCACTATTACCTGCAAGACACATCTTTAGTCTAATTCAAAAGTCATAGTAGTTGGTGTGTAGAACTCATTAGATCTCACAAGGAAAACAACTTCGCAGGATTTTTATTTCAGAATCTCTTAAACCTAATTGAAGAGAAAATCTAACATGTGGGATTTGCACATTTTCTCATTAAGAATATTTTATTAACATGGCAGTGTTGGTTTTTCTGTCTCCACACACTCTCATCGACCACAGTCAGCTGTACTGAGACAGATGTTTACCTTCGACCTTCAGTCTCCTTGCTCCCACCACAGTTTCTCCCAGAGCACTTTGATCATGAGCCAACTTACCATTTGCCAACCTGCCACGCATACCACTGGAGGCCCCCCATCACCGCCTACCCTTGGGTCATGTGGTGATGCAGAGATTCAAGCTTCTGACGGGTGTCCTGTTACTGGGGTGAATCCAGAAGGACGGCTTGAAAGCTCAGTGGAGCTCTGGTCCATTAGCAGAGTCCAAAGTCAGGGATGCATTACTGCCAAGGTCCAAAAAATGCACACCAAGACAAACTCCCAAACACAGGACACAGAAACAAACACACATACTGTACATGCGTGATAGTGTCTGCTTTCATATCTGTCTTACTCTGAGAAGACCCCCTCTGGGACTGAGTTGGAGGGTGAAGGAGATGCAGAGGAGAGAACATTAACGATGAGATGACATTATGATGAAGGAGTAAACAAAGCTAGAGGGCAGACAAAGATTGACAGTTGCTGATCTCTTATTCAAGATCCAAGTCAGATTACAGGATAACTTCTCAAGCTACTTTCAGATATGCATGTGTGAACACAAATGTCCAAGACACTCCGCAATTTCTGCTGACTTTCTTCACCTGGCCTTCTAGTATAAAGTACATTCGATGTTTAAACACAGCAAGAGATCCCCCTCTGGATTCACCGTGAGTGTGTGGGGGCGGAATGATGACGCTTCTAACGTGGTGATAAGAGCCGACACCCATGTCTGTGTGTTGTCCAGAAAATCACGTGATCACCGCAGCAGAGTTATTACTTCGCTTCCTGTCTCTGCCTGCTGCACCCGGCTGCTCCACCTCTCGCCTGAATAATGCGGAGGATTTGATGCTGTTGTGAACGTGTCTGTGCAGAAAACCTCCTGCTGCGTTGCGCATGTGTGAAAGGCAAATTCATGGTATATTCCGTAGCCATTCTCCGGATTTTACCCGCAGGTCATGTCAAAAAACAGCTTTACACAGTGAGGAAAGAAACTTTTTTCTATATATATATTCAGGAATGCATTTTACTCTTCGGAACTTAATGGTGTTTCTTTGCTATATTACTCTAAACTCTGCTGACTCGCTTTTACCACACAGCATATGTTGCCTAGCAACCTCTGCTGATTTCAGTCATCGGGCTTCAGTGGCAAAGGAGTTTTTAGATGAGGAGCTGTGGAAACGTTGCTCCACTCAGGAACACAAATAACAAGTACGATAATTAAGGCAGACAGATGGCAGAGTGCTCCAGGTCTCTGGAACAGTGCCACATGATGTTAATCATTGTTTTATTAGAATTTAAATTACGCTTATCAACTTTTTAATTTCAACAGGCCATAAAAAAATATTCCATGCTGTTGTTAATATGTGATTAGAAACAGTCAAGGATTGGGAGAGCAATTACATGTATTTTCTCATCAGGTATTTATGAATATAGTTAGCTTTTTAAAATGACCATTATGCTTTTAATGTATCAAATATTCTCCTGAAATGTCATTTTTTTAAGTGTAAAAGAAATACCTGCATCTCTTCAGACAAGGATTATTAAACTGTCCAAATTGTGTAATTTAATATTCCAGTTACTAAATATAATCTTTTTAATAGTACATATACCAGAAATTCTGTGTGGCGTATTACAGCAGGAATTACTGTCATTGCAGTGGACATTATGCTTTTTCACAATTATGTATAATTTAAAAAAATAAGAAAACTCAAGTTAAACAATGAGTGTTTTATTTCTCTTCAAACATGGAACACAACTTGTTGAATTCAGCTTTCACTATCACTCTGTATGTGCTGTTTGCTTTCAGCATTTTAACAAAGGGGAATGAGTGAGCATGCAGTTAAATTTCAAACTGTGACCCAATATGGAGATAACAGGCACACTGGGTTCTGTTTGTCTAACATGATTAAATATTTCTGCTGCCAGCATTGAAGCTTTAGCCTATTACAAGTTGTTCCTCTAGAGTTGCCATCCTGTCTCCTGCCCATCCATCCAAAAACACACAATCATATACATACACAGTGTTGCAATTAGCTCACATCTCCCTAGCACCTGTCTGATCACTGGAAAGATCCAACAGATGGAAACACTGCACAGAACAAACTTGTGATTATAGCCAGCAAACAGTGAACATGTAATGACAGACTGGTATACAACAGCTGTATGGCAACACACGCACACGCACACACGCACACACACACACACACACACACACACACACACACACACACAGGTGCAGCTCAAACTCAACAGTCAGGCAGAATACGCCAGATGCGGTCATATAAACCCTCACACTGTACAACAAAGACACTGGGGGCTGAATGCTGAGCTGCACTTACTCTGCCTGTAAAAGGTTGAAAAAGATGGAAAATGGAAAAAGGACCCGGGCAGGAGCAAAAGAGCAGAGACAGGCAGAGGCAAGGAGAGAAGATGTAGGATTAAACTCAACAGAGTGGGAGAAATGGATGAGCAAGTGGGCTAATACAATTAAGATAAATGTTACATCTGTTCCATGAGACACAAAGGAGACAGTAATGCTCACATAGAGACAGAGAGAAAGAAAATGGAGGAGAAAGTTAAGATGTTACTAGGATAATGTTAGTTCTATGTTCAGCTCTGGTTCAGCTACACCTCCTAAAAAACAACTGCCAAAGCATGCTTATATGTAAGTGTGGCAGCTTTTAATTCTAAATATTTGCTGTGAATAAGTATACATAAGCACTGCTACAGCAGAGACTACACAGAGTGATGAAAATCTCACTTCCTGTCTCAGCTGGAACTTTTTTCTCTTCCTAAGAAGATACATAAACACAAAATTACAGCTCATTTGAAAAGCACTGAGCATAATACAAATAATTTGGATTTTTGAGTTGATTTAGTGTAGTACAGCAAGAACATCTTGTACAATTTCTAAACAGCTCCCTCCGATCAGATTTCTCCACTTTATGAAAGCCCTAAAAAGTGTTTGCTCTGAACATTTTCGTCCTTACAAAACTGAAAGTGAACACTGCATAAGCACTGGCTTGACTTTGGCCATTTTAAAGTGAACTGGCCAAGACCTTTGTAAACAGAGTATTTTTCCAGTGTGAGTGAATTCAGTACCAAGGACAGAGGCAGAGTGTAGAGGAAATGATGGAATGGCTGCAGTGATCCATTCAGCCTCAAATGATAAAGTTTAGACTAAATAACCATATTGCGAGTCAAGGCAAAGGCTCCATCTCAGTATTGTCACTATATAATAAAATAACCACGACAGTTTTAGTATAATCATCAGTTCTACCACTAGTGGTAAAGACAAGGCTGTATACTGTGTACAGTTGTGTGCAAACATTTTGACACCACTGACAAAATTCCTAGTTTACAGCCAGAGACAGCTTCTTCCCACAGGCTATACAACTGCTTAACATGATTTCCAGTGAAAATCCTGAATTTACTTTTAAACCACTGTATTTATTATGCCACTATGTTTTTATTATTTTGAGTAATTATAACAGTTGATTGCACTTAATGATTATCTCAGCTGTCTTTAAAACTACAGCTTTTTAGTATTGTAACTGCTTGTTCATGCACTGGGCCCTGAGAAACGCCTGGAATGACATAATTAAACCTGAAACTTGAAACAGATCACAGATCAGAAACAAAACACTAGCATTCAAGGTTCAGCCTTTTACGCTAATGTACATCCAAAAGGATTAACCCTATCATGAGACCAGGAAACCAAACCTGGACCGTCTTTTACTCTTAACACAAATCTAAAACCTCTTGGAGGAAGTAGAAAATACTGCTGATGGCCTTGGAAAGCCTGGGTGCACTTATGCAGGCACTTCTACCTCTGCTCCCTCTGTCTTTCAACCCTACAGAGTTATAGAGACTTCCATATCAGACAAGTCAAGCAGTAATGGCATAATCCACAAACATATACCAGTCAATGTCTCCCCCTACGCTTTGCAATAAATAATCACCCTGTCTCTTGGTAGGAGACATTTCAACATATTGGTAGAGATACTGATATGAGCCCACACTTTATTCAATTACCTGTCTCTGTCCAAACACACACATTGGGGCTGCTGCCAGCTGGTATTCATTTGCACAGAAGACATGGATAGAGGCAGATTCAATTACATACACTGACAAAAATATGGTGCTTAAGCGATGATGTCATGTAGTAGGTTATCCAACAAAAACTGGGCTAACAAACGTTTAAGTGCCAGGGAAACAGGCAAGTACATCTCATGTTAAGGTCTTCTGTTTGCCAAGCATCTTCGAAGAAATCCACTGTATTATTTTTTACCCTGTGCATATGTGTGCATGTAGAATAGAATGCATTGACTAATTTTCACCGTACTTTTGAAATAGTACTTAGGATTATATCTCCTGATGGTTAACTTTTGGAGGTAATCAGTCAAAGATCAAGGTCAATTCAGAAATGCATTTATCGGGGTATCTCTGCATCTTATTGGACTATAGTCATGACTGAAAGCTTACAGATTGAAAACAAATTGATCATATGGTGGGAACTTCATTCTGTCACTACAGCTGTGTCTCAATTCAGGGGCTGCATCCTTTGGAGGCTGGATTGATTAAGATTGATGATGTTACAGTGGCGCAACAAGGCTGTCCCATTTCAAAGACTGCTTCAAATGCAACGGACAAATGGGTCCTTTCATTCCCGAGAAATTAAGGCTCCGACGTGCGGATGCTTCTCAGCATTCCCAGCTACCCAGGATTCATTGCGCTGTGGTGACATATATTTTTCTCAAAGAAGTAATTGTGCATCAAGGGAAGAGATGTCAGAAGTATCACTCTTCAACCCAATCGAACAGCTGACAGGAACAAATGTTACAAAACCAAAGGGCATAAAAACGTTCTTGTCGTGTCCAATTGCTGATTCAATATAATCATGTACAGTACACACATGTCTGAAAGGTGTATTCAGTAACAATGGATGGATGTTGACACTGTGATGTGTGCAGCACTTCTTCACTATGTCTAAACTAAAGCAATAAACCCTCCATTATCTTAGCCACTTTTTCCTTTTGCTATTTGTCCTGAAAGACAGAGGACATCACCTACACTGATCATCTAAAACAGAAGTTTAAATCAGGTGGTGACTCAGTGAGCCTCTATAATCCCTCTGTTGTTTTTATGGCAGTCCTGTGTGGAGCTGCTGTCACTTTGTCTTTCAATGCAATTTAAAAGACTGCCAGACAATTGGAAACAACAGTGGCACTTCAGAGATCAAGCACAGAGAACAGCAAATTGGAGAGCTGGCTTTTAAAGTCTCTATTGAATGTCCTGTAAAGTTATAATGTTCCCGCAGAGGAGACGGAGGAGGCAACTCAGAAACATGCATCACAACAAATACAACAGCTACTTTGAATGTACAAACACTCATAATTACCTCATACAGATGTGTGAAAAAAATCTTATAATCAACCATTGATCTGAATGTCAGTTTTTGTTGTCTTAAAGTGAGAGAATGAGTGGTAAAACAACAGGCATTATAAAAACCAACAGCAAATTTATACCCACACACTTAAGGCCAATGAAAAACCATCACAAGAGGATTTAACTGGTACGCCAACCATAAATTGTGTTCTGACCAAGAACAAAAAAACAACAAGAGAGTCGCCAGTGCCTAAATGATTCATCAGCTGTGAAATATTAATGAGCTGTAAATCAGGGTGGAGAGCAGAGGGAGGAGTGGACCTGTAATTTAAACTGAGCTGATGAGCCCTAGGCTAAATATGAAAAGAAGGAGAGAGAGAAAGAGGAAAGAGGCAGGTAAACAGAGGGTGAGAGAGTGAGACTGAGCAACACAAAAGAGAAAATATGAGGAGTAAGCAAGAGGGAGGAGGTTGTAAAGGAAAAATAAAATCAGTGAGAAAGAAAATTCTCCTGGCCATCACATTATATCTACCTGTTTGATCTCGAGCTGATTTATTCATGAGAATATATGTGAATGCTTTACCTTTCTTTTTCAACTCTTGCCTGTGCAGAGCATTTTTATTTTATACTTTAGTTTTTAATGGTATTTTCAACATTGATATAGTCAAGTAAAACACGGTTTGACAACTAACAACTGCTTTGGGTGTTATGTCTCCTTCAGTCCATCCAGTCCTTCAGATTTCATCAACTAATTCCATTAGTCTTCTCCATAGTCTTTCTCAGTATTTGTGATTCTGAATTACGTCCAGTTTCTCCCACTTTTCTTCGAGCTGTGTTTTCACATTTCTCTTCATACAGATGGTACATCAGTCAAACAGTGTGACCAGTGTTCTTCCCTCTATCCCTGGGGTTACCTTTCTGTTTATTACTATATTATATGAATTGTATATTTTCTCCAACTTGCTCTATTACAGTGACATCCAAAAGTCTGAGACCACTTCCCCATTGACAGGCCTTTAAACCCAAGTGTATATCATTTGAAAGGAGAGCATGGGAATAAGACCAATTCATTCATTTGTCAGCTCTTAAAGCAATATAAAAGTTGTTAATTCGACCCACCTTTCTTGTCTCCACAGAGGTCTGAGAAACAGCTTTATTTTAATATGGCAGAGAAAGAACCTACAGGAAAGCTCACTTTGCAAAGTGACAATATGCCAATAGCCAGTCGTAGCCAATAGAGAAATCCTACTAAATCCAAAACCACAACCTCAGTCACATCGAGAAGAAGGCAGGTGCTAGGTCACCATTGAGGTGGGACATAAAAGCTATGGGACCAGAAAAGCGAACTTAGCATAGAGTACAGAACATCTCGGGTGATTAGATTAGATCACACACACAAGAAAGGAACTGAGACCTGATGAGAAAAAAGAAGAGAAGGCCTAGCCCAGGTTTTCAGGACTGAACACACCTCCAATATTTCCTCTATCATTGTCCTCCAATCACAAACCCTGTCGATGCAAATCTCCCAAGGCTTTAGCTACTCACTAGTAATGTTACAATCAATTACTTTGTTGCAAGTCAGCCTTTTCAATTTGTTCTTCCTATTTTGCTAGATCAGCATCTGTACAGAAAGTCTGATCAGTTTGGAAGCGTACCACTGTCTATCAGACGTACATATATCAGTGTGTTTGCTGGAATACATTCTGCCTGTTTATAAAACATCGTCTCACTTGGGGAGTCACATTTAATTAGGTTTCGGAGCTGCAATATTCTAGAGCCTGCCTTCTAATGGCAAAGCTGGGAGAACATATTGTAGGCTACATTTATTCCTGTTGCTTACAGTTTACATTGATATGTAAATGAAGATGTTCCTTTACTGATGACATTTTCATGACATTAAGAGTAAACCAAGTCTTTTTCAAGCTGCAAAGATCTACATTATTGTCCTAAAATGAGACTGGGCATAGAAAACAACCATATTTGGATAATGAGCTGTATCATAAAGAATTCCACAGCACCTGTTATCTAACAATACAAGCAGAGGCAGCAAACACAGGATGAATATCAACTTAAAATAAAAATATTTGATTGGTGATACCTACTCTCTACTCTCCATACCATCATATATATATATTTTTAATCTATATTATCTTTAGGCCCTGTCTGCATATATATCCTATGTAGATCCTAGGATGCAGAAGCAACTGGAAAAAGGAACTATGCATGATTTCATTATCTGAATTCATTGGGACTTCTTGATGAAGACACTAACCCATTTAATGGGAAATGTTTTCTTTTCTATGTACAATTATAATTGTCTCTCCGAACATAGTTGGAAAATTAGATTTTTGGGTCCTGAAAAGGTCAGCGTTTATAATGGGAAAATATCTTCTTGCTACCAGCTACACCAGCACACAGTGTAAAAATAAAATACTATAGGAGAATTTCAACTATTAGACATGTCTGACCTGTTACCGAATCAACCTTGTTCAATTAAAACTCGCTATGTGCAGTGAGAATCAATGTCTGTTCCTGTGCTCTCCACTCTCATCTTCCTCATGGCCAATTAGCAGGGTTTCAGGGTGACAGCCAGAAAAGATGTGACTGCATCATTTTCTAACAAGGACAAGATGAGAGATTGAACAGCAGGCGCTGGGACACAGTGTGACCCAAAGCCTGACTCTCAGAACCAATATCAACCAAATTACTACCCAAAAACACACACTTGCACTGTTTTGATTCACAGGACCTAAAGTAAAAAAGCAGCGTAATAAAAGATGTGTGTGGGACAAATATAGAAAAATGAAAAAAGTAAGGGTCATACTGTAACTTTACAGAAGAACTTCATGCGTCATGCTACAATCAAAAACAATGCCAAACACAAATGCACATATATTACAAATTATTTTTCTACAGATCATACACTGGTCTGTCAGTATTTGCTTTTCCTACCTCTGGAACTTATCAAAGTTTACACAAGTCCAGCAAACATAACAACAGCTGCAGAAGCCAACATTGAGAAGAGGGGGAGCAAATACCCAAACAATGGCTGACACTGTTACCATCAGGAGGACCAGACTTGCACGTCATTGCAGTTTGTCTACACGCAATTTGAAATATATCAACATTGCCAGAGTGTTTTTGAACCACATCATAATGAATACTGATATTTTAACTAAAAATGTTGCAGAGCACAGTCCAGCATCCCCATATGAGACAAAAGTCAGCCTCCAAGATAGTATTGAAATAACAAGCTGATAATGCACACGTAATATATACCTATGTAACTGCACCAACTTACACAACAACACCGGATACATGAGTGGGTCTGCTGCTGCTGATTGGTTCTGTATCCATGGATTAAAAGGGGCCAGATTTAGAGCTGGTCATTTATCAGTTTGTGGTTATTACGAAGGTATGAGGAACACAGCAGGCTGCTGCTGACAGACAGATGGACGGACAGTTTGACTAAGTGACCGACTGGAAGGCTGAGGCCTCTCATTCTGATCTAGTAATTTGTGTGAATACAGTGTATTCATGCACTACATGCACTACATCACACATGGAGTGCATGTGTGTGACAGCATGCCTTGAATGTGAAGGAACGGCAGTAAGGAAGGGAATAAACTTGCGCGCGATGTGTGTGTGTGCAGGGCTCCAGAGTGCGACCATTTTGATCACATCTTTGAAAGGGGGTACTTTTTTATGCAATAAAATTGTCATTATACCAGTGGTTTAAAATGGTTTCACAAGGATGACATAATATAAATTATAGAAATAATTTGAGGGACAAAATATCGTCCAACAAAATTTGTTATTTTGACAGGCCTACCTTTATGTCTTTAATAATGCCCCAAGTTAGAGGTTTCCTTGTTCCGTTTACAGCTTTAATTCTCTGAGAATGTCTTTCATATCCAGGCAAAATTGGTATTGTACACTGAAATATCCCAGACTGAATTAAATTGAATCGAACCCAGCCCTAGTTAAGAAATTACCAGTGCATATGGGAACTGTCAAGAAAAGTTTTATTAGGTGATATATTGCAGTGCTAAAAGGCGCAGTGAAAAATATAGGCACACCGGTGCAACCATTGTAAGAAGTTAGTCTGGAGCCCTGGTGTGTGTGTGTGATTATAGTAGGCCTGGATTTGTAAGTGTGAAAAAAGAAAACAGATGAGACATTAAAACAAACAAGAGGCATGAAAACTTGCATCAACAAGTCAAAACAACGTTATTCTTCTTGGCTAGTGAATCTGTCCCGTGTCATTGATGGACGAGCCCTGGCACACAAACCCCCGCCCTCAGTGTAATGGCTCCATAGTGCAGCCCACTATGGAGCCATTACTGAGATCTATTGGAAAGCTAGCATAAAGAATGAATGGGGTGTCTCTGTGTCCTATTAATGAAGCAGGGCGTCTATTGAGTTCTGGTGGCAGCCATATTAAATACAAGCCAATCAGAAAGTCAGTCTCATGTCTCTGTGTGTGCGACTGTGTCTGTGTGTGCGCACAACAATAAACAGAAGTATACTAGCACAGGTATGGAGCAAAATACACATACCACACAAACAAACATTTCCCATCTCTATGTAACTGACCTGAATCCCATGCACAATTTTACCTCAGGAGCAAAAATCTTTCTGTATAGCCTGTTTGAAATATTCGACATTTATCAAGATAACACCGGATATAGACCAAGGTGAAAATGTTAATTGATGTTGTTTTTGCGATAGTCGCAAAACACACAAACAGTCCAGCCTAAACTGAAACATAGTTATAGCTGTGAGTCTGTTCGCAATCCATTCAAGCCAGATGAGGCCCCTGACTAAAACATTGAGATTAAACCCTATGAATGGGCCCTTATCTTGCCATCTGTAATGCAATCCCATTTCCTTCTATCTGATAACATCATTACCATGACTGTAACCATGAATTAAAAACTGTCCTAATTACTACCGCACAATTAGAGGCTCTCAGTGCAGAAACCAGGCAAAGCGAATTAACCACTAAACTGGCACATCATCGAGTGTTTCTGTTGACATGACCCATTGTGCTGACCTTTCTGCCAGCGGCTGCTTGATTGAGGAGTGGCAGGCTTCAAAGGGAAAATCTCATAGGTTTAAATCTCACGTGGTTTAGCTGAAGCAGTTTGGCAGATTTGACCTGGTCATGTAGATGCAAGAGATGCAGGGGGAAACATACAACTTGTTTTCATTCAGGAAGCGTAAATTCTGCCATCCTTACACCCCTTGGCGTCTCCTACCCTTCCGCGTCTGAAAGAGACATGCCAGGCTTTCAATCAACTCCAATTTAAATCCACTCACGGCACATTGCAACGCTCAGAGCAACTTATCTGGCCATCCATTCACTCAATTATTCTTTAATTAATTTAATGATTTACGATCAGCAACAAAACTTGATTTGTCTGTCCACCTTAATCATTTTGAATAATGGATTAGTTTGTAGTTATAATCCATACAGTAGGTATCATCCTGTTCTGTTACAGACTACAGCCCAAACCGCACGGACCCCTCTCCTACATAAAAAATGTATTGAAGACGAAATCATTTTTAACTTGCTTGTTTATTTTATTTCCGTTGATTCATGTTATAGCCACATACTAAAGTGTTTGTTTGATTTGACAGCTAGATTTCCTACAGAGGGGCCCTCAAAACCACTAAGGAAAAAGGTGGATACAAGAAAAGAAAGAAACAACAAGCAATAATAAACTTCAAATTAATTATTTTATTAAAAAACAGGCATATGAGGGAGCTTCAGAGGAAATTCAAAACAAGAAGGAAAGTGAGAGGGTAGAGAGATAGTCTACCATCAGAAGCGGGAGGGTGCAATAAAATATATCAGCTATCAGCTGCTTGTTGGTTCATTTACATCATCAGAGCATCCATTATCATCAATTAAACTGGTGGCCTGGAGGCTTGCACACACACGCATACACACATACACACACACACACACACACACACACACACACACACGCATACTTACACAATCAGTCAATAAATAAATCCTTCCAGGCAAAACAATGAACTAATTGGAACCAGTCATAGGTTTGCATTAGGAGAGAGCATTCAGAGAGAGCCGGAGACTAGTGAAGAGGACTGAAAAATGTTTGACAGAAGAGTGGGAGGGAGGGAGAAAGGGAGGAGAGAAAACAGCTTTCTGTGAACGACAAGAGGTATAAACAAGGGAGATAACAAAAGAGAAAAGAGGTAGGAATCAAGGCAGAGAGAGTCAGGAGGAAGACTGCAGAGGTAAAGAAAACCTAAAAACGAGAAAAGGAAATCAGACCTGCAAAAAAGATAAAGAGACAGAGTTGGGAAGGACAGAGTGAAAAGGCAGGGGGAGGGTTTTACGATGTCCAACTCCCATTGAGCTCATCAGGGAGAGAAAAACCTGGAGCAGATGGAGAATTTAGTTTCATTTCGTGTGTTATCCTGCCATTTCTTTTCCCACAGCAACCTTCTTCACATTCAAACCATCACACACTTACATCAGCTTGCTTTCACGTACAAACACACTATTCTGTAGACCACTTAGCAGAGACTGGAACATTTGCGCAAACGAGAAAGAAAGTGAGCAAGAAAGATTGGACCAGACCGCAAAAGAGAGTAAGAGAGGGGGAGTGGGAGAGCACAGGAAGGGACATAAATTCAGATCAATTGAATAATGAAGGAGTGTTAATGGCCTTCCTAATTATAACCAGGCCTGTCGTTAGCAGATGCTGGCTGACAATCTGCCACAGCAGGATAAATGCTGGTTCTACAGGACCTGAGGGCTGACAGCAGCTTTACACAGACATACATGCACAAGAACACACATATGTGTATACAGTATGTGTGTTCTTGTGCATGCCTCTCACCACCTCTTCATGGGCTGCGATCAGCTGTGTGTGTGTGTGTGTGAAAAGAGGTGACAAAAGGCACTCCACCTCTTTTGTTAGTTAATACACACATTAGTTCATGTCTGTCTGAGTGTGCATACTATGACACTACATTTCAGTTCCCATGGTGAGGCACGGGGCCTCAGGTGCCCTGATCCTAATGTCATTACCACCTAGTCAACATGGGGCCTCTTCATTACACTGCTTAACCAGACCACAGTAGCTCAACCCAAGGTCAACAGGCTGATTAGAATACGGCACCTTTTCCACTAGTCAAAAAAAATGCTGACATTTATCTACAATGGAAATGGATACAATTACCATTCACGCATTGGGTCAAATTATTGGCTCCAGCTTCGATCGGCAATGATGCAAACGTGACACCCAGCTGAACGTGCTAATTTGGCAAGACAACTAGGTGAAAGAGCGCCTCATTTTCGGCTCATGTGATGTCGAATATGACGCACCAGGAAAAAAACACAGAAAAGCAAACCCCTCTACTGGCAATGGAAAAGGAATCAATCTCCTTTTTTAGCTGATTAACCCCGCATTTAAAAAAAAAATGTGTTCGGTGTAAAAGAGGTATATATATATATATATATATGTGTGTGTGTGTCGTGATCCCTTGTCCCACACCCCTTCTCTGTCTTTTGTTACACTACCACTCAAACATGATGACATATGAGCCACTTTATTCTGGGATGCCACACACAGCAGGAAAACTGACGAACACAATAACCTCAGTCTTTCTCTGAGAGGTGTCCTGATGTCCTGCTCCTTGTCCTCTCACACTCATTGTAATGATTGACACCAGAGTAAAATGAGGGGTGCTTTCTGTCTATGCTTGTATAAAAGTGGGAGCATGCTTGTGTGTACTCATGCACTTTCATACACACTCAGTGTTCTTCAAGTATGTGTCTGCCTATGTATGATCTTGTATGCTCCAATAGCCTTGATATGTGACATGGCTGACCTCTCACATGGTCCAGCAGGTAAAGGGATCGAGCGAGTGCTTCCCCTCTGCTCCTACAGCCTGACGGTAGCTGAGCAAAAGCATGAGAGCTGGATTAACACACTGCTCGATATTCTCCAATCCTCTGAGGACTCACACACAAACGTGCACAGCCGTAGCCAGTATTGGCATTGATAAGTTTGAGTGACACTCCTGCCATATGTAGCTAAAGCCATAGGTAGAAGCTAAAAGACTTAAGAAGAGCCTTCTTACATTAATTTATTGTGTCACCAGACTCTAAAACATGCATTCAAGAAGCCACTATGTACACTGAATTGTATGGTAGGATTTTCATTATCTTCTTTTGGGTTAGGGACCCATTATCCTTTTGTAAATATTATGATCACATAAAATGTGTTCTAACCTGAATACAGACTAATTGAGCACACTAATTACAGTTCATTCATAATCTAATTAGACGTTTCATGTTTTCCACAATTATTTACAACCATCCAACTGTGCTGCTTCATAATTACAAACTTAGCATCATCAATTGTTTGCGGCCTCTGTCTAACAACTGTAATCATCTTTTAAAGCACGCTCGTATAAGTTATTGTTTAAATGTGGGAGTAGAACTAACACTTATAAAACTATAAAAATTCCAACTCTTGACAGTTCGTCAAGGTCTCTTTCAGTAGCAATGATGAAGACGCATAAAAACTGCCCCGATGTCTGAAAATGTTTCATTTTGCCGAGAATTTATGGCAAACTGTGAGAGTTCGTCATAAAACATCCTCAAAAACTTTAGCCAGGTATGGATTTTATGACACCTGCTGGCATAATTGCTTCATCACAGAAAACTCAGATGAGACCAGCCCACATCTTTTTACTGAAGGTCAAATCATCCCATCATGGGTCCATACAAATGAGAATGGAGACTGAGTCCCTTTTCTGGACGTACTTCTCCGGGGCTTTATATGTATTTTAACATTCACTGAACGTAGACAGTGAAGATAGATAATCATTACTCCTCATGAATTTACAACACCTACTCACAGAAACCACTCTGTGTTACACAGCGAGCAATCCACAACACACTATATTGATGTGTGGGAGATCAAATTGTTCTGATTTCTTTACTGCACTACTGATTAAAGAAAAATAAATTACATGCAACCAAAACCACAAGCAATAAGACAGTGGGGGAACAATTTCAAATCAAACATTATCAGCTACCGATGATAATTTGTGTAAGAAACATATACAGAACTGCACAAAATACCGCTTTAGATATTATGTTTCTTAACCATTACTCAATACAAGAGCAAGAGAAGAGCAAGTTCTGAGACAGATGCCAAAGCTGCCACAGAATCCTGACCTCAACATCAAAGAGTCAGTTTGAGATTACATGGGTGGCCAAGACAAGGGACAGACTCGACAGAAGTCTAGTGACCTTTCGAATCTGTGCTCAAGTGTACCTTGGAAGATTTATGCTGTTGAAGATTGACACATTTTCTGGCACTAAATTAGATAGACACGGGCACAATAGTTATTTTACGAGTACAGACAAGATGTAAATGTAAAATGTAAATCTGATAAGTGGATTTTTAATTGACAGGTCATATTATATTACGTTTGTTTTTAGTATTGCCAAATCTAATGAGATTTTAGTAGAAAAACATTTTATCCAAGTAACAACAGGTTTCCTTAAAGGAGACCTGTTATGCTTGTTTTGGGGATTCATAATTTTAGACTGGAGCTCTACTTGAAAAGGTTTACAGGCTCCAATGTTCAGAAAACACTTGAGTTTCTTTATTCAATTCATTGTTGCAGCGCCAGGAGACTCTCACAGCCGGATTCAGCTCCTGCCCCCCCTAGCTAGAAGCCAAGTCTGCTCTGATTGGACAGCTGGTGATGAGTTCAGGCACCTCAGGATGAAAGGAAGTTGTGAACAGACGTCGCTGCTATTAAACACAACACTGATGAATATTTTTTATTATTGAGGTATAAATAATTCAAAAGGTGTAAAAAAACAGCCCACTGTGCTTTAGTAAATAGGCAAACTGTATACACTTGTAGACTTTATCTTTATTATCTTTATCATTATAAACGCTGCTTGGTCCTCCTCCCTTGTCTCGGCCCAGCTTAGTTTGCGATTTGCCGTCTTTGTTAAGGTCTAGCCGCTGGGCCTGTATTATGCTAATTAACCCCTTATTGATGTAGAAATGTAGCGGACATATTAGAAAAACTCCGCTAGGAGCTGTTTCACCACCCTCCAGAAAAGTGTTTACTGTCAGAGAGAGGAGCTCCCTCTGCTGTGGATGTTGGGATTTTTAACCATACACACCGTATACATTCACAAAAAAACATTTACAACCCACTACAGGACAGAGAAAGACTGAAAATGCTTAATAGGTCCCCTTTAATGGAGTTAATGGAGCTAATGCCCAATGAACAACAGATTTCCTTTTCATTAAACTGATGCTGTATTTACTTGAAACTCAATCAATTTGTGTATAAAATGGTTCTGCCAGATTAAAAAAAAAACAACAGGAGAGAAATAAAACAAAAAATAACATGCAATTATTTCATTAATGTATAATTAATAGTATTTTTGGATGCATACATTCGCCAATGTACATGGAGCACATTGAAGTTCTGTTCATTTTCTTTTATCAACTTTTTAGCTTTCTCTTTTGTCATGATTACGTACAAATCTCTCCTCTGCCATCAGGGTCAAAGTGGCATCACTTAACAATGAGATGGATGAGCTAGCAGCCGTAATGAAGCATCAGCAGGACTTTAGTGAGTGTAGTGTTATATGTTTACAAGGTTACAGAAAGATACTCCAGATTCCTCTGCTACCATCATCAGCTTTCACACAGTTCAGGTGGACAGGAAAAAGAACGTTTGTGCAGCCTAGACATTGAACTTTTACCCCTGGGTCTTATTCCAAACCAGATATCCAGGGAGTTGTCACGTGCCATCTTGAATGAGTGTAAGACTAGGCTCACGAATAAGATCATCAGAGATGTATTACAGAAAGCTGGAGAAAGGTGTAGCAGTGAAATTTTAACTCACACACTGTAAAAAAAAAAGGTTGAATGTCAGAGTCTGAAGCCCTGTCCTAATTGCAGGGTCTGAGGGCTTCAAAGCGTCTGTCATGGAGCACTTCACAGATCGAAAGCAGGAGGGAGAGAGTGTGTGAAAGTGTTAGCTAATTAAGTGATACTACAGCTCATGTTGCTGCACAACCCACCCGCCAGTGCACAGACGCACACACATACACACAAGCACATACACACACGCACATTCACACACACACACATCAAATCCATGCGGCTCATAAAAATAAATGCATGGTGATAAGATGACAGGAGGAGAGAAGGAGAACAACAATAGGGTTGCAACGTATGCCAAGAAAACAGAAGTGTTTTTTTGGGGGGTGAACATGTTACTTTGCGAGTTAGCAGCAGTGATGGGAAATAATTTACATCTTTTATTCAGTTAAAGTGCAAATTCCACACTGTAAAAGTTCCTCTGTTACAAGTAAAATTCCGGCATTTAATATAAAATTTTTCAAGGCTAAAAAAAAGTCCCCTGTGACTGTTAGTAGTATATATTATAATCAAAAGCTGTATTTTACTCTTTTACTTGGCTGAGTGGGAGATCTTCTCAACTATTTTGTATCCAACTGCAAATAATTATTTTCATTACGAATCAATCTACTGATTGTTTTCTCTATCAATTTATAGATTTTTCTGATTTCTGGGTGTGCACATTGTTTGCTGCAGTTGACATATGTGGGGACTGAACTACAGATAAGAAGTTATTCATCACATGACCAAAGTTCTTTCACATGATATATAGACTTAAGAAGCTCTTTGCCAACAGGTTATTTGTTATGTGTAAATAATACAGTAAACCACAGGGCCTTTGTATTACACTGTGTTGAGAAAGCGATTTGCTTTTATCTTCTAATCAGTGTGTTCATTTGACTTGCTCGATGGATTAGATAGTTTGTCCAGGTCCATTCATCTTCTCCTGCTTGTGACACCGCTCTCAGAGGTAGCCTACATTGAGAAAAGGCACCAGTGCTCAACCTATATTCAAAAGTTGTCTCAACTTTGTTGTGTATTAAATAATATGGGATGCCAATCAATACTCCCTTTATCAGACCAATAGCACAAAAGCCAGCAAACCATTTGTCATGTTTTAACAGAGAAAAAAAAGAGGAGCAATAGTTTAATCATGACAATTATTCAACAACAAAAATGTACTGTCTGTTGTGTTATATGCAAGATAATAATTGTTTAACCCCCATTATGATTGTTATTATTCAAGAGATAAATGGTTAATGGTTACTAAGGCAACAGAAGCTCTTCACTTGGCCAAACCAACTTTATCTTTCTGTGTGATGATTATTATGGGATCCTTTCACCCTTAATTTATTCCTTATGGCTTGTGTTATGGAGACAATTAAATGACAACCTAGAAAGGCACTCAGTAGAGCGCAAACCTCTACCAAGGCCAACAGTCCCATTCAACTCAATCAAGCCGCACAAATGTGCACACACTCATAGAAATCGTTCCCCTAAATGTGCTTAATTTATTTTTGGTGAAAATGTCCAGAAATCCAGGATCCTGGCCAAAATGTAATGGTTTCTTTCTTTGCCCGAGTCCCATCTTTCCACCTTTCTGGGAATGCATTTCATACGATTGCATAATCCTGCTGAGAAACAAACAGACAGGAGCGATAATATAACCTATAAAAGTCTAGAATCATGCAGCTCTTTGTGTCTACATATAGACACAGAAGTACTTTGATCTAAATGTTAATGTTGGTATGCTGACATGCTTACAATGACAATGCAAACCTTAGTTTAGTATGTTAGCTAACATCTGCTGATTCGCTCTAAATACCAAGTATAGCTAAGTCATCAGCCTTAAGGACGTCAGCGGATCAAAGTTATCATAATTGGTTCTGAGAGGTACATGAATGTGTACTATATTCCATGGCAATCCATTCAGCACTTTTTTATAGTATATTACTAAAAACCAAAAAATCCAAGTCAAGGAAAACATTTAAATTAATAGGATTCATCCTCTGAGAAACACAAATATACAAAATGTCACTATAAGTCATCCAGTAGTTGTTTAGATAAGTCCAGATAAATGTGGTAGAGTGACTGACCAACTGTACCACATTGCCAGTCATATTGCTAAATATAAAAATGGAATTTTTCAGATATCATGTAGGTTTCGTGGGAGGGGAAACAGTGATGTGTAGAACACTGTATTGAATACTGTGTTCATATCTTTATACAACTTGAACATTTTGACAGGTATATACTATTTTATATATTTATTGTGGAGCATTATGAAAAAAGGAGTTAAATGATTTGCTTCTTTACGATTTGTAATTTCCCAGAAGGCTGTTTATTTATTCTGTAACCAATCAGCGCAAAGGGAGCCTGGTGGCTTCTACGGTTGGACTCATACTATTCGAGATGATTTAAAGGACATTATCTCAGAGTGGTGACAGAAGAGCCTGTCCATTATAGGATAGACGAGCACAGGCAATTTGATTTGTACATAATATATGTATTATTGGCAAAAAAAATTGGAACTACTGCCCTTTATTCCCCGAATAAAAATCGACTGCGAATTATATCAAATACATAGGTTACATTTTGAATAGCAAATTAAATATCTGTTCAAGAGATAAATGTTCACAATGAATTGAAAAACATAACATTATTTTTTTCCTTTTCCTCTCCAGGTCTGTAACTAGTCATTCATTCAGGAAAGACCAATATGATTATGTAACCAAGGAGATGGAGACCAATGTGCATAGTGGAGAAAAGTGAGGCTTTTGAGCAAAGAACAGGCAAAATAAGAGAGGAGAGGTGAGAGGAAGAATATAAAGACAGGAAAAGGAGGGAAGACAAGAGGAGATAAAAAGGGGGAGCAGAGGATTAAAAATGGATGGTAAAGTCAGCCTTGTGTAACGGTGAGACACACTGAAGTTGGGCAGGGGGGTCGGTTTGGGGCAATTAGAAGAAACCATAGCTATCGCCCTCATTAGACTAGTTGATGGGGGATGTAGAGGAGTGGAAGCAGAGAAACAATAGAGCAAAGTGGAAATGTCAGAGGAGAGACAAAGTGAGGTGTAGGATCTGGAGTGGAGTTTCACTCTGACCAGTGTCCCTTCTGCTTACAGTATCAGGTGGTCTCTGAATGTCAAAGGTCCGCTTCTGTTTTCCCTTCCCCTAGTTCTGTCATTACCACAGACTTGTCTCAATCAGCCTTATTGTAAAGATTTATTTCTCTTTGACTTACACTGGTCTTTTCCTGCTTTCTTCTTGCTACTTCCAATTTGGGGACTTTGCATCACCCTCTCTACCCCTCCTTCATTTCCAAAATAAACACAGTTGCGTCAGAGGGTATTAGGTTTTCAGTATTCAGACCTTTTGCTGTGTCACTCCAAATTGTGATCAGTCGCATTCTGTAAGAAATTGATTTGAGTCCACCTGTGTCAAAGTGACTGGACACAGTTTGGAAACGCTCTCCCCTGTGTGCAGTATGTAAAGTCCCTAAATTAACACTGCATGACAGGAAAAAAAAACGAATGATGAAGTCAAGGAAACTCTATGTAGGTCTCCGCGGTAATATCGTGTTGAGGCCTAGATCAGGGCAAAGGTATAAAAAGGTATGAATGGATTTCTAAAGTTTTGAGTGTGGAGCACCGTTGCCTTGATGAAGGTGAAAGCTAAGAAGTCTGGGACCACCATTCTTAGGGATGGTCGTCCACTGTCTGGGTAAAGGAAACCAAAGGGTAATCAAAGTCAAGTCTTCTGTAGAGATGAGAGAAAAAGGTCTCAAGGATGACCATCTCAGCATCACTCCATCAATCAGGCCTTTATGGTAGAGTGGGCAGATTAAACCCAATTAGAGGGAAAGTCATATCATAGCCCACTTGGACTTTGCCAAATAGCATTTAAATGAACCTTGAGAACATTAAAAAGATTCTCTGGTGTCATGAGACAAAATTTGTCCCTTTAGGCAGAACACCAAGCACCAAGTGGTGGCAGCAAGATGCTATGGGGTTTCTTTTCAGATGCAGGTGCAGTTAAACTGGTCAGAATTGAGTGAATTCTGGAGGTCCTCAAAGGTAACCTGCTCCTCCGCAAACCATACAGTGTAATGGAGTGACTTCAGGACTGTTTTAGATGAGCCTAGTCAAACCTTAGATAAAACTTCTGTTGAGAGAAATTAAGATTCACAGCTCACAGTCATTTCCCATCCAATTAGACATAGCCTATGATGATTCACCACAGGAAATGGGGTAAACTGCCCAAATACAGTAGAGACTTATTCAAGAAGACTTAAAGATATAACTGCCGCCAAAGGAGCTTCTACAGAGAATTATAAATGATTTCAATATGGATGGTAATTGAGTGTAGATTTATGGACAGAAACAAACACATGGACAAAATCAACACAATGGAATATGAAAAAAGTGTAGTGGTCTGAATACTTTTTGTAGCCACTGTATAGTCTACCTTTTTACTCTGTTCTTAATCCCTACAGATCAGAGGAAATCTTTGTTTCTCATCTCTCTCCTTTTGACATCTACAGGAACTACAGAAGTAAGACAAGCCTTGAACAGCATTTAGCTTTTCTTACTCAACTTTTTTCTCCTCTGCTGGAGGACAGTTCATTGACATATCTTGTGTTGCGTATCCTGTTAGCACTGGAATACAATGGGACCAAAGCACTGACAAGAAGAGACATGATCCCAGTAAAATCATGCAGAGATTTTAATCTAATCATTTAGGCTTTTAAATACCTTTGTGTATAATCATTTTTATTTTACCAATGTGAGAAATAAATTAAATTCTTAAGTGGCTCCATTCACAGAGAGCTCTTTGATATGTACAAATACATTTCACAATGCAATTCCATTAATATGTTTTCTCTTTAACTGATGACTTGTTAGCCTTTCCTAAGCCCTCAGAAGTGACCTTGTTTCTAGTGTCAAACAACACCAGGGAAAGAAACTTCAAAGTGGTGAAGGACAGTAAACCAATTAAGGAGATGGTGTCATTTGAGACAAGCTGACGTAGGTTATACAGTACGGACACAAAAGGCAGGCATGGCCTAGCTTACATTGACAGAATAATGCATGGGGCAGAGGCATCGAGGTGTAGCCTATGGCCCGCTTACGTGGACTCTGACATATGACTCAGCAGGGGTGGTGGAATTTAACTGTAAAAGCACAACAGGAACCTCCAAAGGTTTCAAATGTTACAATATATTGTCCTCTCTTTCCTGATCTAGTGCCATTTCATAAATGTGTAACCTTTAAATGTTTTGCACATTATCAATGAGACAAATTCTGTAAATGTTTACATGTAAATAGTTCTGCGTAAGCTCTGTTTATATCGTTTTGCCAGTGTTACAAGACAAGCCAGTTTGCCTATCTTTTAGGTCTCACTAAGCATTAAAAAACATTGATTTAATTAAACCTTCATAAAGCTAGAATCACAGTGAGTTACCTGATTTTCTTTAAGATTATGAAGGTTTCTAACTTTCTGATTGACTCATATTGCCCGAGTTAGATTGCATTGGATTTAACAATGTAGTCACATCTTAACAGACTTAATTTACAGAAGATGGACAGAAATGATCACTCTTAGTCTTGACTAAAACATAAAGTGTTTTGTCAACTTTTGTCAGCTAGACTGAAATACAAAAATATATACATATTTCTTTCAGTTCTGGACTCAGCTTTGAAGCAGCTTACTCATGACATAGCAAACAACGCATGCTATTTAACTACCATACAGAATTACAGGTGGAGGAGTTACACAGAAAACACTTTGAAATGTGAAAGCCAGTTGAAGCCTCATCTTCTCTGTAAGATTTGAGGAATAAGATGCTTTGCTGAAATGCCTGAGTCTTGGCACGGCACATTACCAGATCTCATTTCACACACAACTAGAACAAGGAGGGGCTTCATTGTCTCCCCTTTAATGCTTCATGAAGTACACACATATGGGTATCCCACACACTAGCATTTGAATAATATAGTAATCAGTTGGAATCTCACATTCACATGTGTAAACATATCCACAAAGTTAATTAGTGATCAGGGATATTGAAGTAATTGCAGGGTTCATGACTAAGTGAATAATTTCAGTTGATAGTATCACCTCCATCTCTCAAACCAATGTGATTCATGCATGTACGTGTGTAATGTAATTGTGTCTGGGTAGCAGAGGAAGAGTCCTACACATCATGTGTGTTTTGACTGTGTATAAAGTGCAAAACCATTTAGACATATATAATACCAAGAGAGACATTTGTCCACTAGTAGTAGCCCCCATTGTTTTAACTCTCAACATATATCGAGCACAGCATGTTTCTTTTCGGTGGGTTGGTGAAAATCTTTTGAGGAATTGTGGGTAATAACTAACTAAAGTGAATGTATATGAGGCTGAATAATGAAAAGTGCGCAAATCAAGAAGCTCTGGCACAGATAAAATTAATAATAATATTTCACCCAGCTAACCTTAGATCATGTCCCTTAAAACTCCTCTCCAATGTGTCTGCTCCTCTGCTGTCCTCTCTGCCTTCATATGGTCTTATAAATAAATATCCATAAGAGTTCGCTGTCTATGATCCATTTAAAAATGTAAATCTGAAGGCAAAGACAGAGTCAGAGACCCTCTTTAGCCCTCGTGTAATGTGAGCCATGAGTTGCAAAGGCCGTGGCTTAGCTACACCTAGCTGACTGTGGTGAATAATACATGTGGATGGGGCTTTTTCATGTGTGGTCACTGTGCTGGGGCCAAAGGATTAATAGCAAGCAGGACTGGGGTTTCAACTGGCATCAAGGGTTATCTGTTATGTATCTGTTCTGAAGTCGGCGGATAAACTGACCAGCACTAGGGTTTCACCTGGTGCTGGTCAGTTATATTATTGGGTTATATTACTGAAATGGAGTCAGATTCACACATAACCGCGGGGAGTGTCCCTGGATTTAGGATAAATGGTTTTGAATGCAGGTGGAATCCCCTACAGAAATCAGTTGGGAAACCAGGAGTGAGTGCATTTCAAAGCAAGCATGAGGATGATAACACAGACGTCCACAATGTTGGCATCTCTATCACACTGGGAATCCTGTTTGCAATGATGAAGCTAAGACTACTGTTGATGATAGCAAAGTTATGTTGCTTAATGGTTGTGGTGATGATAACTGTTGTCATCATCACCACAACCATTAAGCAACATTTCTTTGTTGTCCTCGTTGTGAAAATGGTAATAGAAATGATCATGGTGATGACAACATCATAGATGAAAAACATATTCATATCAATACTCAATCAATGTTTCTTTTCGTTCCTACAGAGATTGTAGGTTATTGCTTTGATAATTGCCACATCTTCAGTCTTGTGACATAAGCTGAATTTCCATATTACATATACTAGTCTTTAGCTGCAGTAAAAATATGGAATGACTCTGTAATATCTGTGCATCATGTAGTCCACTTCCACTATAAGACAGATAGGTAAGAAACATATTATTTAATGAGAAGCCAACTGTCCTAATGATGTGTGTGTTAGAGTAGATTAGCGTTTGGTTTTTTTTGGAGACACCATCACAAAATTGTTTATCCTTAAAGTATCCTAAAAACCAACAGCATTCTGTAATACCAAAATGTATTCATTGGTGTTTTTTCTTCTTCCACTGCTCCGTTGTCTTTTCTCTCCCTCCTGCTTTCTACTGTGTCTATCAGCTGCTCTTTCAGCTCCCTTCCTCCTCTCTCTGAACAGTGCAACATTAAGTCCTAATAGCATTGGGTGAGACATACTACCCAATAACGTAGGTCTGCACGAGTGCCATTTATCCTTCCCCTGCCTCATAAGTGCTCAAGTAAATATCACACCAACAACATTAAACGGGATGGGCCTGGTATTTAAAGTCTAAGCAATGGTGGAACAGGCCGTCCACATATCATCTCTGTCGAAAGTTGTTTTTGTCATGGTTTTGTGGGTTCAGAGCATCTTCCACACCAAACATTTGACAGTGTTTTGCAGCAACCACACTGAGTGAGTAATACCATCACTGTCAACCACCGAGGTTATGTATGCAAACATCGCCATTGCAGCAGATGAAAATGAAATGACACAGAAAACACACAAATACACACCCATATACACACATTTGCTGTTGTATAAAGGCAAACAACCACTGATATATTATAAATACACATGCACAGACGTACAATATGCGCTCTCTCTCTGTCACACACACACACAAAACCACATACAGATAGACAAGTGAACACATAATGTATCATACAAGTGCACACACACACACACACACACACACACACACACACACACACACACACACACACACACACACACACACACACACACACACACACACACACACACACACAGGTACCCAACACAAATACTCAAAAACACACAAAATTGAGGTTGCTGAAGCATCATAATACCATATGTGTTCAACATCATTAGTTGTGCTGGGTTATTAAACATCACAATAACAAACTTTCAGAACAATATGTCAGGGCCATCAATCAACACTGCAAACATAAAACTGGCTCTCAGTGGGGTTCAGAGTAACATCAGCCAGTCTGCAGTTTAAGGGAACGGTTTCTGCTTGTTGTCCCAAATGATCTGATAGACTGAAGTTAAAGAAAAAAAGAGGAATTTTACTGATGAAAGAGAACTGCTTGCGACAGGCAGTGACAAATAACACAATGATCATATATTTCTTTCAGGAATGGTCAAAGCATTCATTACTGTAAAAATATTTACAATTTGTTTACTTCAGATTCTAAGACTGATTCTTCTGTATCATCAGTGACATTTCAAACTCTCCAAACACATTTGTTTGTATAAATCTGAGTTTTCCACTCCTATATATAATATATATAAAAGTTGTAGCCATATTATAATTTCAAACAGAATAGTTCATCTATCTGTTTGAAATTATAATATGGCTACAACTTTTATATTATGCAAAGTATCTTAGTATATAGGGGGCAAGTGAGCTCTCATCACAATGGTCTTCAGAGGTGGATGGTAATACCATGTCTGGACTGGGCCTAAAACCCTTGTTTCACAGCTCTCTCTGACTGAGGGTGTTAAGTGTGTTGCACCTCTGACCACAACCATTGTTTTTTGGATCCTAGAGTCTCTCAATGCTACTACATGAGAAAAATGCACAGATCCAAGTTCTGGTGGATTTTAGGGGAAATGGCTGCAGAGTGAAGAAAAAAAACATCTATCACCTATAAAGTTACATAACAGGGGCTTTTCCACACAAAGCATTATATTTAATAATTAGAAATCCCTATGCTGAAGGCAAAAGTAAATATTCATATTTTCTCCTTTTAAATCACGATTTAAATAGGGATAAATCTCAAGCAATTACATGTTTCTATTTTATACGTGACCAAAGCAGTGGTACCCATCACTTAAGCTGCTTAACAACTCTAATTATCCTGTCAAACAACAGTAACCATGTACTTCTAAAATTAAAAATGACTTTCAAGAGCTCCCGGGTTAGCACTGCAGGTACTCTTTAAACACCTACAGATGCCAAAACTTTTGGAAAAAGTCTCTGTGGGAGTAAAATCACTTTCACAGCCACATCGAATTCTGTCAAAGGGAACAGTATGAGGTGGGCTAGTGATTGGGCAGACTGATGCACTGTTCACTGTGAAAATAATGAATATACTGGTGTGAGAACTCTGCACACAGTGCTGTGTTGATTACTTTGCTTATCAGGAAAAGTCACAGAGAGCATTCTCTGACTGTCCTCTAGGTCTATAACAAGAGATAGGGGTGTCTTAACTTGCTGCTACGTTTGCATTTTGATGTTTCCAGAGGGCAGACAGCTGGGTCGATGCTGGATGTCAGACTTTGTTGCCCAACCTCACTAACTCTCCAGTGAGCAGGACAAGATGAATGTAGTAAGGGAAGAAATGGAGAAAGGTACAAATGTATGCAAGCAAAAATAGGCTTTAAATGGATAAAAAAGAAGGAATTTAATAGGAAATTGGCAGAAAATAGAGAAAAGAGAATATAACGCAGGATTAGTACACACTGCCCTGTGTATTGCTGTTAAAATAAGGGAATTCACACATATGTAAATGAGCAAGCCTCCAAAAATAAGAGCCAGTGAGAAAGAGAGAATGAGTAAGTGATGAGGGGAAGGACAGTAAGGCACCATACTGCCTGGGCAGGTCCAGGAGAAAGAGGTAATGAGTGACAGAATCAAGCTAATTTTTCAGACTATTTCCTTGGGCTGTGCCACTGGGGAATGAGGGTCTGCAGTAATTATGCCTCCGCGCCAGCGACAGCCAGTGGCCGTTGGCATTATGTTTTCCGGTTGTCCGTGGGTCTGTTCCATTCTTGTGACACGATATCTCAAGAACGCCTTAGGGGAATCTCCTCAAATTTGGTACTAACATTCACTTGGAGTCATGATGACCTTAATAGAATTTGATGCCCAAAGGTCAAAGGTCACCGTGAATGCTATATCTCGGGAAATACTTTGAGGGACTTCTTTCACATTTGGCACAAACATTCACTTGAGCTTGGATTTCATCTTGGTAGCCCAAGGTCAAAGGTCAAAGTGGCCTCACAAAGTAGGTTCATGTTTTTCGTGAACAATTTATCTTCAGATCAGCTGAAGGGAACGTCTTCAAATGTTACGGTGAATGTGACATATACATCTGGCACAAATCTCTGTGACTCTTTGATAAATTGATTAGATTTCAGGGGTCAAAGTTCTACAGTAGGTGGCTTCAGAAAATGTGTTTTTGGCCTCTTGAATGTGATATCACAAGTCTGCTTGAGGGAACTTTGATCAGTTGTCACCTGGGACTCAAACATAAAGTGATTATGTTTCAGTTGCCAGAGGTTACAGTGAACTTTATATGGATCTGGAAAAAAGTATGTAGAAATATGTACACAGAAACCGCACTGGTTGGTTTACAACCGCAGTGCATTAATTCTTGTTCTTACTGAAATGAAACTAATATGCGAGCATATAAGCCAGGCCCACAATATTAATGGACATGTACTGTATGAGAGCAACAAACAACATTAGTGCTCTCCAGAAGCGAAACAGCAGAGAGAGAGTAAATGCTTAATGCATTAGCGTTCACCATGAAGAATAATGGCAAGCGACAAATGAGAGTGGTGCAGATGAATGTTCACTTGATGAGTGGCTTCGATTTTACACTCAGAGTAAAAGCAATGGGAATAGGTGGGGTAGTCAAACTGATACATTACTCTGTTTCTCTGGGAATCACATACAGTTATGTTTGTGGCATTTGATTCTATCTAAACAGCAGAGAATAGTCTCATTGGTAGGAATTTACCCCTAAAGAAGAAAAATAAAAGTATAAAATATTCATCATCTGGCAAAGAAAATATGAAAATTTCCAAGACAATTAGCCCTACATTGAATATGCACAAAATGTATTTAAGGTCTAGATAATCTTACAGTAGCCAACATATACATGTAGCCATATGATTCTATTGGAAAATCTTACAAGCCTTTTAAATGGGATATTTATGAAATACTTAATCTTTTTCAGAGTCTTTGAGTAACTTGGAAACAACGGCCAAAAAGAACATTGTCAGGGTTTTTCTTGCATAGAGAATTGGGAGGCCGCCACCTCCGTCAAATTTCGTGCCGCCTCCTGACAAAATTCTAGTACAGTGGAAACCGCTTATAGTGATCACGTTTGTCCCGGGCCAAATTCATCACTATAATCTGGACCCAGTGTCTACATTCATTTTATTTACAGTCCATGAGACATGGTTGTGCTGCTTTGATCTTTTAACAGTTTCAGAGAGATGCAAAACTTCATAGCATAGTCAAACGAAGTCTATATACACCCAGATAAATGTGTGTGTCTACTTGTGTTTGTGTAACTGTGACAATGAGAAAGAGGCAGCGTCCAGTACAACAGACAGAGAGAGACAGAAGAGAATCGTTGGCCTGTGAATCAGGTCTCTGCTTTCCATTAGCCACACACAAGCACATCAAGGCGGTCTCAAATAACCAATGATTTAGGGATGCTGGCAAAATTACAGGATGAGCATTTATTTAGCCACACACACCAAGGAAATCATAGTATCATGGAGCAGGACTTAAACATTCTTCACAAACACACTATATTCAATCAATTACACATTCAATAAAGCACCGTGTGTCTGTTTGTGCATCGAAAAGGAGCCATGCACAAAGCATGAATACTCTGCATTCACATAATGCAAACCTTAAAGCACACTCAACACATAATACATTTACATAGCCCATTCCAAATGGCCTTTTTTTGTTTAAGATGACATATTACTCTATATACCTTTCTTACTCTGCCTCAATGCCATTTCATCTCTGTGCACAGCAACGTGAAGAAACAATACCAACGGATAAAGCTGGGCCATTTGAGCATTTGCACCCTGGAAGAGAATGAAACACATCTGACAGATATTGGCACACAACAGTGGGGGTGGATTGACTGGCCCTGATGGACTGATGCCACGCAGGCAAATGAAGTAATGAAGCTATAAAATGGACTCACTCTACCTATTCACCTTATTACTGTCTCAAACATGGCTCTGTGTGTCTATCACTCTTGATGAGTGCTGTGTTAGGTCCACCAGGCACCATGGCGGGACCCATAAGTCCACTCAGATTTAATGGAACAGTTGCTACAGCAAAGCCTGGAGCTATATAATAGAGACAGGCTATAGTCTGCACTCCCCTGCCATAAGTCATCATACAGAATGATGCAGTTATATAAGAACAGGAAAAGCTCATTTTCACTGGTGATAGATTCAATGACTCATCCCTAAAGCATTTGTTACCTGATACAGGTAAGTGTCACAGTACCAGTCTATACAAACTTAACCACGAGAGCCAGTCAAAACTGACACTATAACTGAAATGATTTCAGTGAATACAGATTTTTAAAAATGACTTTGTTACACTGGAATAATATCTATAATCACTGCAGGGACGGTAACAAAACATACACTATAGTTCAAGCTGATTTCACCAGTGTATAACTTGTGTGGATTCAGTGGTTGTATAACAAGCTTCCACTGTTCCACCGACACTGTACAAATACAAGCAAGCAAGATGGACGAGTGCGGCATTGACTAACAAGACCATAAGGGAAAGAGGCAGATTCACTGCACCTACTAACACAGTATAACAACATCCATCTATTACCTGTCTGCTACAGTGTCAGACTGGCTGTCTCACATCAGACTACTTTCTTGTCTGTGTGTAAGTTTGTGTCAAAGAGACTTTGAGAATGATTTGATGTGTAACAATCACAAAAAAATAGTTTTGGGGTCTTTAAGTCTACTATTAAGCCTCTAGCATATCTAGCATAATGTATTGCTTTACTGCTATATCGAATATGTGCAATGATTTGAAAAAACTTATTTATGGCATAAATATGGCATGATTTACTTTTACCTTGTTATTGTTCACGATGATGGAAACCAGTAGGGATTTATTTATTACTGACTATGTTTTTGACCTATAGCTGTCTGTCTGTCTGTCCATCTGCCCGCCCGCCCTGCAATTCTCTGGTGACCTGTCCAAGGTATACCCCAACTCACACCCAATGTCAGTTGGGATTGGCTCTAGCCCCCCTGCAACCCTCAAAAGGATAAGCACTATGTGATGGATGGATGGACAGAATGTTGTTTTTTTAAGTTTATATATAGAACCCATTATCCCCATCAGTCTACTTTTAAATAATGTCATGCACTGACAGACACACTTTGAACAGACGGGCTTGAAATATAGTTTGTATAGCTTGTTATTCATTAAGAATATGGATGGATTAGAACATTAAAAAACCTAAATTATTCATGTAAATTCCTGTTTTTTCCTATAATCTTCTTATATCAATTGTGAAGTAACAACTTTGTTAGCTACTGTAACTGTTTCTTACAGATTTAATGATGGTGACTAAAAACCCAGGGAAAAGGAACAGCCTTCAGCAGCTTTTTTTTCACATGGATCAATTTCTCTGTCTAATAGATTAATACTTAAAATATCCTACAAGATCCTGCAAAGCTCTTTAGCTTGATCTTACAACATTTGTTTTGGATTAAATAAGTCAGCCCAGGATATTGAACTGGCAAACCAGGAAACATTTTTGTTATAGGGAAACATTAGAAACTTTTAAGTACAACAAAACCAAACAGAACCTTTTAAATCTGGTGCATAATTTTGTGTAAGTGCAGAAATGTGACAGAGCTGAGGCACATGCACAAGTGGACAGGATACCCCTATTCAAATTACAGAAGAGGTTTTCACATACATAGAATGTGCACTCTTTCCACTGAGACATTTTCCACAACAGACACACTCACACAGGCCCACACAAACACAATGAAAAAAAAGTGCATACTGTACATATGCAAGTTAAATCAGGCTAGAGTGGAAAAATTGTCTGCATTTTACACGACCTAACCTCTTGAATTAAGGCAAGAAACAGCCACCTGCTATAGAGTAGCAAAATCATGTTGAGGGTGCAATAAAAAACAGAACACATTAAGAACAGTGAGTTAGAAAAGGAAACAATTATTGAAAAATGGCTATTTGATAGTTGAAGTTATATGTATAAAATGTTACAGCCTCCGTTGCAGGCCATCTTCAAGATTAAATGGTTACAAAGAATTTATGCGTGTGCGTGTGTGCATGTGTGTGTGTGTGTGTGTGTGTGTGTGTGTGTGTGTGTGTGTGTGTGTGTGTGTGTGTGTGTGTGTGTGTGTGTGTGTGTGTGTGTGTGAGATAGTGTGCATGCGTGCATTAGCCTGGGGGTTTGGGGTAATCAAGTAATGACCAGGGCTCCAGTATCTATCAGCTCTCCCTTCTTAGCAAATCTATATGCCAGCCAGATTAATGCTTTCTAAATATAGGCAACACACACAGACACATACACACACTCACACAGACACGTATCCAAGATGTACAAAAACAAGCAATTCACACAGAGACGAAGATAGAATGACATATAGTAAACGGATGGACAAAAAACAAACAAACTCACAGACCTAAACACTAGTGGATGCAATCTAATATGCTCTGAAGAGATCTCATGGAAAAGTGGCTTAAATGCTAATGCTCTGCTTCCACTTTGTATAGAGTAAAGAGAGTTTTATCTTTATATCTATTTATTGAATTCAAATTCATACACAGACACCTCTGAGATGAACCTCTGCCATAATTCAGCAATGATAGCCTCCAACCAGAGGTAAGATATTCTTGAATGCTGAATGCATGACTGTGTGCGTGTGTGTGTATATTTAAATATATATATATATATATATATATGTATTTAAGAGAAATTGGCATTTGGGAATTACAGGAGCTGAGCACTGAACATGGGATTCCTTTACCTAAACACAAAGCGAGCAGAATGGGTTGAGTAAATCACACTGGTTTTATTCAAGCTCATTCAAGCAATTAACAAGCAGGGAGTGAAACAGAATATGGTTCACCCAACATACATTAGAGCTTGACATTTAACAACAAATCAGGTCAACTCAGCCAGATTTCTCACATCACAGCTCTGATGTGAGTCCGACATGAGTTAATAGTTAAACGCAGTGGTTAGGAAGTCATTGCTGTGATTAGTGACTATCAGATTACAACAACACCTAATTCACTTCATGATGTTCACGCAAACCATGAAAGGGTTTGGAAAATGCCTGGGTCCATGTGATAATCTACACAGTCGCAGGGTGTATACAAATGCCCAGGTTGGCCACTGGAACAATGCTGGACTTATAAAAGCTGGGACGCAGAACTAGGTGAGAGATTTATAACTGATGATTACCAGTATAATCAAATAAGCCTCTTCCCAGGGCAAAATTATAGTGACTGCTTAAATTGAATTAAATTTGGTTGTTAAATTAAACACTGATGTGTCTTCCTAGCATAAATACTGTATTCTATTTCACAGATATTAAGTTTCCTTAAACTATTATTTCACCACCAAAACATACACACATACACCATTACTTCTCATAACATAGGTGTTATTGTATATGTTCATATTGATTCAAATATGGTTAAGTATGTGTTTATGTGAGTGACAGCATGCAGAGAAGCCCGATTCAACACACAATGGGTGACTTATGATGTGAACACAGAACGCAGCAATATCATACTTTGATATGCCGTGAATAGGAGAGCAGTTATTCTGAAATCAGACCGAAATTGTGATTAAACGTCCACAATACGGTGATACAGGACAGAGCCATGATACCCCAGCCCACTGCTACGCTCTCAGTACTCATGGATTTCTATTTTAGTTCAAGTTGGGAAAAGCTGTACATTTTGTAAATGTTTCACTTTAAAACCAATTTTACTGTGTTCCAACGAAAAGTGACTATTTTGATGTAATCATGCCTGCAGTAAAAGTAAGGCTTGTTAAATTATCTGTATAAGTAGGACGGGATTGTTGATGGAACATTCAAGTCAGCAGTGTTTAAACATCTCTAGTTATTAATCATAATTTAGCTGTAATAAAAAAATGAAGGGAAATACTTTCACTAACACAGAACATCCACACTATGAACTGAGTTCACAGAGTTATACAGAAAGTGTAGAACTGGAGTGAGTGACTGACCACCCGCCGAAATCCACAACACTGCATCCCTGGACAGCTTAAAAAAACTCCTCAAACACCACCTGTTCGCAAACGCTCCACCCTGCAACTAGTGCTGTTTATTTCTATCTTGTTTTGTGCGGATTACTTTCTTTTCTTTTTTCTCTTTTGTCCCCAAGGACACATGTAAATTGTCCTTGGGTCTCTTGAAAGGCGCTATATAAATTCAAGCTATTACTATTATTGTTATTATTATTATTATTATTATTATTATTATTATTATTATTATTATTATTAAGCGTCCTAGTTGTACTCAAGGTATCAATCAATCAATAAAATTATATTTGTATAGCCCATATTCACAAATCACAATTTGTCTCATAGGGCTTTAACAGGGTGTGACATCCTCTGCCCTCAACCCTCAACAAGAGTAAGGAAAAACTACTAAAAAAAACTTTTAACAGGGTAAAAAGAAGGTAGAAACCTCAGAGAGAGCCACATGGGAGGGATCCCTCTCCCAGGACGGACAGAAGTGCAATAGATGCCACGTGTAATGGAGAACATCAGAAAGATAAGGGTATTTGCAGCATTGATTAGAATAAACAGTTTGTAGCATAATGTAAGGAAAATGAATTGATGGATTATTGTCTATGTACCAGTGTATCAATTGTGCGGAAACAAAACAAAAAGCTATCCAGCTCTCACAAAAATGGATGCCTCTCCCTTCAGTTCAAAAACATAATGTCACTTCTTGTGTGGGCATCAAATGACAGAATTTGTAGTGTTTGTGTCAGTGTATTATGTGCTCTTAGTTAGTGGTAGGAAAATCCACGGCAGTCATCGGCGTAGAGCGCTAACCTCTCCTCAGAGGCAGTAGGTCTCTAAGTGCTTTGCTTAGCTACTGCTGCTAGGCAATCAAGAGTCCGCCTGGACGCACAGGACAGCCTGCTCCCCTGGGCTCAATGCATTATCACAGCAAAATGCTGTGAGGACACTCACATAGTCAGATAGACACCTGATAATTCTCAAGACTCAACACACAACACACTCAATGGAGTCTTTTCATAATGCCTGGGGCTGCTGTTAGTTCAAAGTCACACAAGCTGAAAAGACTGGCGCATAGGTCTGCAGCTGGGCTGGTGATTTCCCAGGCTCTTCCTGAGGATTCCAAGGTTTGTGTTTTAATGCTTTGATTGTGATTCCTGTGCAACTAATCACATATAACCAGTTGGCCAATCATTTCATTCACAAGCGAAAGGGGCATTACTGGCAAAGACTTTCAAACAAATTACATTCAGCCATGGATCCTCTAGAGAGAGGTAGGAGTGAACGCTGTGATTAAAGCCAGTATATTCTTCACATCAATTCCAAAATCCTACATCACTGAATTAAATTATTCTGCAGCTATTTTGCATTAGAGAGATTGTGCATGTTCAAAGTGGATGTCCATTACTGATGCATGTTGTTTTGTGACATTCATACAGTGCAGCTGTTGAAGAAAGAAGGACTCAGCCTGTCATATATTACACAGACACACATACTTAAGTACTACCCAAAGGAGAGGAGGACAGCTGCCTCTGTGCCATATAATTATATGCTCCAATATATTAATCTGTAGACTGGGGCTCTTATTTTTGTGCTCATAAATCTGAACCAATCTTTGCTTAGTTAAACTAGTCGAGGGGTACCAAGGTAAGCAAGGACTGAAGTAATGAGTCATCACCCCTCTTTAACCAAGGGAATAGCAACATAAACTATTGCTCTGAGCATAGAGTTAAGCAGATGGCAGATAAACATGGGAATTGAGAAGGGGGACGTGTAGTGCACCTGGCTCCCATGACCGAGAAGATATAACTGCTCAATGTAGTGTATGGGATCAGGCATGATGTCCCGACCATTGCACAGTTAGCTTTAACACATCTTTAATGAGGCATTTCAGTTTAAAGGCTTCATCTGTCTGTCCTTTCCTGTGACCCCTGCCAAACAACTTAATTCTCAGAGTTTGAATTTTTGTTTGGGTGATGGGGGTTCTCAGGATTATTATCCATCCTAAGATAATTAAAATAGCCTAATATTTACCACAGGACTGATCACTTCATCATGATTGGACCGAGCCAGTCATGTTACGCATACAGTTGGAAGGTAATAAATTTGGTGTAATGTGTAACATTTAAAAAATGTACAGCTTGCCCATAATTTAAACAAAATTTTAAAAAATCTTGTGTTATAGCAGGGGTGGGTAAAGTATATGGCTCACAAGACAATTCCTAAATACATACAAATTGCTATGTCTGCAAATTTCTTTCTGCGATTAAAAAATATAACAATAGCAGACTAACACGTACCTAAGGATGGTCCTTTCTAGACTGCTGAAAGTGAATGTGAAGAAAAAAAAGACACTTAGCTGTTATGTCATTACAGACAAAAAACTATCCTGAAAACATGGAATCTTATGTATGCAAAGGATTCTGACATGTTCTCAACTCTGTTACAGAAAGGAACTGTCAGGCTACCATCATCTTGAAATAGGGTTCAAACTACAGCAGCTTAACACTGACAACAGTGACATTCTTGAATTGATCTAGCCCATGATGGCTGTCTTCATTGCCCCTTGATGCAGACAACCTGTAAAAGAACACAATCTGTCACATTGTTACAGCCTGCGGAGGAGCCATGTTCTCTATTCCCTGGTGGAGGGACAGAAAGAAACAGAGAGACAAAGGTTGTGAGAAAGTTAAAGAGAGTGTCGACAAAACAGGAGGGAGGAAATAGCAAAGCTTTGCAATTAAAGCCAAGAGGAAAATGGGAAGCAAGCAAAAGAAAGAGAGAGAGATACAAACAGTGATACAGAGGTAAGAGACAGTTAGAGAGAAAATAAGTGAGATTCAGCATTCAGGGACCGTCGGAAATGCTAACGTCCGCTAGCTTAGCCACTTCCTGTGGACCTTTATGAATTTAACATGTGTACAGTGGTTTAGAGGAGATTTCCAAATATCGAGATACATCGTGTATCTGAAATAGCCTAAAAATATTGCGATATTTGTTTTAGGCCATCTCCCCCAGCCCTAGTGTAAAGTATAAAGTACAAGAGGAACGAAAAGTGGTAACCCAACGAAACAGATTGCTGTTTTTTTCACACCTTTTTCCGATCACCTTTTTCCTCTTTCTCATAAATTTGAGAATTAAAAAAATTCATAAATGTTCCTCTTTCTCTCCAACAGAACAAAGAAACTAGTTATATTCTAATCCCTCCCTAGTCAAATCCATGTTTCCCTGTGAAGCAAAGGCCACCGTAAAACTGCATAGTTGTGCACACAAAGTTGTAAAGCCTTACAAGCAGCACCCAACTGGGGCAGTAGCACACTGTACCAAAAATCTGTACACGGTATGTGTGCGCATTCACACTATCGCAGTTTACCTGGAGCATGATTGATTAAGCTGGTGAGCAATCGGAGTCAGACAATTGAGCATGCGAGCGAGGAGGGAGATCTATCATCGTGAAGGCTCATGCCTAAGCTTGGCACTAGATAAATGGGCTCAGATGAAGTCTGTGCGTGCACAGTGTGCATGTGCAATGTGTTCATGCATGTGTGTGCATTCTCTCTATGCATGTACCGTATGTGTGGGTCATGAATACACAGTCCCACCATTCCAAGTAACACACACACACACACACACACACCTGCACACTCATTGATTAGGGTGCTTTATGAGATCAAGAGAAAGGGAGGCGAGACCGGAGCGGGGAAGGAGGCAAAGGGGACAAGAGGAGGTGGCATAATGTTTCCTGCCTGTGTGCATTATGGATGAGGTGTGTCCACAGCGTTCGATCAGTGGCTTTCTGATGGCTTGCAGGTGGCCCACTGGGGTTACCTAAGACTCTGTTTGTGTCTTTGTGTGCTTGAGTGTGTGACTATGACTGCGAAAGACAAGTCACCAGGGTCCTACCCATCAACACACACAGATAACGAGCAGCTTTCCTGAGCATACATTTTCATATATTTAATGTCTTAATTAGTCAATGAGGATTTTGCAGGTGACAAAAGTCTTTGGGTCAACACAAACACAGCAAAGTGTTGATGTCCATTAGGTATCATTTCAGTCAATAAAGTCATGATCTGCAAAAACAACTACAAATTATTTACTTTTACTCACAAGTTGTACTTATTGTTACATGTACCAGACCAGTGGTCGCCAACCCGTCGAGCTCGACACTCTTCACTGTTGATCCCTGTAACACTCGGGACTCACTGGCTGCGGTTGCACCACAGATCAGCTTAGTGTCAGTTGTCTGTTGTTCACACGGACAGTGTGTCCGCTAATGGCGGCGGAGCTGCTGGTTTATGTTTATTTATGTCACAAACATAAATGAAACAGATAAACATTGTGGTTCACAGCAGAATAAACAAAGAACATCTTTCACCTGAATTTTAATGTTTATCTGATGAATTTATGTCACAAACGTAAATGGTTGCAACACTTCCTGTATGCGGCTCAAAATAAAAGCACTACAGCGTTTCTGTTGACCGAATCCATTATTTTTTGTAAAAAAAAAGATGCACGGCTTCATACTGTATAGTACTGGTATTTATGAGTACACAGGACTACTTTTATACAAGGAAATAGTCATATTAATGGCCATATTCAAGGCAAAGCCTACATAAAAACATTGTGCTGCAGTAGCAGCTCCTTTGCAGAACATATTGTTGAACTGAGAAGCTAAATATTGTGCATTAAACAGATGTTGTAAATATAAATTGATAATAATGTGAATATTGTGCATTGAATAGATATTAGTTAACTAGTTATGATAGTTGCATAACTTCCTTTCTTTGTGCATTGAGCCTTCAAAAGAAATTGCAAAAATAATAAATATGACCCTCCTTACTAGGTTTTTTGGAAGATATCAGGGTGGGAGATCTTGGCTTACGTTTGGAATTATAAAGTGATCTTGGGCTTGAAAAGGTTGGTGACCACTGCAAAAGAGCAAGAATATAAACCGTTGAAGAAAAGTTCATATATGTTTTCAATCAAAAGAATGTCCTTTGGCCCCCAGTAGAGCAAACAAACAATGTTCCCCAGTAAAAGATAAGGTTACTGTGTAGATAAAGTATAGGCTATGTTTGTTGCTATGCTCTTGACTATAATCAGGTGAGCTCAATCACATTGCCACAGAAGATAACACACTTTAGTCCACTCAGCACTCATGGCTTCCTTACTGCAAGAACATTACAGTGCTTCCTTACTGAATGCATGTAGAATACACAATGCTGTACGTTTCTGTGGACATTCAATGGTTTACTTAAATGTACTATGAGGGTGCAAACCACCCGTAAAAACACGTTTCACTGTAGCACACACTCATTCGTTGACTTCTACATTTAACTGATGTCTCAACATGGTGAGCATACCAGAATGTTGACAGATAATACTTCTTTTTGGAATATATTTGAATTATTTGCTTATCCCTGACAGCTCTAATCTGACACTTAAACTTGTAGGGCACACTGAACATCAAGCAGTGTTCCTTATGTAATTTTAATCAGGCAAGCAGGAAACATATATTAAAGTTAAAGGTAAATGTAACAACTCTGGTGCTTCTACTTTGCAGTTAACTCTTGGTTGTAAAACAAACCTCACAATGGGTTACAACTAAATACAATGAAACTTTAAAAACTGAATGATGATTTGAACACAGCCAATCATTCATCTGATGTTATATGGTCATGAAATAAGGGTAATAATTAGGGTTGGTAATCTCTAGGCACCTCACGACTCGATTCCGATTCAAAGGAGTTGGATTCAATTATAAAACGATTATAGATGCATCAAATAATTTGATTTCTATACATGATAAATTTGTATCACTGTGAGACTACTAGAGGTGTGCATCTTCACTAGCCTCATGATTTGTGCTATAAAAAAGTATTTTAGACTGTTATTTTTATTTCAGGTGTGCTGTAATTTTTTTATTCAAAAATCTAAATTCAACAGTTAGTCTAAAACAGTGGTCGGTGCTATTCACACTGATTTGACATTCAATTCAGTGTCTGTCTCTGTCCCAAAAACTGATAACCACATGTATTTAGTTATTAATCTTTGGTGTCGGATTATGAATCCGGATCGTTCTGATCACTTTATTATAGCATAATACGGTGCACACGTGTTTAAATATGTGCCTCATAATCAACAAACACAAATTAAACATCAGTATTGTTCAGGTGAGTGTAAAGTCAGCATGAGAGTGGAGGGAGGACACGCAGACAGGAAACTGGTCCTGAAGCAGCGGTGGTTATAATTATGCAGCAGCAGGATATTGATAATAAAAACATTTAGTGAAATTAAATAGAATGCAGTGTCTTTTGGACTACAATTATTTTCCTAATCATTATTACTCAAGAGTAAGTTTCCTGTTCATGCTTTGTTCGAATAAAGCCTCAAATCATTTGGTTTTTTACAGTAGATTCTCACACTGGAGCTGCACAGTATCATCACTAGAGCAACTGGTGATTCTATTCAACGACCAGTGTTTGGGCCAATGGAGCAGATGCACAAAGCTGACAGCCAACAGGATGCAATTAGCTTGACAACAAGTAAATATGTCTGTCATGGGAAGCTGCAGGGAAATGTGATGATGTGATCTGCTCCACAGTGCCCGAGTATGATGTGTGAATTTGTATAGATATGAATTGATGGAAAAAACAAGCATGCTCAGTTCAGTTAACTCTTCATATATAATAAAAGATACACAAATCTGAAGGCTTTGGGTAGGAAAAATGCTGGGTGCCCACTTTTCAGACCCTTTTCCATTTTCTATCCATGTTTGACACTTTGTGTTAATTTGCTCTGCGAGGCTCATCTACCCCTCACTGTAGTCGTATTTCATGCATATGGGATCACATTAGTCATTGCTTTGAGTATCATTACATTTGTCACTTTGCTACCTAAATGACAAACTATAATTTTGGGGGGGGGAAATGATAACTTCTGATGAATGATTTCTCTTCTCTTTCTTGTTTTCAAGTAACTGCACTGCACACATCAACAGGAGCTTTACAGCCACCAGTCCACACTGACACAAGAACCTTGCAGCCATTAAATGTTGTTGCTTACAAAGCCTTTAACTATCCGTTGTTAGCATGGTGGACTCTTGTTAACATAACCGGTGGGTCAGAAATGACAACACATCTGTAATTCTATACGCAAGGTTCTAGCTTTTTACAAGGTACCTTGTATAGCAGATTGCTGGTGTGTGTCTGTGTCTACATCTTCAACATAAACAGTGGAAAGTCAAACGTGCAGAGTGGAGGGCGGAATTGGCAAAGTGCTCCTCAGAAGTATCAGAGAGAAGAGTCAGCTGGCGCCATCTCTGTGTTCCTCCCGCTGTCTTTTACTTTCTTTCTCTCACCACCAGCAACACTTTCAGATTACGTGACAAATTCACTTTCTCACAGTCTCTCTCTCTCTCATTTTCTCATGTTTTTTTCCATCTCTCACGCATTGGGTTTTCTGAACTTTTTAGAGCTACACTGTTTTCCTGCCTCTTAGTCATCTTTTTTTTCAACTCAGTTTGTTTCAGCTCTTTTCTCTTCCATCCTCTTCCTCCATCTGTCTCTTTAAATCTATCCTCCCTGTTCGCTTCCTCCTGCTGTTCTGGTGTCTATCTACAGGTGGAAAATGTCCAGCAGATGCTTTGGCCATAGCCCAGGGAGTTTCTGATGGCAGCTCTTTATCACCATGGAAGCTGTCTACCATTGCAGAAACCAGTGTCCTATTACTTGGTCCTGGTCCAGTTGGCAGCTGTACAGACATACACTCCTGCCATCTGAGAGAATTATACAAGGGTTTCCCCTGTGTACTTTCCTCTAAAGTAAATCTTACTGTTAATGTCACTTAAGGTCCAGTCTAGGGCTGTAACAATTCTCGTACCGTAATCGCGGTCCACACGTCAAATGTTTCGCGATATGCAAAGACAGAACCGTGACGCATCTCCCTGCCCAACCCCACACGCTGCCATAGCAGCAGTTGCAGCCTGTTGCGTGTGTGCGTATTGTGTCCAATCACACTCCAATCCAATCCCAACCACAAGAAGTAACTAGTAGCTTTAGAGCAATGACTGTGGAGGTAGGACAGGATCGTCTGTTTTACCTTCGCAAAACTGTGTTGTAAAGTCTGTGTGTTGCTCCTCGTCTCTGAAGTCAGAGTCAAGAGGAAATCAGGTGTCGGAGTCCGGTGGACTGTTTATTCCCTGTGGAGCTACCCTAGAGCTGCCAGCCGGCGCATGCGCAACTGACTGCTCGACTACCGTGAGTGCCTTGTACATATTGTGTATATAGGAATGCTGTTATTATTGAAGCGGCACAGACGCTTCTCTTCCTGTTTAATTTCCTGAGTTGTTGGTTTATGAAGATCCGCAGTAAAACCGGAACGGATTGTTTTTGTTGCATCAGTTTTCGTTGTTTGAACTGTATTGAACTGAACTGGGCTTGTGGGGGAGACTGAAACAGACTTTGTAAATATACGGATTGAACTCTGGATGTTGTGACTGTAGGACAAACACACACACACCCTTAGCTCTTTCCTATTTGGTTAGTTTTGTTAACGTGGTTTGTTGTGAAGTCAAATCCAACATGAATACAAAAAAACAACAAAAAATAGCCCTGAGGTGAACCGAACTGTGGCTCATAAACCAAGGTCCGAACTGAACGTCCGACTGAACGTCTCTATTTCATGCTGTTCTGTTTTAACTTTGACATGACTTTTGTATGATTGTGCAGAATGTTCTTTGTTTAATAAGAGTACTTAATTAAGGTAATGTATTAATGCACTAAATCAAACTGAATATATGAATCACTGCATAACATTACCTTTCTTTAAATACAACGTAGAAACAGACCGAAAGTACCATAAAGCGTTTTCTGGACTTTCATTCTCAACTTGTGCTCTGACATGTTGCAAGGGACAGGATAACAAAATGGATTCAGTAAACAGTAGTAGGTTCACTCACACATAACAGCTAACATAAAAACATGTGCTTGAGGGTGCCAAATGTTTTTTACACAACACAAACAACTTTGAAACAACTTCATTGTATAGCGCCAAAACCATTTACAACTAAAAATGTCAATTCCCACCACACATTCACTGACAAGTACCTCGCGTAGAGTTCTCAAAATCACTGTGGCAGACAACTCATATAACACAGTATCTAGAATGGCACACTCCCAAGCTCTTCATCTTTCAACAACAACTTCCTCCTTCCAACACGAAATACAGACAGACACACACACACACAATTACCTTGTTTTGGGTCAAATCCACATTTATGAATCTAAATAAACAGAGGCTTTCCTTCCCAAATAAGCACACAAACTGTGCTGTCTTTATGCTGGATAATCTCCATATTCATCTCCTGTACAAGTCAACAAGTGGAAAACATGTTTACCCTCTCCGACAACCACACAACCACCTCTCAAGTCACTTTAACAGTTAGTTTTTTCCTACCGTCTTTGCGGTAGAGGTTGATTTCCACTTTTCTCTCCTCTGACCCCAGCAGGGCCTGCGCCATCTGGGCAATAGCCAGTCGCTTGGTGTCAGGTCCGTAGAGGAAGTTACACGTGCATGGCTTCTGCATGATCTCAGCCCGGGAGTAACCACACATGTGGCAGAAGCCATCGTTGCAGAAGATGATGGCACAGTTCTCCACTCTGGCATTGGCGATGACAAACTTGCGACCTGGGGGTGGAGAGAAAAAGGTTTATTTTTACTTCAGTTTTCTCCAGGACAGGAACACAACCATCAAATCTATGGTACTGTGGGTGACAGAAGAAACAATGGACACATTGCAGGTGGAAAATGAGTGAAGTAAAAATACAGTGTAATGATTGTAAACCTAACACAAAACCAGCTTTAACCAGATAAAACTCAGTACTTTCCCAATCCTTAACATTATAAGTGATACAACTTTGTTATCTTTCCTGTTGCTGTATAAGTCTAAGTATGTTTCCCTCTGCATCATGAAAAAAAATTACCACATGTACCATGTACTTAATTCCTATATTGTTAATTATCTGAATTTCATAGCTTCCCCCGCTGAAGCTATATACTTTCTTTCGATGAAAATGTAGATAAATGATATTTGGCAAAAGTTTTACCACTGAATAAAATACATATTAGTGTAGTTGCATGAACAAAGTCTCCACTTGCATGTATAATAAAACACCTATAAAAGTTTCCACTTGATGTCTTTAACGATGACTTGGCTTACTCAAAGTGTATTATAGTGGAATTATTCATATATTGAAATAAAATCAACATAACAGCCAACAAATGTAGTGAATGCAAATCTTATATGAAATTCAACTTTAACCAGTTAATATTAGGACCACAGTTATGAGGGGTAAAAGGGAAATTCAAGGAGAAATTCATTAAACTGTGAGGTGCTGTAATTTTATGAAGCTGTGATTAAATGCACAGACATCTCTGTGGCAGCATTCCAGTTGGTTTCACCAGGTCCAGGGCATCTTAATGAAACAGAGCCATTATCAATTAAAGTGAAGGGGACCTCTTGTGATTTCCCTGCCATGATTCAAAATGTCTGCTGTGCACAACTGAACTCTCTCAGGGGGAAAGTCACAAATTTATGGGGAAGAAATTAGTTTTATAATTAAAAATACAACACTATGAGAATGCAGTTTATCTTTTGAGAGTTATTATGTTCATTATATTATGATTGTCATTATTAAGACACAAAATAAAAATATTTGTAATTTGACCTATTTGTAATTTGAAATATTTGTAACTTGACCACCAAACATTCTTCTTACATGAACGCATAATTGTGACGAGTATTTCTTCTATACAGTTTTATTTTATTTTGTTTTTACTTTGTTATATTTTTGTATCGGTGCTCTACTGTCAGGGTAACCCAAATTGTTTTAAAATTACTTCTTATTTAACCTGCAACTTGTAACTTTGTTTAGAAAGGTGCTATACAAACAAAGTGTATAATTATTATTATAATTATTATTAGTAGTATTTATAGCACAGCCCAATTAAGCTACGTAGCCACACTTAGCTAATACAGCAGTCTTGCTAACTGCTCCCTTTTAATTTAACAGCCATGCTAGTGAGTTTAAAAGTTAGTCAGTAAAGTTATTCTCCATCATAATGTCAAATTGAAACTTTGACTGACCTTGTGCTCCTTCCTACCGAGTGATAAACAACAAAAACAACAATATAAAACAATAGTTTCTGTTAAAAGACACTTTTTCTGCTGCTTGACGCACCTGCTCCCTGATTTGAACCCTCACGCGCAGGCTGACATGTCACCTTCAGAATAAGAGGGCCACTTTCAAAATAAAAGTAACGCACACCAAATCTTCCTAAAAATAAGTGGTGAGTCAACAAATACTAAAGTCAATGTATTCTTGAAATATACATTTTAGTCTCTTTTGTAAATAATAGCAATGAATCATTTTGCTGTTAAAAGTCTGTTATGGTTTAAAAAGTGCTTCTTTCCTTTTCTTCTCTCAAGACTTCATCTTCGTGCCAACTCAAAAGTGTGTGTTTGTGTGCGTGTGTGTGTGTGTGTGTGTGTGTGTGTGTGTGTAGTTTTGCATATGTGTTTTTATAATTGTGGTTAAAAGTGTAAGGCACAGATGGAACCTTGGTCACATCGACTCCCACAGAGCTCTGATATGACTCCCTCTCTAAACCACTTACTGTAGAAGGAGCCATTTAGCTTCATGGCCTCTGCTCAATGTCAAAGGATGATCTTAATGCACTCAGAGAACAAACATACACACAGACATACTTACTCATACTTCATTACCCTGCACTCTGCCTCTTTACTTCCAATGAATTGTGAATAAACTGCGAGGCTCCACTTTGTGATAGGGGACTCTTATGTGTTTCTTACAGTAGCACATACAAACAACATAAGTGTGTGCTTTTGCATAAGGGCTGTGTGCACATGTGACAGTGTTTGTGCTGCATCAAGGTGATTGTGTGTTGGGCTGATAGATGGCTTCCACTAAAGAGTTTTAAGCTTCTGAGAGGCTCCTGTTACTTTCACTATACTAAGCCCAACTGTGAGAAATACTTATAAATAGATCTATGGATAGTGAGCGGGAATAAGGAAAAGTTTGTGACATAAAATGGTAGAATGAATAAATTGATGAAAATTGGTTGACTGGGTAGAAAGACTTTGCAAAGGAAGGATTACATGAAAAACTAAATGAATTGAGAACGGTATTGATAAAGGACGGCAATAAAATGAAACAGAAGCAATGTAATGAATGGGAGATTTGGAGAAAACGACAAGGTGCAGTAGTGATTCAAGACTGGTGATCTGTCTGGGGTGGAAGAATGTGACCACATTTCTCAGCAATTAGGCAGCAAAAAAAAAACGGACTGAAGAACTGAGGAAAAAAAGTCACTTTTTCTTCAGAAACATTTCACTCTGCGGTGAATTCAGTTCAATTCATTATTTATCCCTGTGAGGGCAAAGGTATGAAGCAGCTTGCCAACCAGATCATCAGATAAAGAAAAAAAAACAGCACACCATTTTACTAAATGAGCCTGTAAACTTATAAACTAAATGAAGAATTAAAAATAAACCCATAAAAATAAAGGCATACTTATCACTACCTTGAAGTTTCTGGGAGTTTCCACTCCATCACGACTTTGTTATCTGCCATTTACAGTAAACACCATTCTTTCGCAATGCAGAGAGTTTATAAAATAAAATGGTGAAAAACACAAACTACTGATTATCCTCCACAGCAATTAAAACAAAAAGTTTAACGTCAATTCAAAGTGCAATTTTTCACAAATCTTTAGGGTTGTTCCGTCCTATAGTTTACTTTACCATAAAGACAGTGATTAATGGTAATTATCCTGTAATATTACTTAACGTATAAAAGTTTGAACAAGCAAGAATCGGGGGAGAAGTTGTACCTATATTCCATATCAGCGTATTGGAGGATCAATATTCATTTATTTGTCTCTACTATGATTATACCGCAGAGCTGATGATGCAGCAATGCAACTGTGTAACCCTCCAAGGTAAAGTCATTACAAGTCCAAGCTGAATGCAAGCTTTGATCATGGCTTCACAAGAGAATCATTGTCCAAGCCGTATCTCTTGTATTACCATAATGCAAGACTCAACCCTGTGTGTCGCCAAGTCTCATGCATCCAACATGTAGATGCATCTAATTCTCCAGCAGGCCTCCACTTACAGACCTCAGAACAGGCCAACAAACCCCAAATGCTTTACAGCACTCAGTCAACATTTGCAGGATGAAAGGTGGATGGATCGTAAGGGTGAGAGTGTGGGCATATTAGCACATTCAGGATTTCCCGCTGCATCCGGTTTTGTCTGCTAACGTTTTCAACAAATATAACAGTCACTGTGAGAGTTTCCAAACCCAATTGAAAGTTACTAACAAGGCCACATTTTAAAAGACATGTCCATTATAAAGACAAAGGGAACTATTTTCAGTAAGATTTTACATACAGGAGATGTTTATCAGAGAAGTATTGTCTGGGAGTCTGGGATAGAGGAGTCATTAACATTTTTTAGGGGAGTAAAATCCAGCAGTATGACTATTGCTGCAGTTGACAAGCCAAACAGGTCCTTAATGCACCCTGGGTCTAAAAATAAAGCCTTGTGCTTTGGGTAATTTCTAAAATCTTCCTCAATGATTCCAGCCATTAAAAGTAAACTCTGAAAGGTTTAATTTCTCCAGTTGCTTCAAACTTTGATCAGAATTAACCTTTAATATGGGGCCAGGAAAAGGGGATTTAAAATGTTTGTGATCAATTGTCAGAAAACGACAATGAAGCTGGCTTTTATGAATCAAACATTTGTAATTGATCTCGGTTGAGTTGAACTGGGGTGCATTTACTTGTAGTGCCATTGTAATGGTTTGAGTCAATGTGTCCTGGTGAAAGCAGTTAAGGGAGTGTTAAGAGGTGCTGGGACTTTAATTTGTCATTTATTTGACCTAAACACTAAACACAACCTTTCCATGCCCGATTGGACGACTCTATCTTCATATATGAATAAAACAGAAACCACACATGACCAAAACAATACTCCTGAGTTGGGGTCCAAAAGAAAAATGAGGAGCTCATTGGCTTGCATCCACTCTCATCTAGGTGTGTTACTCAACTAACACAGAGTGCAGTGTAATGATGTTGCTCATTTCATAACGAGGCAACACAGTATGTCTTAAAGGCACATTTAACAATTTCAGCTGTTACACCACATACATTCATTTTATAAATATCTATCTATAACTATACTACTCATCTAGGTGCCTGATGAAAATATAATATACACAATATCCACACAAAAAGTCAGTGTGAGAGCTCTTTTATCATCGAGTACTAGGCAATACAGCAGGCTGTGCCATCTATGGGAGCAGTAAATAGGACTGATCAGGAAGCTTGATTCACCAACAATCCACTATCTACAATCTGTCAAAACCTTCCACACACATTGGGGTGGGGGGACGGCTCACCATGAGTCATGGAGGGCCATGGAGGGTCAAGTTTGCAGGTTTTCATTCTGAACTCCTCCGAGGAGAGGGAAATGATTCATCTGTAATAACACCCGCTAATGGGCCTGGCTGGAAATTAAAAAACCTGCTGAATATTGACTCTCCATGACACATAGTTGGTCACCACTGTGCAACAGCGAGGCCAAAATTACTCCCTCAGTCCCTCACTGATCGTTTCATATACAAGAAACGCTCAATAATTAATTTAGTTGTCAGCGTAATCATCATAATCTTCTATCGTCACTGACAGATGCAGTGTTATGTAACAGTAATTTACACATCTATAACATGTGATGCACTGCATTGGAGGGATTGTTATTGGATAGTTGTGTATGTGAGATGGACTTACAGTGTAAACTGACTAACTCAGAATTTAGATTCAGTAAAATGTAACTTGTTGCTTCATTGCAGCCAGTAACAAATTGTTAAAGCATGGTGCACACTAGAGCATCTTCAACTCTTAAAGGATTTTAAAAACATTGGAGACCACAGACATTATGACAGATATAATAGATTTTTAATTATTATAATCTTCAGAACTAATACACACTTTACCATTTGGCCAGAATGTTTGATCACACAGTTTGTATGATTTCAGGGTGGCGACTACAGAGTCTTGGGATCTAATAGAAACTTGCGTGATCTAATGTGAATTCAGAAGAAAAACAAACATGGAGGAAGATCAACGTCCACAGCTTGCGTGTGTTCTGTTTTACAGCAAAAAACTAAAAAAGAGACTTAAAACTATGGATGAAGTCATGGCTGAGAAGGCGGAATACGCTTTTGCAGCGTGAGCTGGGGGTCACTTGGAAATGTATTGTTGTTTTTAGTTGCAGCTATACAGACAACATCCGGTTGCTGACGCTTACTCTCACTCTCATTGGATATTGCAGGTTTGCTCAGTATTCGGCCAATTATCAAACATGTTTGATATTTACGGTTCGAGATCGGGGAGGCTCCGACACAATCGCATTAAGAGGTAAAGCATTAAGATTATGTTGTGACACATTTAGGCAGATCGAGGCTCTGATTGGCAATGCTCCCACAATAGTCGGGAGGGGGAATCAGGTCTAAAATCTGCCGGATCATTAGCACTAGCCCTAAGAGATGGGATGCAGTGGTGACCTGGTGGGTGGACACACACCATGAACAGCTATGTCTCTGGTTCTCATCTTGCCCGAGACCTTTATTGAATGTCATTCTCCATGTATGCCCCATCATATCCCTGCTTCCCAAGCTCAAAATCTGTCCTAACAACATTCGTTAAGCTCTGTCCATTGATGCCAAACTCTCCCAAGACTGTTCATGTTGTACCTACATATCCTTGGCCAGCTGCCTCACCCAATTTGAGCCAAACCTCACTCCTCCACCTCTGTCATCTCAGCAGACCTGAGCAAAGATCTGTGAAATTACAAGCTGCTCTCTGGTGCTGCCAGACCAAAATTTGCTCTAAAGTCCTGTCTGTGAGAAAGGAAGAGAGACTTATATATGCTGAGTGGACGACTATCTGAACTGTATTCACAACCTCGGCCAAGATCCTGGGAGTAGGTAATGTGTCATTCATTGCCCCTATGATGAATGAATGAATGAATGAAATTAAAACCAAAATTAAAAGTCCATGCACTGAGGTGATTTTTCTTGCTAAGTTTTTGTAATGAAGTCTTAATTGGACTTCATTATCAAACAGCTCCTGAACAGAAATGATTTTTTAACAAGTAAGAGGGTGGACGGTCATTACTTCCTGTAAATTCTGTTTCAGTAGCAATTTCCCCTGTGAACCATCATGTTGTTTTATATCCACTGAAAGGAGGTTTGCCTGCAATATTCAGGCATTTCTTTTCAAAATCACCTTTTGGCCAATGACACTTGGGATTCTTGTACACTCATATTTTACACCACATTTTTTTGGATGGATTCTTCCACTGCTGCTGTTATTTTTTTATGTTTAAAATCCTATTGAAGGCTGCAGCTCAATGATTTGTGTATGTTGGAAATATTTGTTCATGAATCAATTATCGAGTCATAACTTGGATATGCATGTGTGTGTGTGTGTGTGTGTTGGGGGGGGGCATATTTACTATCTCAGGAATTTCTGAGAGAACAGATGAGGAGGCATCAAACACAGACTCTGAGGGGAGAGAATAAGGAGGGAATGGCGTGAGATACAAAGCAGCAAGACACAACACAGTGTGACCCTGAGTTAAAAAATAAAAAACACAGACACAGCTTGTAATAGAGGCTGATTAAAAATGCCTCTAATTGAGAGAGAAGTTTTGAGGAACACATTTCCCCAGCATGCTACTAGGATCAGTACTTACACATTAACCTAGTTTTATATACATCCTCAAATTAAGATCAAATAGCAAATGAATGCATAGGGCTCATGTTTAAAGATGTAACATTTTAGTATCTACGTTTGTCATGCTGTTTATATTTAGACTGACAAAAACTGTCCTAATTAAGCTTGAGTTTTGTCACTTTAACGGAAAAAATATATAATAACAAAAACAATAATATTATTAATAATAATAATTGTATCACACTTTTCTTGAAAAAAACTATAAAACAACATTGAATTAAATAACAATTAAAAAATTTGAATTTAGTGAAAGTAAATAAATATAATAAAAATCCACCTGAAAAGCTAAGAGCTTTTAAAAGAAAAACAATTCAAGACCTAATTTAAAAGCAGTAACAGAGGTTGCATGGCACTCAGCCCCCTCAAATTCAACCAAGCTGGACCACACACACACACACACAGATATCAAACGCACTCTATAGAAATATTTAAGAAAGTGAAAAGAATTTTCCTCTGTCTGGTTTCGCACCGAAGGTCTTTATAAAGGCCCATACCCCACTCTTCTACCAATTTTCAATAAAACCACTTCAGTAGTTTTTGCATAATCCTGCTCACCGATAAACAAACAGAATTAAAAACATAAGCTCCATGGTGGAGGTGCTTATAGCATTTTGGTTTCATGTTTTATTCATCAAAAACAAACGATTGTCATCAGACAGCAGCATCAGATCATATTGATTACACTCAGAATACACAGATTCATGTTGTACGGCTCATTTGTAATAATTTGGAAAGCAGTCACAGATGATCTACAGTTGTTATTGGAGGACTTGTTGATAGATATGTTCTTACAATCTATTTCACCTCTTTTGCTCCATGATGAATGTAACATTGCTATCATACCTGATGAGATTGATGAACTAAGCAACACAATAAAACAGAAGTTGTGTGTAGAGCCACCAAAGACTCTTGCGTCTTGCTCACCCTCCCACAAAACACCCATCAATCAATGACATGCGACAAGAATCAAAAGTGACTTTGCCCATTTCTTAAAGAGAAAGTTAACGTCTGTCAACACAGTGCTCCAGATTGAAAGCATCTGTGCCCATTTCTCCCTGTGTTAAGCACACGATTACAGCCTCTCCCTCCCCTTTCCATCATAAAACCGACATATCATCTATCAAAGTCGCCCATCCCGGATTCAACAGGCTGTTCTCCTGGGAGACATAAAACTGGTGGAAGGGCTTATTCAGATATTCATGGAAACAGTGGAGATCAGTGATGTGGATGCACTTGATAGCCTGCCGCCATTAATTAGCGGCAGCGGCGGCCCTTCGGAGGCCCATAAAGCTTGATGGGTTTGTCTGGCTGCAATGAGCACTGGGTATTACGAAGGCAGAGCTGTGTGTGTATGTTGTACATTTCATTTTCCAGCCTATGAATACGTGGTTTTCAATCACTGATAATGGCCAAAAGAAACAAGTAGATGTGCCCCCTCCTCCGCCTGCAGCTGGTTAACTCTTTTGAAGAGCCCGACTCATTTAGAGTGCGCGAGGATTCACAGAAAGTGATGAGGCATATTTGCATGAATGTGCACATTCACACATACAAACACATAGAGATTAGATTAGAAAGGAGCAAAAAAAAGAAGTCGTGATACATAAATACGGTTCACTCTGAATAACAATATTGTAATAAAACCACAGGGTGAGAGAGGGTTAGGGACATAAAACAGGAGAGAAAATCTTAAAAATCTAAAGACATGAAAATGAAAGAAGAATGACAGTGACAGATGGATGAGTAAAGGCTCATTAATGCGGAATGTATATATGCATACCCGGAATCCTTTTTGTCCATATTGTTGCATATGTATGAAACATGTAATGGAAATTTACTTAATAACTTCTTAGTTTATGCTGACAGCAGACATTTCAATCTAGGGTACAGCTCAACAAAAACTTTAAGGTGCACCCACTGTCTAGCATGTGAGCCCATTGTCTATTCATGTCTTGCAGAAGTTGATCCTGAGATCACCTGAATGCTATAGTGACCTTTTGCTCTACTCTGGTTTAACTGGGTTTGTCCTTTGTTCCAGGAACTCAGGTGACTGACACAACACCCTCACCATACATGATACTATTTCCTCTCCAACACGTTTAGGATGCAGCCTATAAGTCACACCTTTACAGACGAAATGTTCTAGACACAGAACAACACAATCACACACACACCCCTGCGTGTTTTGGGGTCAGGAGGTAACCCACACAGAGACACTTAAATATGAGCACAGACACTTCACTTTTCATCTCACTTGCAACCTCCACCTTGCCTGTGTGATCGTTTCTGCAGAAAGCTTTTACAAATAAACGAAGTAGCACCACCAAATACCATGTGGGGCAGTGAAGCTAATAGTTCAAGCGAGACCACTAGAGGACACGGGGAGGAAATTTGCCAGAACTTTTTGAGGAGAGACTTTATATGATAATACTTCAGGGACAAACTGCCACTTTTGTGAAGGGGTACATTAAAACCACCAATGTTAGAAACTGGACTCTGCGCTGCCTTCTAGTGGATGTATTGCTTAACAATCATGCCAATGTAAAGTGGGCAGTAACGGTTACATTGTTACAAAGAGACGTACCTCTTTTCATATATAAAAGCAGCATAGATGAGCCTTAGCAGTATTTAGATAGTCACATATTGATGTGAAAAGGAAGATGGACAAAGAGAACAACAGGAGAGAGTCTGAAAAGCAGCTTGCTCAGTGTTTGTGCTGCTCAGAGTTTAGAGCGCAGCTGGACATGGGGGGGAAGATATCATAATTCTACCAGGCAGGGGGTCAGGACATTATTATTATGCTGCATGCATTGAGAGTATATATATATGTATATACGTATATCTGTGTGAATTTATTTGTTGCCTTCTATCAGGCATTTGTAAATATTTAAAAGTCAGTGTACTGAGATCCAAAGTGTTCAAGATTAAACAGATAAATAAGATATTACATGGATAATATGAAAAGATATGTCAAAAAAAATTACATGTAGTATTACGATGCAATTTTCTAAAAATGAGCTTATTATGCAACGATGCTAGATTCAGATTCTTTCAAAAATATAATAGCATGTTGCATCCATCCATCTGCCCACCCATCCATCCAGCCATTATCTATGCGAGGGGGGGAGGGGGGGTTGAACAAGTCCCAGCTGACATTGGGTGAGAAGCGAGTCACACTGACAGGTTGCCAGTCACAGGGCCAACATATAGAGACAAATAACCATTCACGCTCACATTTACGCCTACAGGCAGTTTAGAGTGGTTGATTAACCAAACCCCAATGTGAATGTCTTTGGACTGTGGGAAGAGGTACCTGGAAAAAACCCAACATGTAAACTTCACACTGAGTCCAAAGCCTTGTTGCTGTGAGGCGACAGAGCTAACCAATGCAACACTGTGCCACCCTTGTTTATTTCTAGGTCATTTTTATTATGCTCCAGTGGTTTTTAATTCAAAATGCCCTTTTGATTTCTTTTTTTTTTTAAGTACCAAAGCAACAGCCGTATAAATATTCATCCCACCATGTCCATTATTTAGTTGAACTATGAATACTGTCAGTCTCCATTCCAGTATAAAAATGTCAATAATAATACATTTTATTTCATGGCGCCTATCTAAACACCCAAGAAAACCTTGTATATAATTAATAAATAATGAAAGAAGAAACAAAATATGTTGCTTTGCTTAAGTAACAAATGGCACTGACTTCAAAAGAGACATAATAAGGTTGATTGATGCTCTACAATGAAGGAAATGACACTTGAAATGAAACTAAAATATTTATTTAATCCTGTTTTAAGAGACACATTCTCAGTTATTCAATTCAGTAATATTTCCATACTATACACTATGGTGTTGTCAGGGAAATATTGTGCTTACAGTTGAATAAAAGCAAACAGTAACTGTCAGATAGCAACAAGATGCAAATTGCATGTATGTTTCATGTATGAAAGTGGACCCATCCATCCCCCAACCTCCACAGCCTCTCTTCCTCCTCACCTCGCATCTTGCATTGCCACTGAATAATAACACTATCACAATGTGGTGTGAAGCTTTCTATAATAAACTACTATTTTAGGATAATGGGAGTATTTTTAAAATGTGGATGATTCCCCCTACTGTGTTAACAAATTGGAATGAAGTGACAAATACTAATCAACACTACAAAGGTGGGGTTGTATAGGCTACTCATCAATGAGGTAATGTCATTATCACTGATATTTTCACTGAAACACCACAAAGAGCATTGTCATTGTTAGAATATAGCCCGGGGTATACTAAACGTGTCCTCTGAACACGACAGTGAGCTAACTGTAATCCAAGACCCCTCCCGTTCGTCTTTGGTTGGGGCGGCTGCACTGACCACTCCACTCCTGCTCTCTCCATGCAATTTCACTCTAATGAGCTTTTGAAGGGAGATAGCAGATAGGGAGGCTGATTAAAGACAAGCTCAAGCTGCTGCTTCTCAAGAGGAAAACACCATTTCATATTCCCACCGACACACACACACACACACACACACACACACACACACACACACACACACACACACACACACACACACACACACACACACACACAAGATCTTAGACACACGTTCTCATAAACCCACCAACGCAGACTGAATAATTCACTAAGACCAGACCTTGGGGGCTTTGCAGTCTGCCAGTTTGTGTGTGCTTGTGCATGTGATGTGTTTGCATGTCTGTGAGCGCGAGTGTGTATCTGTGAGGGTGTGTATGTGCTTGGAATCTCCCTGAGTACACTGCGTAGGCGGATAAGGAGGGAAGCCCATATGCTAGAAGCACAAGTCAACATATCAGCTCTGTGGCTGCAAACAACAGAGACGGAGAGATAAGGAGGAAGACTGAGATGAAGGACAGAGGAGAGAGAAAAATTAATGGAGGAATGGACAGGATGAAAGGATGAAAAAAGGGAGTAAAAGAAAAGGAGACAAAAGAAGCAGATGCATGCGATTGGCTGGTTTACTGGTGTAAACGATGCGAAATACAGAGACAGGCTGAAGATTTTTTTTTTTTTATCTACCCACTTCTAACTGGGCAATTGCCATGGAAACCAAAAAATTTGACACATGCTAAATTCTCCAACACAGAGAGCTGGCACTCACAATAAATCTAGTAGAGCCCTTTATATGCAGTGTCTCTTACAGCAGCCAGCTCAGAGCTCGGAGCCCAGAAATATCCCCAATACAGTCTCTACTAAGATTTCTGCAGCAATCACATATCAATATCAGCCTATTGATACTGAATTATTGGTACTGGGTATGATATGAACAGGATAAGGATGTTTTTTGTTTTTTTTACTTGAGTGTGTGCATTGTGATTTTACTCATTTTAAATGTGATGTTTTCCATCTGTAGCCAAACTATTGTGGGTAAACTCTTGTGACTTGATTGCCACCAGGAGAATAAATAGGTTATCATCCACTGTTATCTAAAGATGAATGGCATGAATTATTGTTTTAATTTTGTGGGTGCAAATTCAACAGTGGCTCTGTCATTATTGATCTTTGGGTGTTGACATTTTTGAGACTAGTGCAGACTTCTAATGGCTCGATGTTCTGACAGTCCAGGCACACAAGGAGTGTCACTGGGATGGTAGTCTGGTACTCCCTGATGATCTTATAGTTTCTCATCATTCCACATTGGGGAAAAGTGAAGTCAACTTTGCCTGCAAGCTCCAGAATATTTAATAATGAGTTATTTAGCTAAGTTTTTCCAGGGTCAACAATTTATTTTCCCATCTGTTTATAATTTCAGTAAATATATATTCTATTGTTTTATGTTAAATATACTTTTGGTAATTTATTCACATTGTTTTTTACTGCTTTAGACTGCTGATGACCAGGAATATCACAGTCCACTGAGTCATATGAATTGTAAGTGGGAGTTTCCCTCTCACACTAGTATTCTCTAAGCAGCCGACAGACCTAAAAATAGAGTTATCTGAGAGAAAGTGATGAGTCATCATATAAAAATAAAGTATTTGGTATCAATCCAACAATCACATTATATTTTTGTATAGCCAATATTAAAAAAATCACAATTTGCTTCACAAGGCTGAACAAGGTGTGACATCCTCTGCCCTTAACCCTCGACAAGAGTGAGGAAATAAAAAACCTTTTAGAAACCTCAGAGAGAGTCACGTTAGGATCCCTCTCCCAGGACGGACAGAAGCACAACGTGTAACAGATCAACAAAGTAGTAATATTTATAACATCCATTGCGTAGTACAATTTCTAGCATAAATTGAGAGCTTTATCAATGTAGTATTTATACAAAAGAAAAGGTCTTACAGGGATGATTGGAGCAGCAATGACAATTGATGACATGAATAACAACAAACATTACACATTCTTATTGCAAGTGGAAACATGTTTGCCATTAGGTATCATGAGCCAGGTGCCGGTGACACCAACCCAGTTTCCAGGTGCCATCCCCCAGGTGGGACACCCTCCTGTCTGAGTCGGTATCCTCCTGATTACAGTCGAACCCAACTCCCTTCCCCTGTCACAGCGCCAGAAAAACAATTATACCTAACTCTCCTCTGGTGTTCTGGGCTTGGCAAACGCATTAACAGCATTTCACCAAAATGAAAATGCTACCACAGCACAAGATGTCTTTATAAAATGTACTCATATTTTTCACGTCATTAGAGATGCTTGCCCAACACTGTTGGCAAGACAGAACTCTGCCGGAAAAGTGCTGATGTCATTAGTGTGAGAAAGCTGACAGGAGGATAGGGGGGTCCTGTCATGTTTTGACAGTCCAAGCATTTATTTTAGTCCACTTAGTGTTGTATTGTCATGCAGTTTCTAAACAGAGTGCATAAATAATAAATATGCTTACATTTATTTACTGAACATAAAAGTGTTGACAAAATACCTGCTGGCACATTATTTTCTGTGTCAGCTCTTATTATGGGAGATACACAACACATACTTTACTCAGACCCTTTCATTTTTCACACAATTTATTGTGTTGTAGATTTGACTGTAAATAGATAAGATTGCCATTTGGAGTCACAAACTATGACGACAAAGTGAAAACATGTTTTTGAACTTTATCAAAAACAAAAACTCAAATCTCTCATTAACAGCTTCCCAACTTCATGGGTTGTATCTCTACAAATTTTCCCACGTCTGGATTCAGGTTCCTGGAGGATCCTATCAAGCTCTGTCACACTGAAAGGGAAAGAGTCTGTGAACTGCCATCTTAATGTCTCTCCACAGATGGTCCATGATGTTTTTTTAACCTCTAGACTGTGGCTGTTCCATTCAAGAACAGTCAGACACAGTCCTGGTGCCATCTTAGCTGTATGTTTCAGGTCATTGTCACGCTAAAGGTAAGCCGTCGCCCCAGTCTCAGGTCATGTGCACTCTTCAGGTTTCCTTATGGTCTCTATGTGTTGCATCCATCCTTCACTGAATTATGACCTGTCAAACTGTCCCTGGTGCTAAGAACCCCCAATCATGCTTCCCCTGAGGGTTAGTGTCACACAGTTGATGAACAGCTAGCCTTTTCTGACAGAGTGTTTAGAGGTCTGCCCAAAAGGTTCAATTTAGTTTCATCCTTTTTTGCTCATGCCTTTAAATGTCACTCGGCAAACTTGTTTGGCCTGATTGATGGAGTGTTGCTGAACGACTGTCCTTCATCTCTGTTGAAGTCTTCTGTAACTCTAGCTGTTAGTTAGAGTTAGAGTTCTCATCCCCTCCCTGACCATGGTGCTTCTTGTACTTGACTCAGTTTGGCAGTTTGGCCAACTCTATACAAGTCCTTGTGGTCCAAAGGTTTTCCCCTTTCACAATTGTTGAGGTCACGGTGCTACTGCTTTGTGGGACCATAAATACATTGGACAGGTCTAATCAATTCAATTTAAACGTCAAGACACATCTCAAGGATAATTAAAGCAGGGTGCATCTGTTTTCAGTTTGTCACAAGAAAGAGTGGATACAGCAGAACAAATAGGACATAGATCACGCAGCTATAACCCACTATGGGCATGTTCAGCAACACTGTGAACAAAAAACACATACCATTATGTTGCAATACTGCCGAAACTGAAAACGCTGAACTTTTCTCAGATTTTCTTGCAAAATTATACAGTTCCTCTGACAAAGTGTTCAGATGTTACAATTTACCCAGAAGAACCCTAATGGCTGATGAAAGACAACTTTCTAATGTGACTGTCATACTTCCACAGTGAATCTCATTAGTGTCCCAATGAAGGATGGTGAAAACCATTATAACTTATAAAATCCCATCTCTGTGTTTAATAAACAGTTCTGCAGTAATGTGGTATACGATAATCCTTCAAACCCATGGAACTATTGTTCGAACCAGTCTTCTAAAGTCCTAGGGCTGTTTTCATTTTCCTGAGCCACAATCATAGTTTTGTAATCAAATCAATCGATAAGTACTTTTGTTGTTGTGAAATTGTTCCAATGTTTACAACCCTATTAGCAATTTAATGGTGCTTTTTCCCCCCCTAAAACTACAATCGTTTGCTTTCTACATTATTTTTCTATTTCCAACGAAGCATCTGTTCCTGTTTCGTTTAAGTATTACTTTATCTGACATGTCTTTACTCTATGAATTGCAAACCTTTTCCTCTTATTTTAAAAGTAAGTGGCCTTTCAAAAAACGTTCTGGTATCTGCCATCTGGTTACTTCTGCATTCAGGTCACAACTCACTTTAGATCCTGACTTTAAATAGAGAAGAAAGTTTCCTGAGTGCCAACATTATTCAAGAAGACATTAAAGTAGTACTGAAGCATGACATTCATTCCACACCTTGTTTTCAAGAGCAAAGCCGGAAGTGGGAGAAACCCTTGAATTTGAACAAATGGGCCGCAATGTTTGTATTCCTAATCCACAGTTGAACACATCTATGGTGTCTCTACTGGAGGTTAGTGGAAATAATTTGAATGGAAATAAAAACACTGTCAGGAACCAATCCCATGCAAATGCACTCAGACGGTCACCTGACTCAAAGCTGTGATTCCCTCCTTCCTCACAATTTGGTATTCAGTCATACAGTGTGGCACTTTTCAGAGAGTATGCACCAGTCCAGTCACCCAGCAGTCGTTAAGAGTGATAATCCCATAATCACTGCAATCCTTAATGGGCTGATTCGCTCTGAAGTGTCTTTGGCTACAGTGTGTACAGCATCTCCCCCTGCCTTAACGAGGTTATGCAGATTTATGCAAATGAGGTCTAATCCCCGGGACTAGGGGGACTCCGGGGACTCCGGGGTCTCTCAGTTAGATGGCCTTTTCTAAGCCACCACTCTCGGGGTGGCACAGGGAGTCCGAAACAGTCGAGAGGGAGACTAAGAGAGAAAGAAAGGGTGGATGAGAGAGGTGCGATGGGACTTTTAGAGGAGCCTGAAGGAGGGAGGCTTGATGAATGGAGAGGACGAGAGTGAAAGGGCAGCTGCAAGGAGATAAAGCCGTGACGAATACAGGTTCAGCCAAAGGGCTGAGAGGAGGACAGGACAATCCAGGGAGCTGCCAGAAGACGCGGTGTCCCACCTGGATATGTTTCGCCCTTTTATGTGGACGTCTTTGAATTACTAAAGATGGGAAGGGATGAACAGGCACATCTACCCACTGTACACTGAGCCTCTTATTGATCATAACACTCATTTCAACGGATGAAAATCAAGCTCTGGTTGAAGATGGGGGACAAGTGGTCTAGTGCGCTTCCTGGATACAAGTCGGGGCCTGATTATCGCCTGGGTGAGGATGTTTGATGTAAAGACCCGAAAACACCCGATGATACCGGGATCATCACAGACAATGTGTCCGGGCTGCATCTCGAGGTGTATTACAGATCGATGAGAGGGACGATTGGGAGGGAGTGGGATGAATCAGTTGCATATTGTAGCCTGCTCTTGAAAGCATTTCAAGGATTACCAACCCTAGCTTTAAATCATGGCTATAACAAATACCACACCATCAGAGTAGATGTAAACTTGCTTTCAAAAAGTATTTACATCTGTATTTATGGCTTAATATGCAGCAATCAAAGAAAAATGACTGGACCTGAAACACTATGCCTTGGGGTAATTAACGCATTTAGCTTTTTCTTAGTTTTTCATCTCTGATTTATGAATTATGCCCTGAAAGTTTTGATTCAAAT